>NC_053410.1:17315557-17639723 GCF_016859285.1 Xiphias gladius
AAAAAATGGATTTGGAATCTCATTGGGACATTGCATGGTTAAGTAAAGAAAAAAGGAAATTGAATCTAAAGTCAAAGTTGCACGCAGTTCACCTCATGTGTTTGATTATTGCGGCACCCATTTCATTTTCCTGCCACCATGCTGAGTTAATTTGTCCACTACAGTTTGCTTGCAGTAAAAACTTGAAATATTTCATTGCACTAATAACTTGATCCTTAAATTTTCTCTTTGGGGAAAAGTTTTCTGTTTGCCTCCCTCTTAAGCAAATGGTCAGATCTCAGGGTCAGCCTCAGAACAGCAGCCCGGAAGCTGCAAGAGCTTAAATGTCTTGCTCGAAGACACAGAGGCACAACAAAAGCACATTAGATTTGGACTTTATTAAATTAAAAGGGAGTCTCTAAACTCACCTTGCTTCTGGACATGTCCTTGTCTGTAGCACTATCTGTCCACCATTTCATTTCATTTCAGTGTCAAATGCTTTTAGTTAGATACAGTTACACAGTATCAATTATAATATTGCAGCTGTTAGACTTTTTGGGAACACTCATACAAGTGTTAATACATATCTTACTGCACTGTATATCAGTACAATACTTTATAATAATTACCTATTTTACAAACTGCACAGCCACAAAATAGCTTTTTTCAGTTAACATTAAAAAATTGCATGCAAATATTGTCCTTAGTAATTTTTTTATATTATATATATGTCTTTTTACACATTTTTTCCATATTATCTTTACTGAAAATAACAATAAACAGGATTGTGACTGTCAGAAAGTTTGGAAAACTACTAAATATTTAATATCTCCCACCTTTCAAGGCCCTCCCAGATTCACCTCACTACTCAAGGCCCTTCTCCCTGCATAAAATAAATAGCAATGATGATAATAATAATAATGATGAATACATTGTAAAATGCAGTGTATATCAATACAAACAAGATACTACCAAAGATACTCTACATTTAAATCCCCAATTTATGTCCTCTAACAATTGACATGCATTACTGTTTTGAGAAGAGAAAAGAAAAGAAAAAGAAAAGAAAATTCAATTGTCGCTTGCTCATAATGCTGGTAACTTCAAATCCAATTTCAACATCGTGCTGCATTCAAAGGCTCCATTTATTTTTACCATTGAGTAACTGATTCTCCAGTCATTTTACAAGAAGAATAATAACATTTTCTTGGGCCATCCTCATGTGGAAGGCTGGAGCTCTATGAACCTGAACAGCAGACATACATATAAAATTGTGGTTTTCAGGTGCATTTATGCTTCACTGGCCTCCTCACACCTGTGCTTTAGTATCATCACTCAGGCAAATCATTCAATCTGGGCTCCCCGTAGGTCTAATTAAGCCAATAATTCTAAGCCCTCTCTGTGTGTTCTCCGTCATTCAGCTGTAGTCTGCAGTCTGGTGAGGTTTTTTTTTTTTTTTTTTATCTCCGCAGCAGCTCCACTTTGTAAAGCGGAGTAAAGAGCGGAAAGAGAAGAAATGCTTGATAAAGAGATGACAAAGCAAGGTGAGACCCAGAGGGGCCAGGTTATAGACGGTTTCAGACAGTTGTTATGATACACGTCAGTGAAATGAGACACCCAGCCCAACCCCTGCAGACTGGTGTTTCCACAGCAGCAGCCTCCTCCTGGAGGAGGTGAACCCTTGCGTGCCTGTGAAATACTCCTCCTCTGATCCACTGATGACCAGTGCAGCATGAGGAAAAGATCACCAGAACGTCAGACAGTAACAGTGGCATACCCCACAGCATGACTGCCACTGCCCTTGTTATCCGAAACATGTAGTAGATTAAAAAAATGTATCAGCACTTATGGGTAAGACAATCACTCTGCCTCTCCCTGTGTCAGTTTCTTAGTTTTCCTTTTCCGGAGACATTGACGGATTCTCAGATCACTTCACATTGACATTTCAGGGGGAAGGGACGCATCAAGGCATTGCTATGAGTGTGATAGTATGAATGGTATCCGCTATGGCATCTCAGGCTGGATTCCAGTCCATCAGGCCATGAAATATTCATCCATAATTCCAAAATGTCTGTCATGAATACTGTTCAACATGGCCCCCTCCTGAATCCTGGAAGACGGTAACAGCAGCACAGTTAAATGGAGCCACGTCATTGTAGGACATGAGATTTTTTTTTTTTTTTTCTCAAACTGGATTTGTCGATGGGTTATGCACTGTTTAGGACGCAGGGTAGTGGTAGCAGTGTGTAAAAATAGAGCCTAAAGAAAGTCTCATTGCCGCACTATCTTGTTTTATGATAAGGCAGAGCTGCAACAGTCACATACTGTGTGCAGCAACATGATTCTGCTGCACACTGCTCTGAACTGAAGCCAAATCCCTCCACTACCTGCCATCGGACATGGTACGGTTACCACAGGCCGCTTCTTTAGTACCCATTAGCAAGCAGCCGAGGATTTATCACTAATGTCAGGGAAGCATTAGCAGACCTAATGAAATTTCACGTTGCTCTTCAAGCAATACTATGCCTGTGACCTCACTCCTTTCGCTACAGTGAGGTTGAACTGCTGAATGTCAAACAGCTGGCCAAGCCTGTGGCATCAAGCTTAGTTACATTCTTTTTTTTTTTTATCTGTGCTCATTTGGATTTGTGTTCCTCTCAGAATAATAGAAAATAATGACAAGCCCCCAGCCTCTTTCAGTCTGAGGTGGGCTGCTTAAAGTTAATGACATCGGGCCATGTTGCGCTTGGCTGCATCCCCACGCATAATTAAGGTCTGATTGTCACAAAAATCGCCTGCACTCACCGCTACAGCTGCTGTAAACCCCCCCTCCACTCAATATTAACGGAAAGGCAAATTATCTTTAGCTTGCTGGGGCTTTAACCATAACTGCCCTGAAATGAGTAATTAATATTTAGCTTCACAATGATAGGTGCAGCCTGGAAATTAATCGCCATGCCTTAAATACAAATTCTCATTTTGCACAAGATCACCTGCCACAAAAAAGAAGTACAGTAGTAACGTGTAGTGATAGTGCAGAGAGAGGGTAGAATCCTGTTAACATGGCCATTAACTTTATAAACTATAAACTTAATACCATATAAAATATAAATCTAAAATAAAGGCTGTGAAATCCCCTTTGTTTCTGGTGCAGTTTTTTCTGTTTGCTATGTTCTGTCTTGCAAAAAAAACATCTAATTTAACAAATAATTTATCATTATTTTCTAATCTTAATTAGTTAATGTTGTTGCCTAGAAAGTTCAAAAGGCACACTTTCAATAACTGACGCAGCTGAGTTCACAGATTTTCCTGTGCACAGAAAGGATAAAGTTTGCTTTGTCTGCTCCCCCAGAATAAAAAGCATTTTGAGAATAGACTTCCTCTGTGGCCATCAACACAAACGGCAAACGTGGCTCTGCATGACTTCTGCCAGAGGCTTTTCTTCCTAGTGCACCTCGGACTGTGTGAGGTTAACATTGTTAAAAATCCGTGGTGGTAAACCAGTTCCTCGGGAAATCAGAAGTTCTGCAGGATGTGCCACCACCCACGACTTTAGTCAGCCTTGCAACGCAGCAGTCCGAGGTCCAGCGTGGAAACCTGATCACATTCTGGGTTCAGCCACATCAACGAGAATCCATTACATGTGCGGCAAATGGAGAGGTGTGGCGGCGGCGGGGGGGGGCGGGGTGATGTGAAATATTTCAGTTACTGGTTTCCAGCTTCTCGCTGGTTTCACTGTGTCCTAAATAGAGCCTCCCAGTGGAGCCGTCGTTGCACAACACTGCGACGACTTGCGTGTCATGAGGAGATACGCGGAGGACTTGGCAAACTGTAAAACGGGGACACACACACACACCTCTGCTGTCCCGCCTCTCCCTCCTGCGGACCTCTCCTGGGACTTACCTCCAAGTTCAGGTGGATGGTCGTCATGGTAACTGCTGAACGTGGAGGCTATTTGCATTGGTTCTGCCTTCATCTCTAAAACCATGTCATTATCCATACAGTACAGGTACTCGTGTTTATTTATATGCCCCCGCCTGCCTGATTGTCTGCCTGTTCTTTACTGTCGGGTGCTTGTCTATCTGTCTCTGTCAGAGTCTGCCTTCCTTCTCTCTTCTTTTGCTTTCCGGTCGATCCAGGCACTATTCCTCCATCATCGACTCATTTACCACATGTGATCCTTTTTATCTGATGCGCAGCTGGAGCACGACATGTATCTGCGCCCGCTTTGTTCTGCACCCAGTCTCCATTAATTACTAAATTGCCACACGCACACACACACACACACAAACAAACACACACACACACACACACACACACACACAAGCGAAGACCTCCGCATTTAAATTAGTTATTTACACACCTGACGGCATTCGCAAAAAAACCCACCCCTTCTGCTGTCCCTGTATTACAGACATTACAAGCAAAATATGCGAGGAAACAAGTTTGATGACAATAATGTGATCTCAATGCTTTGAGGAACACCCAGGTTTGAGGAACACTTCTGACATCTGCTGGCCGTGATGTGAACATCACAAACTATTAAAAAAAAAAAAAAAAAAAAAAGGAAAAAAAAGCGTAAAGTAAATGGAGCAAAGCTTGATGGTGACAGGTAGAATCAGAAATAGCAAACGTGGTTGACTAACTCACTCGTTAATCCACTGAAGAAAAGAGATCAACTACAATTTATCATCATAAACCATGCAAATACTGAAATACAGGTAATATTTTCATATATTTCATCATATTCATTCAACAATGCAATTGTGCGACTTACATCATCAAACACACACACACAAATACATAAATAAAAGCAAGAAATCTGTATGCAGAATCTGCAATCCATTGGCAATTTCTGCTTTAGCAAAGCACATGGTGATTAGGCTTGAATTCTGACTACGAAGACTGTTTCCTGTGAGATATCTTCCCCTTAAAAAAGGAAACTGTGCTCCTCCACAGACTCGCTGCTGCACTAATTGGGGAGATTTATAAGCTATCGAAAATGAAAAGCTTTTTTCAGCCTGTATCTGTTTCATCGTGTCACTTGTATATGTAGAGGAGACAGGTGGGTTTCAACATTAAAGCGCAGTTATTGGGTGGTGCAAACATCTGTCAGAGAAACTGTAACTGGAGCAAACATCTCTCTCAGGACTTAATGTGTTATAATACAAACTTTAGAGACCTTGGCCTCAGAGACTTGTGTTTTAATCTGTCCATATACAGTATACAATATATTTGAGCAAGATGAAAGTGAGAATACACAGAGGACGGTGAAAAGGCCTTGGTGCCTACAGTGTTGTATTGTGAGTCTGGATATATGCCAGTATTTCATGAGAGGGAGAACAGCTGGTTGCTGAATTCACATATCCATATCCAACTGCTCGGTGTTTTGTCCAAGCCAATTCCCACCTCTCCGCAGCATGTTTCATTTCAGAACAGTGGAGCTTTATAAAGTCTTCGCCGGTGGAAAATTAAACCTGTATATATTTTGTTTCCAAGAGAAGAATCTCCAAACACTGGGCCTAAACAAAGATAGGCTCTAAATTAAACATAATAAGCCATTTGGTTTAAGTAAAATGTTATGTAGTTATACTGTACATAGCAGCAAAAGCAGCACTATTGGAATATTATCAATCGTTCTCTTCAGGTAGAAGCAACAAACACTCAGATTTTACAAACTCATAACAAAGAACGGTCGGGGGAAACATGTATTGCACAATGTGTATGGGAAAAAGGAAGAAAATATTATTTTTGCCACTATTATTATAGTTGTATGCAGTTAGAAGGTATTGGAGGTGCAATTTTTCTTTTAAGGTTCAAATTTACATTTTCAAAGACTAACATGACTTCACTGAATATGTAAACTCTTAACTATAGTACATTCACATACAAAACTAATATCTTTCATCATGCATCATTCACCTGTAAAGCAACAATAACTGATTTGTTTGTCCAATTAGGGGCAGCAGAACAGAAGAGTTGAGCTTCTGTCTACCTGAGGAATTCAAGTCAATTCACTCTTGTTTTAGCTTGGTTTTGGTCTCCGCCATCTCCTGAGGGGAATATCTGTCCCTTTAACTGCTAAATGCTCCACTAAGTTAGTTAGCTGCTAATTTTGCTTGAAAACAGAGGCTTTATCAGATCCTTTTTTTTTTTTTTTACTGAAAACAGCCATCTGCTTTGAAAAACGACACTGAAGAGAGCAGTGAGACCGAATCAAAACAGTAAAGTTGCAGGTTATAAAACACACAATGAGCTTAAAGATGCTAAAAAGCTAAAAAGCTGAATATAAAAGTGTAAATATATTCCATCTGCCCACTGCAACCCTTTCAGATTCCTCTCATATACTTCATGTACTTCACGGAGCAGTTCATGCCGCAGGAGCAATGGACCCACAAAGAAAAACTCATGGGAAAGGGACTTATAAGAGTGGACACTGCAGACAGGATGTGAAGATATGATGGGCAGTGGAGAAACATGTCCTGGCATTGAGAGCTTAATCCGTCTTATCGATGACAGGTCAGTATCTCCTTAAATATCAGGAGTGCCGACATCCCTCTTGTCTCCACGTCTCACCCAGTCAGGATTGATTGCAGCACTTCCGACATCCTCCATGGGCAAGTGACTCCCGTTAGTTCCTCATCTTTAATAATGATGACGCTGCACATTGATCCCACAACAGCTGTCTGTTGTGCCGAGGAGAGGATTGGAAATCCCCGTTTTGTATTGTGCCCGATCATACAGGGATCTCTCAGTCAGCACCAAGTCTCGCGCAACGTAGGAATGGATGCAATGCCAGTTTATAAAAAACCTGAAAGACGAAATACAACAGCAGTAACACTAAGGTAAGTACAGATATAGGTTCCTACATGCAAAATCGCAAAATAGTCACTTCTATACTGACTGATCTGTTTCAGTCAGATACAGAGATTTTCTTCTCTCGAAACTAACTTTTTCTGTTTTTCATGTAAATTTGGGAAGACAGTTCTCCGGAATGTTGTCAAGTTTCTTAGAAAAATCTGTCCCTGTCAAAAGCTCATCAAAGCATGAAATGGGGGTTTTTTAGAAACACCAACAAACTCCAACCGCACAGAAATAAAAACTCAGTTTCTCTTTTATATTTAGAATTTGTTCACAAACTTCTCTTAAGATTTAGATATATGTTCAGTATGGTTTTGATGTTTTGTTGGGTTGATGCTGGGGATGTTTCTTTCATTCTATCCATAATTTTGTTTTGACTCAAAGACGAAAAAAAGATAAAACACCTCCCGTACGCACTACAGAAACAACCAGGACCCTCATCCGTCAGAACCACGCTCAGTATGGGAAGTATATTTTCAAAGCTCTGCTCAAGAGTTGTGGGGCATTTGGAATTTACAGCTCTCAAAATCCTCAATCAGCCTTAAAGACAAACGTCTACTCTACATTGAACAATATATTATTACATTATCATCCGTCATCAGAAATCTACCACCATATGGTTCAAGTTCTCCATAGTTTGCGAGACCAACCTCTGATACCTCTACTTGTTTTCGGTGAAAGATCCAATGACCCGTTGGACAGTGTTGAACCTGTTTGGTTCTCTGGGCAGAAAGGTACCTGTGGTCTGCTGCGAGTAGGGATTGCAGTTTCGGAGCTGGTGACAAGGTAAACTGAAGCATCTGTGCAAAATCCTTCCGGGTCTGAGGGCTGACTTGTATCAGATAACACTAGTTATCTACAGCAGAATAGACCTGTCCAGCTATTTACAGGAACCTACAGCCACTATCAGACTTAAGACAGGCTAATCTGCAGCAACATTTCTGCAGGTCAAGAATCAGAAAATTTATACTATACAGCTTCTTTTTATGAAAGAAAGGTTAGAGGCAATGTGTAAAGAACTGGCCAACTGTTGAATTCATACTCCAAACTAATGTGGGGCAGCATAGGACCAGAAAGTTGGGGTGTCCAACCCTGTCATAAGAAACAAGGGAATGCACTCTGTTACAAAAAATGCAGAAAGAGAACATTGTTTTGTAAACAACGTTCTTTGAATGCTGATGGCAGTCAGCGCTAACCGCAGTGACAAACATATTGCTTCTCCTGTGGATGCTTCACAATTAAAGCCACCATTGTTGAAAAATGCAGATAAACAGGAGTTTTTTTAATTTTAGGGATTATAGCTAAACTCCCCCGATTTGAAATGCCCCTGAAAATGCCTTTCTACAAAGTGTGGTAAATTACAACATTTCTGAGCAGGTTCTTGTGAATGTCTGACCCTGAAGGACTTGATGATCATTTTCTGAACAGAGTGTGGAGGAGCATGGTGTCCTATAGTTTATATTTGTCAAATAAACAGCACCTGTTCAGCGTCCTCACAGGGCCTCCTAACAATGTCATTGACCTTTTCTCTGACACTGACTGTATTTCAGTTCGCAGAATGCACAAACAGCCAGTCCTGGAGCCCAGGAGACGCGGGTTTTGTGCCATGATTAACGCTTCTCTCTCCCAATCTCTGACAAGCACAAGGGCCACCATGCCCGTGTGATACACTCCTTCCCAAATTGAATCCTCTCCTCTTTTTTCTTCTTTGTGATGTAATCGCACTTGGTACGACCACTTCTCACAGGACACCTATCCTCTTTTCATTTCCAGCCATAAAGTATTATGTGTGAGCCATCTTCAGGAGCAGCTCGCAAAATGCGTTTGGCGGTTTTGAGGTCAACACCGGTATTCATCAGCACTGTTGCTTGCTGAGGATGTAATGATCAAAGTTGGTGTACCACAGACATCGCACAATTTACGGCACCCCGAGGTGCCCTTGCTCATCATTCTGCATGGCACTATGCTTATCATTGTTCAGACCAATTATATGGCCCGGTGAGAAGAATATATGTTTGCTGTTCCGTACCAAGGGTTTGCCAAATAAATAAGTGCTTAATGACCCACTCACTTCCCCTTTTCAACTTAATTAGGAGGGGGGACAGATTTGCTGGATGGATGGCTCTAAAGCAACAGACTGTGAACCTGAAGCTGGGGACTGCCAGACCATCATTCGTTGTGTGTATTGGTTTGTTTCTGCAGCTGTTTGATTGCTGCCAAAGCCACTTAACGATAGCTGACCACCGGCAGACCCAGCTGTGTGGCTGCAGCCATTTGAGCATCCTGCTACAGCACGTCTGAGAAAACAGACGAGACGATCATGTAACCGATTCTGAAGGTTGCTGAACTCCATCTCTGATATGACGTGTATGTATGTGTGTGTTTCATTGATGGATTACAACCAAATATATTTGCCGATGGCATTTTTTACAGTGACAACAAGGGACAGTAATGGGGAGTCACTGCAGGCTGGTAGTAAATGTGGTGTCTGATACAGGACAGTTATCTGCTGGTATTGATCATCAGATAAAATGGTTCTCCTGCTTTAAAAAACCTTCCCAGCAAACCGTGTGCACAATAGCCATTCACTCTGCCTTTCATCACTTGAGATCTTTTAAACATCAGCAAAACAATGGGTGATCATTCTGCACAGTCCATGTAGATTTCATGTTCAGCACAGCAGAGGCCAAAATTCAACTGTGCCTGAGAAGAAATAGCACAAGATTAGGGTGCTTAAAGTGGAGGCGCTTTCCTCTCCTCGTTTGTGCCAATTACAATTTTATAGCGTGACAGCTGATTGGATGGGCTTCTTTGTGTTAAAGGCTTCAGTTTGACTAAGAGCATTGTGTGTTTTGTTTTGGAGCACATGCTCAACATCTTCATGTCTTGGCATCATTACTTTTTTTTTCATCATTGTTCTTTCATGCATAGTCAAGCTTTGCAGTGGCTGCGTATGCAACTGCTAACGTTTTTTCCTGCTTTAGTCATGTCTCCTTCATTACATAGCCACCGATACACCCAATAGTCACCTAGGTGTTTAGTTACAGTATTTGATGGTTTTTAAGTTATTTGTTTTGTTGTCTGTTTGTTTGTTGGTTTGCAGGGGATTCACTTTTCCACAGACATTAAATTTTGGCATGACACCACCACTTTACTACCACATTAGACTTCTAAAGTGCTCTGTTAGGTACGTATGATGTGTTATTTGAGTGAGTACAGAAATAAAAACTAACTTTTGCATAAAAAATTGTAAGGATTGGTTATGTGCTATTTAGTACCTTAGTTAGACGATGAGAAGTGTTTCCCTAGTTTCCAAATAAACTACATTTTGCTGACTTTTTCCTGAAGCCTCTGCACACCCATGATCAACCCACACAGGTGTTTCCACTTATAGTTGCTGATTATACTCATTTCAGGAGTGATTCACCCAGTTTTGTGTTTTTTATGGCCTTTTTTTTTTTTTTTTACTTTATTACCAAGCTCACAGTAGATAGATGAGAGGAAATGAGGGCAGACGGAGCGATGGGGAATGAGATGCATCAAAAGTCCTCAGATTGACTCAAACAGGGACATTGCAGTTCACGGTTGGTGCCTTAACCCCAGGGTTCCTCTCATCTCTCCTCTCAGTAAATGGAGTCTGGTGACATGGAGGATGGTGTATTGAGCATTGCTCCACCCAGCTTCAGCCTACAGGTCAAAAAAGGTGCACATGCTTTTTACTTAAAGCTCATCACTAACAGTAATCCAAGTTTTGTGTGTGAAAAAATGAAATACGTCCACAAATCCATTATGAAGGAAACAGCATAGAGTTGTGAGATACTGATTATTGGTGACAGATCTTTAAAATTCACCCCCTCATAATAATCCACTTATTATCAAATGCTAATATTCTAATATGGAAATATTTGATATATATATTTTTATAACTAATTTCATAGTCAACATGGATGACGTACAACAAGTTGTATCATACCAGATACATACAAATCTGTTTTAAAGCAGCGCCACAAAGAAATCCCTTTGAGTACAACAAAGGGGCCTCAGCCAACCAAACCGTAATTAACTTTTACCTGAAACAAACTAGAAACTGATCACGTTACTCTGTGCTTTGCCCAAACTGTGAATTGGTGGCTTGATGTTTCCCTTGGGATTATTAAAAGTCATATAATGATTCACATCTCATTAAAATTGCAGCCTTTCCGATTTTCAATTTTTAATTAGCATATTTGGTTGCCACCAGGAGTTCCAGCTGCTTCTGTGTCATGATGGGCGATACCAGCTGTCCTCTGAAAACTGCACATGACTCTTTCTTACACACAGAGACATGAGGAACTGTAAATTACTACCTTATGGGCCATTCAGGTTTAAATAGCAACCAAATTATTTAAAATCAATGAATGGAACTCTCTGAATGGAAGGCTCTCTCTCTCATCACATTTTAGCTTATGCAAAGTTCTCTGTCAGAAATACTTGCTTAATATATGTTTGACCGATAAAAATGTAGAGTAGACTGGTTAGATCGAAGCAGAGCATTCCTTTCAGCGAGTAAATCCAAGGTGCTAAACGTCCGGGGCCAGACTCACCCACAGAGCTCAGATCATGCCCAGCAAGTACAGAGAGTGCCATCCTCAGACGTTCCTCAGAAAATTAGTAGCCGGGAGTGTTATAGAGACTCTGGTGGATCGGCCCGTAGCGTGGCCGAGCAGCAGACATATCTGTCCTTCAGTGAGCAGTGTCGTCAGTGGACAACAGCACCTCGTCTTCTGGATAAGCGTCACAGCATCCAAAGAAAAAGGTGTGCTAAGATGTGTTTATCAACACAAATATGCAGAGGGCTGGGCCTAGGTCCAAGTCTCCCACTCTCTGATACACACACACACACACACACACACACACACACACACACACGCACATTTAAACACACTGAGCCAATCCCACCACTGCTGTTGCAGTCCAGCTGGCACTGAAAGGGACGCTTTGATGTTGGTAGAGGCCAAAAAAAATCGGCAGGAATTGCATGAAGGGTTGAAGCTGTGAGCAGTTCTGTCTGTAGTAAACATATTTTAGCTACTTTGATGGAGATAATGTTGACACATTTGGAACAAAAACCTTTAAATGACTGCAGAATTTCCTCAGATCTTTTTTGTGTGTCATTTGGACCACCACTCAGGACAGAGAAGACAGGGAACATTGTTTCTCACTGACTTATAAAGATGAATGATTGAGGACATTTGTATTTAAACCATGTGTTTGAACGTTGAGGAAAAAAAAACCGTTCCAAATTCATATTTCACCTCTTTGAGTGAGTCCTAAGGCATCCAGCAAACATTCAAAAATATTTAACAAGCACTGTTATTAGCATTGATGCTAATTGGTAGCGATTATCCCCTTAAAAAGAGACAGTCCAGCATTTGTGGGAGAAATCTGGGTTTATCTGTGTTCACTCTAAAATAACCAAATATTTTGTGCTCACTAGTCTTGGCTCCAAAATCCTCATACCCTTAGAGCTAACCAGACCTGAAAAACAAAAAGATTTCTGTACTGTATCTGTAGCTGTCTGGACATTAGCACTTGACCCCACTAGCCTCCAATGAGGCTGTAACCAGGCCCGTTACCCATTTTTACAACACTGATTATTCCTTAGCTCTGGATCTGAATGAATCCCTGATCAAAGACCAGCTGGCTTTTCACAGTTGGAACCTTGAGCTCAATCCCAGATATGAAAGAGAAGTGATCTCTGACACCTGTTGATCAAACTGGAGAACTACAGTCACTTCTAACGAGGGCTGTAGACACAGTAAGTGCAACTAAAAGCACAGTGCCTGCACCAACATGGTAGAAAAGATGATCGTGTGTGATAATGAGAGCTTTTTCTGGCTCACGCCGTGATGAAGAACCCCGTTGTCGCTCAAATACTCTTTGTTTTGAGCATACAGTGAACACGGTACGTGTCCTGTCGGGTTGTGAAAGGGTTAAGTCTCTTAATGCCATATCTCTGGGATGCATTTTCGGATGTCCAAGGACCCGTGAATTCCAGCCCTGATAAGCTGCCAGGAGCATTGCCCTGTCTACAAATTGTGCGTGTGTACGTTTGTGTGTTTGTGTGTAGTTGGGAATTGAGAGAGAGCGGACAGCCTCAAGGTCATAAGCCATTAAAAATAAATTCTGCCTAATAATTCATAATAATGACTCCCCTGTTTGTTGGTTGCTTGTTTATCCCACGGTCATTAACATGCCAGCCACATGGTGCTCATACTGCAAAACATCTTATGAGTGGGAGTGAGGGAGAATGATTAGAGGGCATATGGAAATGATTATAACCTGCTGAAGTGGAAGTATCCCAGACACACAACACTCACATACAAACGCCTCATGAACATTGAGGATTCAGTAAATAGATTAGTTAGTAGAAGTCGTCTGCGGAAATCTACAGTACGCATGTGCTGAGGTTGTGTGTGTGTGTCGCTATCTGCACTTTGTCATGGTGAACTCTCAGGGCTCACTTTCAGCCTCCTTGGCCGTCACTCGCTTGTTCGCGATATGAGATTCCTGTGGTGCCCTTGAGTGTAGAGCCTTGATTTTTCAAAGTTTTGAAGTTCAAGTTTGAAAATGATCATTCTCCCTTAGTTCTTCCTTAATATCATTTTGGTTTTACAATATCATAAATATGTTGAAGTTGTGAATTAATGCAGAAATACATTTTATATACACATAATAATAATAACGATAAGTACAACATGTTAACTTGGGTTCCAGGGAATACTGTAGGGTATTTTTCACGATTTTTAGACATTTCATACACTAAACTATCACTCAATTATTCAAGAAAGTAATGAGTGAGATTTAATGATAATGAAAATAATTGTGTGTTACAGTACTTCTGTGATGGAATAAAATGACCTTGCCTCGTTTTTTCTGTGTGTTAATTACTTGACACGGAAAGAAATACAAAAATTTGATCAAACACAAATTCACAAAAAAAAAACCACAATATGAACTCAAACAGTTCAGCTCTTAAAACTATTTTTTTTTCATGCTTCAGGCCTTTAAATGCAGTTTTATGTAATACTGGTTTAATTTAACCAAGAGTGGACTAAAGATTGTCCGGATAACCCCTTTTCATTTTTAAAGAGATGACTGTTAAGTTTGACAATGATGGAAAGAAGTGGTTGTTCACTGCCGAGCTGCAGCTTCAGTGAAGAATAAAACAAAGGGACTCTCAGAACAGACTCAGTGCCCCTGTTGCCAATTACCTCAAATGTCACACTGATGTGTGTTCGCTCTTGAACTGGCTCCCTGAAAATGTCACTTTATTTGGAAAAAGCAAGTAAACAGCATTTGACACCAATTGCAGCTTCCACCACTTTCAGTAATGACTGCAGGCCTGTTCTGACTCAGCCCTGATCTGTTTTACTGATGTTTGTGCTCCTTTTGTGTAATTCCACGTTTTGTTGTGTCGTGTTGTGTTGTGTTGTGTCGTGTTGTGTCGTGTTGTGTCGTGTTGTGTCGTGTTGTGTCGTGTTGTGTCGTGCTGTATTGTGTTGTTTCACGTTGCCTTGTGCTGTGTTGTTTTATGTTGTGTGCTCGTTTCATGACAGACTCTGTTGCACTGTGTTATGCTGCATGGTGTCGCACTGTATCGCGTCATTTGGGGTTGTGTTGTGTTTCTCACACTCTCCTCTTGTGCTCTGATAACCAGCAGGATGCTGACAGGTCAACAGCCTCCCACCCACAGGTAAGAAGAACCTTGTCCCTAAAAAAGGAACCTCTAACTACATATAATGACAAAGCAAGTGAAGGTGACAGCGCGGAGCGCAATCACACCTAAAGTCTGTTATGCCAAATTCACACAGGTCTGAATGACACTGTTCTCATCTGCCCTTCTGTTCCCCCTGGAAAAAAAGAAGAATTAGTCCATCGTACACTAATGTGGAATCACAAATTATTACTGTTTACATGTCAAGTGTTTACATCCTCACCAGCATGTTCACATTGTTTTCTCTGTGTGCAGTGAAAATAAAAAAGCAAAAACAATAGCAATGTCAAATTGAGGGAAAAAAAGTGTGTTTTAAAGTTTATCTACAGAAGTGTGGACATGGTCTTAGAGTAAAACTGTAATGATGACCTCAGTCCCCTTCAGCTGTGGCGTGGATTGTTCGGACTGAGAATGTAATCAGAGCCAACTAAAGGAGACTGCACCAAAGGGAGCAGTTTTATAGGCACAGGGAGACACGTGTTGATATCTGAAAACCAGCAGCTCCTGAAGACAAACTTGCGGTCCGGACCGACGCCTATGTTCAGTTTTTTCTTCACATGTTCTTTTTTCATCAAAAAAGTGTGGATCAGCGATGTGATAACCAATGTTTATCATGAACCGTAGAGGTGAGATTAGTGTGGTTTCAGCGCTTTGAACGGTGTTATTCCCAACGGCCTCAAGCCAAATTGAATGAGAAAGTACCGCATAACAGACACAATAGGACCACAAAGGGACGCAACAGGACCACGAAGAGAAGCAAATAGAGCCTGTTACATGTGTATGTCCAGGGGCACGTTGTCTCATAATCTGTCCAGCGCTGCAGGCTATTTGCAGTTACAATTACCAGCTGTTTATTGGTAATATATAATATTAGAATACTTCAAGTTGTTTATTTGCCTTTCTTTTATGCACTGAGTAATGAATAAAGACTGTAACTATAAATAATGTAGTTTATCCCCCCAACACACACACACACACACAGAACCACCCTCCACCCAAAAGTTTATAACCCTTCCCCTGACACATTATTAGAATAAACTGTTTCAAACGCTATTTTACAGTGTACTATCCAAAGAGGAGGTTCAGCATTAGTTGTTCCAGCCATGCTGATAAATCCAATAAAGCAGGCAAAGGCCGCCGTCTACTAAGGCACAGCTAATGCTTGAAAAGAAGCAGTAATCTAACTATCAGCTCAGTGCAGCTCTTCGAATATGCTGTCAAGCAATTATGAAATTTTAATGTGGTGTAATTCTAATTTTGAAATTGCGTCTTTATGCTTTTTTCGCGAATGTCTCTCCCTGCTGAGTGTGACCTTCTAGGTGTGATGCGATGCACAGCACGATGGTTAGCGTGAAAACATGAGCTGATTCACAGAGGTCCACTTGAATAAATTAGTCTCTCTTTCCCTGTCAGTGTGTTTTTTTTTTTTCTTCACATGTTCTTTTTCATCAAAAAGTGTGGATCAGCGATGTGATAACAAATGTTTATCATGAACCGTAGAGGTGAGATTAGTGTGGTTTCAGCGCTTTGAACGGTGTTATTCCCAACGGCCTCAAGCCAAATTGAATGAGAAAGTACCGCATAACAGACACAATAGGACCACAAAGGACGAACAGGACCACAAGAGAAGCAAATAGAGCCTGTTACATGTGTATGTCCAGGGGCACGTTGTCTCATAATCTGTCCAGCGCTGCAGGCTATTTGCAGTTACAATTACCAGCTGTTTATTGGTAATATTTAATATTAGAATACTTCAAGTTGTTTATTTGCCTTTCTTTTATGCACTGAGTAATGAATAAAGACTGTAACTATAAATAATGTAGTTTATCCCCCCAACACACACACACACACACAGAACCACCCTCCACCCAAAAGTTTATAACCCTTCCCCTGACACATTATTAGAATAAACTGTTTCAAACGCTATTTTACAGTGTACTATCCAAAGAGGAGGTTCAGCATTAGTTGTTCCAGCCATGCTGATAAATCCAATAAAGCAGGCAAAGGCCGCCGTCTACTAAGGCACAGCTAATGCTTGAAAAGAAGCAGTAATCTAACTATCAGCTCAGTGCAGCTCTTCGAATATGCTGTCAAGCAATTATGAAATTTTAATGTGGTGTAATTCTAATTTTGAAATTGCGTTTTTATGCTTTTTTCGCGAATGTCTCTCCCTGCTGAGTGTGACCTTCTAGGTGTGATGCGATGCACAGCACGATGGTTAGCGTGAAAACATGAGCTGATTCACAGAGGTCCACTTGAATAAATTAGTCTCTCTTTCCCTGTCAGTGTGTTTTTTTTTTTCTTCTACAGGGTTAAACATACTGGAACTTGACACTGTGCTCAGCAGAGAGGCTGGCAGGGAATTCAAGAGTCTTGGTAAACAGTACTGGGCAGTAACCTCTCCAGAGAACTGAGCGTGTGTGTGTGTGTGTGTGTGTGTGTGTGTGTGTGTGTGTGTGTGTGTGTGTGTGTGTGTGTGTTACTCAGCAGCAGTCAAAGGAAGGTGTTGCTGCTCTGTTGACATGGGTCACAGTGGCAGGGTGGAGGAGCAGGATGAGAAAGCTGTATAAATGGGGTCAGGGTCACTGACAGCAGAGGAGAGTCAGCTAAGGATGTTGGTGACGTGAGCGTGAATGGGACCTCAGCTCCTTGTTGTGTTGTCTTTTGTGATGTAAAGTGTTGTAAAAGTGCATGTGCTTTCACAGCGAGGAGGCTGTGCTGTTGTTGTGCTGAGCCGTTTTTTTTTCTCCACTCTCTTTTTCCCAGGTTGACAAGCCACCCTGTGAAATGGGTTTACCAGTGGAACACCAAACAGGAGCATCCTGCCTGAGCTTCATCTTCATCCCTGGACATGGTTAAATGGGGCTTTGGCGCTTGTCGTTTACCGCAGAAAGACAGATTCACCGCTGCACTGAGAGGGGATTATTTCACCGTTAGCCAATAGATAGCAAACTAACTCAAGGTGGTCCAACCTGAAACATCCAACATTCAGTCGGTTTTTATGTCACACCTGGCTGTCCGCAGACTTGCTCTACACTGCGCAACTGTGTAAAATCATTCTTTAACATTGCCACATTTGCAGGCTGGGTTGCAATTTGTAACACTAACAAACTGCCTCATACCAACAAAGTACACTTTATTTTTGAATGTCAAACTTTCAGTGTTACTCCCGATGCAAATTAAAATTTAGATTTGTATGCATCAACATAATGACACATTTTGCTGCAGTGTATAGTAGGCCAGGCCACAATTTTTAATGGTTCACCATGAAGGCTTTTTTTTCCCCTTTAGCTGGTCTTTAACATGTATTTTTGAAAAAGGCACCGGTATTTCCTTTTAGGGCTATTTACACCCTCATTGGAAGTGGGAAAGACTTGTGTTTCACCCCATCTATCCACCCCGGTTTAACTAACCAATTTGCAAACTACTTTGCTCCATTTTGCAAATTTAAATACATATTTTTCACTGTCGGACACGTCCATTTGTTTCCATTAATTTCTAAATGATAAAGAACTCTATTAGCAGACCACTGTAACTTGCCTAAGTTGTGTAATCGATCACAGTCCACATCAAGTATGCATTAATTTTTGGCAACCTTACCTTATCGTTGAGGTAACACAGTGCAGCCTTTTTAATCTGCACTTAAACTAGATAGACTTTCAAACATTATAGAAATGGTAGGAAGTACACATTCTTAAATCTAAAAATGTACAGCAAAATTGGCAGTAAAAATCTAAAGTCTACATGATTTATAGTAAAGGAGCAAAAACTTGCAAACCCACTGTTACGGTCCTTTAACATTTTAAATGTTATTTGGGAATTAATTGTTATATCTGTGTTGGTGCTAAATTTTAATCTGAAACGATGGCGCTAATAAATACTACAATATTTAATCCTTCAAAGCTGTCAAACCAAAAAAAAAAAAAAGAAGAAGAAGTACCTCAGTACCGTCAGTACCTCCATTAGAAATGCAAAAATAGTTACTCTCCATCCTTGAAAAGTGATTTATTACAAAGGAAAAAAGAGTGACCGCATGACTTGGCCGCATCACTCTTAACACCAGACCTGTCATGATCCCCACCCACTAGACGTCACCCCTCTGCAGCTCAGCTGTCAGCGACAATTCCGCCCGTGTTTCACTTTGTCAGGCTTTCCGGACGGAGCGAGACCTCGCAATTACGGCAGCACCTGAAGGCAGCACCGGATCCTGAAACCCAGTGAGCTCGCAGGTGGAAAAAAAGACCATGACATTGTTGAGCCTTTTACCTTTGGCTTAGCATGTGAGGTTTCCCAGAGTAGTGTTTCTATCCTCAACTTAGAGGACATCGAGGGAGTTTTTTTTTCTTAGTTTATACATACATATATATACATAAATATATATATATATATATATATATATATATATATATATATATATATATATATATATATATTATATTATTTTTTTTTATATTTTATTATTCTGTAGCGTAGTGAGTGGCCCGGTGTCACGCATGGCTCCCTGGGCGGTCTGGCTCCTGATCTCGATCTCCGGGGTCCTGAATGTGCGCTCCTGCTGGGCTTATACCTGTCCGGCCATCTGCCGCTGCAGCGTTGACACTTTCCAGTGCAGCAGAGACACCCAGCTGGCCTCCCGGACCCGGACTACATCCGTGCATCGACTGTAAGCAAACCAGCTCTCTAGCTTTACTGTCTGTAGTGGTCTAGGATCTCCCTTTAGAGGGTCTGTGGCACTTGTCTGCCTACTGAACCCATCAGTGTCCTCCTGCTACTTCATGGACTTTTTTTTTTTTTTCCTCTGGCTTCTCACTGAGCTACTTTTGGTCATTTTTATTATATGATTTCTCATAGATGTCATTTTGAAGGATAAGCTTCTTTATCTGTAGTGCAAAAGTGTAAATGTGGAGTGAACATCTTCCTTTCTGATTGTTACAGAAGCCTCACTCATCTGTCCTTGAAAGAAGTCCCCACTCATGCCTTTAAGGAGCTGATCAACATAACAATAATGTAAGTCCCTTGTGCTTTCCTAAACATTTTTTGTTGGGGAAACAAATATTACGCAGGTGAATTACTGTCGCCTCAAAGCTGGGTTTAACTTAGTAGATGACTACTACTACTTCAGCCTTGATGAAACATAAAAGCAAAGGAGAAATGCTGACTGTTCAAACTTGAGGAAAGGGTTTTTAAAAATGATCAATTACACATATTAATTCATGAATGCAATTAAAGGTATGTTGTATGTTGCCAGTCTCAAAACATGACAGAATTTGGACATAAAACTTAACCACATATATGTTTGAGGACCAGAAATAAACCTACATAAAGATTTACAGCAATATTATCAGTAATAGTATCACATGCTCTAGGTGAACATACTGCAGACAAATCCATTGTAAGGAAACGTGATGTATAGGACAATAGGCGGAAAAAAATTCTCAATGAGTCCATTGCGAATGCACTTCCAAATACAAATTACAGGTACTTTCACTGTAGCGCCGTCTATTGGCCTGTGTGAGCAGAGCATTCACAATATCCATTTTGGATTAGAAAACAAAACTGCTAAGTCTCGAATCAGATGTATTGATATATATTGATACTGACATATTGGGGGCTCATTACAGCACCAGTAAGAAATGAAGTAGAGCAGAGAGTGTTTCTTTAGACCATGTACACACATCCGCCCGCCTCTCACACCTCACAACTGCAGCGTGGAAATGGCTACGTCCAGTAATATGGGTCACATTTTCAAGCATTACACAAAACCCTGAAGTAGCATATAGTATGATGTATGCAAATACTAAACTGTTAGAAGGCAGAAAAAGTTTGGGGTTTTTTTTTGCCATTGTTAGTGTTTTTGTGATTTTATGTCCTTTAAAAAGACTTAAATATTGTAGCTTCTTACGTTGAATTATTAAACACGTATCATCACTCCAGCAATCAGACACGGAAATAAAAATGAAGTAGGTACAGAATGTCTAATATTTTGATATTTGAGAAATATATATATATATGTGTGTGTGTGCTTTGTTTAGAATTACACACGAATACTGTTTTTTTCTTATAGCAGTACACTTCATTCTGTATTATCAGCCTTTGGGTACTTATCCCATTTAGTAATCAGAGAAAAAAGTTTATAAATGTAGATGTGACTGTTGCGCTAGTTATTCCATTAAGAATCAACAGAGGGGTGAAAGGTGAATTACCTGTATAAGAACACGATCTACTGAAAAGAAGAGCGCTGTTAAAAAAATATCCCACTGCTGTGAAACAGTGAAGGCCCAAGTACGTAAAAGCTAGATAGGCTTCAAAGTATGATTGTTTCATAACCAGCTGACTTGTAAGTCCCAGTAGTTGGACTTTTTCCACAGCACAAGAACACACACAGCACAGCAGTGTTTATCAGTAAACACTACAAACTGTCTAACGGTAGTGATGGCAGACCAGAAATATCAGCACCTAAATGTAATCAGCTGTTCCTTGGTTCAAATGCCTATCAGGCCAACAAATTTCATTTAAATCCGCTTACAACAGAAAGAGATATCTTGCTAAAGATATAACCCCTTTTCATCTAAATTGCTGATTAATTAGGTCTCAGCTTTATCATGTTTACAGCTACTAAATACTCAGTCCTAAAGCCATATCATTATCCGGAATGTGTTTCACCATTTAATTAATATATCTCTAACAGTTTGATGAACAGACATGAAATGTTTGTTGGCCCGTGGTGAAATCATTTTCACACCGAGCCCAGCATGTTTGACTTTGCTCTGCTCCGCAGGGGCGAGTCTTATGAGTCCCAGATCCTCCCAGTATTTAGATGTGATATAGTTTCATTTTGTTCATAAGTAGTTTTAGCTGATAAAATACGTTCAAGTTTAAACGAAGTTATACATCCTTCATCTTTTTTTAGCCCAGAGCAAGTCAGCCATCAAAAGGTATGTCAAGGTAGACTGACACGAGCAGCTCAGTGCGGTTTGTCTTCGATGACGCAAGCAGGAAATCGCAGCGTGATGATCATGTGAAAAAGCTTTTCATGAGCTGCAAGTGGTAATTATGACACTATGCGCAATGCAATCAGAGGAGGGGATAAAAGAAAAAAAATATAAGCGCTACAGATGGAGTCATTTAATTGTTTCTTAGTTTGAAATGGAAGCAGAATGACATTAACCGTAAGAAAAGTGTGGGCTGATTACAGAAGAGTGGGAGTCTGAAACGATGATTACAAAAAGAAGATGGAGAGCGGCCCGGAAAAGGAAAGTCAGCCTTCAGAAAACAAAGTGTTCAAGGGCAAATCAAGAAGTCTTGTTGACTTTTGTTTGTCTCTGAGCGTCTTTGTTTAGTCCTCCTTTTTAAACATCTTCACTTAGTCTTCTTGGCCCAGATGCATCCGTGATGTATGTTTGGAGCTTCTCCAACATGAAGTGAAGCGTGTGTGTGTGTGTGTGTGTGTGTGTGTGTGTAGTGCCCTAGGAGTACGAACTGTTGGTGGTGGTATTTTAATATTTCCCTCACCGTTTGTATCCCTGTATTAATCATTTCTGTCCCATTTCTCAAAGAAAGTAAAAAGCAAGTGCGGAAATAAATCCATAACAAGCACTTGTGTCGCTCGTAGCATTTGTAATAACATTCCATATTCGCTGGCTGGATCTGAGACATTTCAAGAGTAATTTGTTTACAGTTTCTTGTTAATCTGTGGACTGATGTGGAGCCATTTCTTTTTGTCACAGTGAGATTTCCCGGAGTGACTGCATCACACAGATACAGAGACATGCCTTCCTCTCCCTCCACAGCCTGGCGCAAATGTAAGCAACACTTACCCCCCACCACACATCACATTCAGACGCGATGAAAGCAATTATGCATTTGAGCTGCTGCTATGTGTTTTGCATTTCATTCAAGCTTCGCAGGATTAATCTCCCAATTACAAATGCTTGACTTTCAGAGCGGTTAATGAAAGCATGGGTTTTCCTGTGTTTGTTTGTTGCCAGCAACTGACAGACAGCAATATTGTAATTACTGATATTTTCCCTGATTTTTCTTCCTGTAGTTCGGTGCAGAATATCAACAGTCTGAGGGTTATTGAAAAAGGGGCCTTCACTGACCTGCCCAAACTGGAATATTTGTAAGTCGTTCTGTTTCACGTCATTGTTGCTATTCACCTGCTTAAACCCCACTGACCAGCCGGTGGGTCAGTCATTACAGTCTCATTCTCTGAGCATTGTTCACTCTGTAACATGCAAAAATGAGACTGAGATAGGGAACATGCTAAACATTACACCTGGTAAACATCTCCATGTTAGCTTGCTGACGCTAGTTGTCTACGTGCAGCCTCACATTGCTGCCACCATGACAGTAGACTCTTAGTCTTGTTATTTTTCTATTGTTTGTGGGGTTTTTTTCCCCCCCCATTCTGTTTGTGTTTTCCTGTTGAGTTTTGAGTATTTATACATTTAGGGACCAACACTGCAAACTAGCTTAGGCTAAAAATGCTGTGGTTACGTGTATGTGGCACTGGTCCATGCCATGTGCCTATGGAGATAAACTTCAAATAAATAGAAATGAAGATTTGGAACAAGGCCATACAGAATATGTATGACACTGTCAGACAGTGTTCAAGAAGATAGAAGAAGAAGATATGGTGAAACCGGAGAACTAAAAGGGGCTAAACTGGATGTTAAGGGCTTTTATCATCAGGGGTGTCTTGAGTTAGGTGGGACACTTCAACTTGATAGAAAACCCGCCATATAACAGGGGGCATGGAGTTTGAAACATAAGGTCATTCAACAGGCAGCAGGAAGCTCAAATAAAAATTCTGTTTAGATGCATTATGGGAATTGTAAGAGCCAGCATTTTGAAGCTGACCCATAGGAGGAACTAAATTTTAGGATGTCTCAACCTCTTTTGTATGAATTTTGACTCTTTTTTTTTTTTTTTTTTTTTAAATAGGTCTTTCAAATCCCCCAACTTTATGGAAGGGCTTTTTTCCAACCTGTAGCTGTACTAATCACTTGACTGTATGGACTATTATTAGTCATATTATTAGTTATTCCTACTTTGCAGTCATTTTATTGTGGCAACTTCCTGTTGTCACCTACAAAACACTGTTAGTCTTGTGTCTTGACCAATTTGTTAACTAGAATTTGAGGCTGCAGATCTTCTCTTATGAACTCTATATTCTACGCAAAAAAAGTCAATCTGGAGACACTTATTTTTATTCATTTTATTCGTTTTATTCATTTAATTTATTGCTGCAAATTAAACGTGAAGATATTGAAAGGGTACAAGCAGACAATGACATGATGGGAGAAACCATATTTAACCCGGAATTGTTTCGAGAACTGGCTCTTGAAATTCCCTTACCAGCTAAGACACTTCGAGGATTTGTGCTTAAATTTTTACAATCATCTGTCTCCGCCGCTTGTCTTGACAGGAGCATCTCTAACACAGGAATGATACACTTCCCAGACTTCACATCTATCACTTCCTTGGTGCCAAATCTTATCCTGTGAGTAATCCCAATTAAAAATTGTGTGTTTCTAAACTCAATTAGTGTCCTTCTGCATGTTGCAAAGCTGCATGTTTGCGTTCTAATTCTGAGCCCAGTTTTACTTTTGTCTATCAATTTCACAATGCCACCAACCCTGCTGCAAATCCCCCAACTGGGTCAGAGTTCACCGCAGTGCTCTTTTTTTTTTGTGTATGAACGTCCACAATTTTGTCTAACTGATAATTTAGCCAAACTGTAAACAGTGAATGTAACCTCTTCCTTGTGCAGGGAAGTAGCAGACAACATGAGGATCGAGTGCATTCCTGCCAATTCTTTCCAGGGTATCACAGAGGAATATGTTGATATGTGAGTACAGGAGCCAATTTTTTTTGGTTACAGCATTATCAGAGCTAGGAGCAACAATTTGTCACCATTTGTTAAGAATGTTTTGTTTTTTGATGTGTCTTAATATGCTTTTGTAATTGAATGTTCAGTTCTCTGACCTTGGCGATAGTTTGCTGGGAAACCCACCTAAAATTTATAACATTGTGTCCTTGGCAGGAACCTGGTTAGAAACGGCTTCAGGGAAATAAAATCTCATGCATTCAATGGAACCAAGCTCAACACACTGTAAGCATTTTGATTATCAAGATTTTTCCCTCATACAGTACTAACCGAACAACAACAACAAAACAGGTTGATACAGCATGTTGCTGTTAAGTATGTTGTTCAGGTTTAAGGGCTTTTCTTTTTCTAATCATGAAAAAACTGAGTGTACCAGTAAACAAACGTTATATAAGACTAAACAAAGATTGGATGCCCCGTTGTTTTCTTGCTCTGCCCCGTACTGCTGAATGTTGATGGGGACGCGATATGTGCAGACACCCTGCAGTCTAAAAATAATGCTCATCTTCCTCAGTGTCAAATTGAGAAAACAAAAAAGCAGATGAAAACTGGTTTTGGGCACTGTTGGCCATTAACGTGTCATTTTAAATTTTCTTTAACATTGCATGTTAACTGCAAAACTACAGTTAGGAATGGAGGTCACTTGTGTTACAGTTGGTTTTTTTATGTCTTTTCTAGAATATTGAGAGACAACAGGTATCTCAGTTACATTGAAGACGACGCTTTTGAAGGAGCCACAGGTCCGAGTTCTCTGTAAGTGGCAGTAATTCAATTTAATAAAACCAATAAAACAAAAGAAAATGACAATTTTCCAGGAGTCAGCTTAAAAATCAATGGTGGAAAAAGTATTCACATCCTTTATTTAAAGCTTCAATAATCAATATTTTCATATAAAAAGTGGATCACATGACTATGTGTACTGCATGTGAAAGGGATTCTTCGTAGTGACAAACCCACAGTGAATTATGGCTCGAATCTCAAGTTCCCCTCAGTTCTATGGAGCTTTAAAGCGTCTTTCAGCTGATTGTTTTGGTTTGGCGGCCCACAATTTCACTGTTTTGGTTCAATCCCACTGTTTTCAACAGTGTCGCCTGGCTGCAGCAGACAATTGTTTGGAGCAAAAAAGCTCCAAACAACGACAACTAGCTAATGAACATAGTGGAGCACTCAGCGGCTAAAGAGCCAGATATTTTTCTCAGAATTTGGTGGAGAGAAAGTCAGAACTAAAAGTAGAATGAAACAAATGGACTTACGTTCACCAGATGGCCAGAGACATGACTACAACTGAATGCTAACGTTGCAACGTATCTGTTGGAGTGTGTGAAAAAGGGAACTGCTTGCTAACATGTTAGCCATATCAACTTAAAAGGCGATGGTATGACAATGTTGTGTTTAAATTTGTTGCTGCTACCCCCAATTGGCCAAAAAGTCAATTATCGCAGGTTTAAGTAAAAGTAGCAATTTTGCATTTCACTTGAAATACATTTTTAGTGTATAATAAGTGTGGAATGGTTAATTACATGTCACGTAAAAGTTGTGCATTCAAAATGTTAAAAACAAAAAGTATTTCGAGTATCATAAGTTAAAAGTGCTTAACGACTTAAGTGGCCCCTTTCAGAATGTCGTATTATTTTTCAAATTTTTAAAATTGTTAGCCATTTTTTGCCCCTTAAGATAATGCACAGTAGAGAAATGACAGGAAATTAAGGTTCATGTGTAATGTGTTGATGTGTTATACGTAATTTTACGATTGTGGCAAAACTATATATTACAGAAACAATCTTACATTTTGTATCTTTTGTTGTTTAAGTCAACAGCATTGTGGCAATCGTATTTGAACTGGGTCAGTAAAGCAAGATTAATATTTATAACAATGTTTATCATGTTATTGTATAAACATTAGGGCAGTGACAGCCTGTCTGTATAAACAACCAACAAGGAGGCCAGGACTGCTGAATACTGATTAGTGAGCAAACAGCCAAGTCTGAGAAGCATACATTTCACAAGGTCCCTGATTGCAAGCACATGAAATTTAATCTTATCTTGGTTTTGAATTAGTGTTTGTGGTATTCACTGACATGCAGGAAATGCCAAAGGTCTTCCTTTTGCTTGTGTGGGGTCCAGTGTGCTACTTCTGGGTAATGTCAGGTTACAAGTATCCAATCAAATGAAGGAGAAAAGTAGATCCTGAATATTATTTTGCTTTGAATATAATGAATTTAGTCCTTTGTAAATGTCATTGTATTTACGATCTCCATTCTGTGCTGAAGCATTTTTTGGTGAATATGCAGCTCATCAGAAAAACAGCAAGATTTCGGGGTTGGCTGCCGCAGTCACTAGAACTAAATGAACACCCGTGGGAGATTCAGCAGATTTGACTGAAACAGCATTTCTTACCACCAACATGAAAACACCAAATTATGGCTCCTCTCATGGGAAAGCCTGGCTTTTTATCCCGACATTAGAGTTTAAATTACACGTGAAATCCAAAACAAGATAGACCAATGCTGTTCTAGTGGCTTGTGGTAGTCCAGTGCCTCATAAAAGCACTATTTTATTGGAAGTTACTTTACTAACCTTCACTGAAATGTATGTTTACGTCCTCTGCGTGTGTGATTCAGGGATGTTTCCTCCACAGCTCTGAGTTCCCTCCCGCCTAAAGGGTTGGGGCAGGTGAGGTTTCTAAAAGCTGGCTCAGCCTATGCGCTGAAGAGCCTCCCTCCATTGGAAAGCCTGGCTGAACTGCTGGAGGCTGAGCTCACGTACCCCAGCCACTGCTGTGCCTTCCACTCGTGGCGTCGGAAACAAAGGTAACTGACAGCCGCTCCCAGAGATGTAACAAATCCATTCACATCAACATAAAGAACAAAAGCTCCACCCAATGAATACAGATCATCAGTGTTTTGGTAATTAGCAGTTGAGTTTATCGACATTTTACGTGGTCTAACCTTTTCCTTTCTTTCTTTCTTTTTTTTTATTTAAAGGGAAACTGCCTTAAAGAACTTCACAAAATTTTGTGATCTCAGCCAGACAGAAATGTAAGTTACTCGACTGCCCACTCAGGGACAAAAATTATTGGGGTGGGGTGGGGGGATGAATTTTATAGTTAACTTTTTTAAAAAGTAAGACCTGCCCCAACCTTATTAATATTTCCTCTGCACCTTGCCCTTAACACTGTCAAATCGATGCCGCTCATTTTGCCAATTTAGCAATTGGCACCATCATGGAAAACATAACAAAATGATGCACCCTCTTTATTTTTGAACCAAGAGCTGTCACTGTCCCTTCATATGACACATTAAAACTTTATTGTAGTTAAAAATGAACTTTAATCAGTAAGAACACTCACCTCTATTCTGTTTCTCAAACATACATACATTGATCCATACATTTTCCTTGATCATTTGCTCTGGGATTTTTATGTTAATCTTAACATCTGTGTATTTCTCAGAGAGCCAACTGCAGACGGCGCGAATCTTATTGATGACATCAACTTTCAGTATCCAGACTTGGAATTTGATTGTCTTAACAACCCCTTCGTCAAGTGCACCCCAAAGCCAGATGCTTTTAACCCTTGTGAGGACCTGCTGGGCTTTCCCTTCCTGCGCTTTCTCACCTGGATAATCACAGTTTTCGCTGTGACCGGTAACCTGGCTGTTCTGTTTATTCTGCTAATTAGCCACCATAAGCTAACCATCTCCAGATTACTCATGTGTAACCTGGCTTTCGCTGACCTGTGCATGGGGCTCTACCTGATGCTCATTGCCTTCATGGACCACTATTCCTGTCACAAGTACTACAACCACGCCACGGACTGGCAGACAGGGCCTGGGTGTGGCATAGCAGGGTTTTTGACAGTGTTTGCCAGCGAGCTATCAGTATATACACTGACCGTGATCAGCCTTGAACGCTGGCACACCATCACCAATGCCATGCATGTCAACAAGAGGCTGCGGATGCACCATGTGACAGCCATGATGGGAGCAGGCTGGGGCTTCTCTCTGCTGGTTGCCCTGCTCCCTCTTGTGGGAGTCAGCAGTTACAGCAGAGTGAGCATCTGTCTGCCCATGGACATCGACACACTGGGCTCTCAGGTTTATGTGGTTGCTGTGCTCATTCTCAATGTTGTGGCTTTCATTGTGGTCTGTTACTGTTACATATGCATATATCTGAGCGTTCGCAACCCAGAGCACTCTACTCGTCATGGAGACACCAAGATTGCCAAACGTATGGCTGTGCTCATTTTCACTGACTTTATGTGTATGGCACCAATCTCCTTCTTCGCCATCTCTGCAGCCCTGCGTATGCCCCTCATAACTGTCTCTCACTCAAAGATCCTGCTCATCCTTTTTTATCCCATCAACTCCCTCTGCAACCCTTTCTTGTACACCATCTTCACACGGGCATTCAGGAAGGACGTGCGCCTGCTGCTGAGTCGCTGCGGCTGCTGCAGCACCGGTGGCGACTTGTACAGGTCACAGACTCTGGCTTCACACCTCACCTGCACCCAAAAAATGTCCACCAGAAAACCTCACTCACTTAGCATCTATGCCTATCACATTAAAATGAAGGGGTGCTTTCTAAACAAGGGAACCACATGACCATCAACATAGAGAAGGAATGGGAACCTAAAAGGCAGCATTTGCTGTCTTGCTTAAAATGTAGCATTTCTTCAAAATTTAGGTCAGGGTAAAGAGATTGTAATTCTTGTACGTGGCAGGCGTCAGATCAGATTTGATCTAAGTTAGTTTACAAAGTGAGAATTTCATCAGTCAGCACCAAGAGACCTCAAATGGAAGGGAACAGATGCCGCAGCCTCCATTTCTGAACAGTTAATTTGGTACAAAGCAGCAGTTTGACGGAGCAGGAATGGGGACCAAAAAAACCCCAAAAAAAACAAAAACAGGCTAGTTTTTTGCAAAGCTATCCTAAAGCATACAATTGAAGGACATTTTATTAAGATCAAGCTATATACAACAGCATTTAAGTAAGATGTCGTAACATGAGGAGAAATTTTGTTTTATTAAAGATCAATAAGTGGATATTTTTTATTATTCTGTCCTTATAAAGGTTGAGATTTTAAGTTTGAATACAATGAAGTAAATGTGATCAAATGTAAGTCTTTGTTTCAGCTCATCAGAGATGAGTTTTAGTGCCATCTATGGGATTCTTTTACTCAGGAGACCTGGGGCTTGGTTTTTTGAGAAATATTATTGAAGTTAAAAATGTCCTGGATTTTCACAATAAGACATTTAATTAAAATTAAAGCGTGTTTAACTACTTATGCTAACCTGTTTTTTCCCCATGTAGAAACAGTTGTGAAGACTTACATCCCATAATATCCAGTATAAAGATTCATTTGCCAAACCTCCAATTCTATACCTACTTTTAGAGAAAAAAAAACACACACACACGTTGGTAGTTCCACTAATTCTCCCTCTGTGGTCGGGAGTTTTCATAATAAGTTTTCATAATATATTATGTAACATTTGACTGAGCTGCACTATTAAAGAATTACGAAGCTGTGGTTCCCAACCCCATTGGCTTGGGATCACTTGGCCTGTCAAAGCAACGAAATGTCCACTTGTGAACTTCACATACTGATAGCAAAAATATTTTCCAAGGATTTGTCACTGAGATTTTATATTTTGTAAGTTGCTGCTGGAGCTGTCACACCACCATCCATATTCATTTCAAGCTGTGAGTCACTCTTTTAGTGTCAAAACCACAGTCAAACATTAAAATTAATGTTAGTTTGCTTGCTGCCATTTATAAATTAATTTTGTCATTTTCCAGTGAATTTCTATATAGTGGGCAACAGGGACCTATTTGAGTTCAATAGTGAAAAGGAAAACAAACCTAATTTTAAAGACTAATATGACAAAGAGGCAACACTGGCTATGTGCTGGGTTGCACAGAAAGAAGAGAGTTCATGGACTGTAGCACAGCAGTGCAGTTCAGTGTATTTGATGAGTGATAAGACGGCAAAACATCACAATGTTACAAAACCAAACAGCAGTAGGTACCTTCAAAGCAACGGGGTCATGACAGAGGAAAACCAGCTCCTGGTCAAATAATGTTTTGCTCCTCTAATAAACAAAGCTATTTTCTACAAAATATTAGACAACTTAAAGTCATGCTGTTTGCCTTAGTAAACTGGATTCACAGGCAACGCTGGAAGTACTCAGTTGTAACAGCGTAAAGGACTTGCAGGATTGCTCTGATAATTGCATAATTAAAACAAAAAACAAAAGTATCAGAAATTTTCTCAGAGTATTGCTTTAACCTCTTGCTCTATGAGCCAAATTACACAGGCAAGAGGTCTAAATTCACTAATGGTTTTTCCCTTGTACATCATTGTTTCCCCTCTCTTCAACACGATTATCTGATCTGTTCAGGAGAACTCATGCTCATTACCACTCAGCTTCCCCAACAGCTTTAGAGAACACGTAGTCCCTGCCTGCGTAACACATCACTCCATCTTTCAAATGAAACTTCCAGCGGTTCTTACTGCGGTGTATCTGCAACAGAAAGAACATTTTACAATACTAACAGGAAGTATTCAGCACTAGGCTTTGTTGAGAGGTAAATAATGGCCAGTACAGAGCTGAAATGTTCTTACTTTGTCGTACTGGCAAACTATTACGTTGTCGGTGTCAAAGAGATCTGGGATGTCCTGCTCAATCACATCATCACCTGAATTCAAAGGATCCTTATCAACAGAGAGTGAGTTGTGGGAAACAAACTGTTAAGACGTGTAATCAAAGAAATGTTGTTGGGGGGGAAAAAAAAAAAAAAAATGTGAGCTGCCTGCAAAACATGACTGGTAAATGCCATTTCTAAGGACAGAGGTTTCCATGCAGAGCTGTTTTAGTATTAAAAAAAAAATTCAACATCACCCTCTCTCACCTCTTCCTCTGCATTATTGAGTTCATCTGCTCCCTCAATGTCGCTGCTGGAGGAGAGACTGTTGCCGTCACTGCTTCCATCTCCTTCCTGCAGGACCTTTATGGCCTCTGCGTTGATTATACCCAGAAAGTCGTTCTCTTCCAGCGGATCTCCATCTTCCTCCTCGATGTCAGAGTTGTCTGCAGGACCATCCAGCTGAACGATGTCTGACAGTTCACTGTAGCTGTAGTCCAGGTCCAGCTTAGCAGGAATTGCAAGAAGAAGTGTAAGTTATGCCATGATAATATACAGAAATTTGAAGTTGGAGCGGGACTAACTGCTTTGGTAAAACTAGTGTTCCCCGAATAATTATTTGAAGTTGACAGCACATCAGTCTGTTTGGCTGTTAAAGTACAGCACTTGGCATTTGAGATTTGAATGCTATTCATGTTGAGGACTTCGTAATCAAAAAACTTTAATGTGAGAAAGGTTTGATTACATTAATGCTAATTTTATCGCAAATGGAAAAAATTATTTCAGATAAATTAAAGGGGGGCACTCCAACAATTTAGTACTGAACTTCTCTAAAGTTGGGGGATGTGTGAAAAGGGTATGGTCAAAAACCGACTCCAAAAATACTGGATCCTACACCTGCCACAATTGGAACTGAATGTCTTTCATTACAACCTCTCTATTTGGTAAACACCCATGTCTTTTAAACGCCACACCTACATTTAGTAACACTGGCTGAGCGCCCCTTTAACGGAAAGTTTGGGAAATACACTTATTTGTTTTCTTGCCAAGAGTAAGATGAAAAGATCAATACCAGTTTATACCAGTCTAGTAGATGTAAAGCTACAGCCAATTTAGCTGGCTTTGCTTATCTTAGCATAAGCTACTGTAATTAGACTTAGGCATTTATACGGATTATACAAACCAACATGTCTATTAGTCTTTAGAGGTGCTAGGAGGCTGATTTTTTTCAACATTGGACAGAGCCAGGCTAGCCATTTCCCCGTTCCCAGTCTTTATGCTAAGCTAAGCTACCCAGCTGCTGACTCCAGCTCTTAATTTAATATAGAGAGATGAGAGTTGTGTTTATGTTCTCATCTAATTCTCAGCTAGAAAGGGAATGAGTGTATTTCCCAAAATGAGCAATTACCCATCTAAGAGTACACATCTGTACCTCAACACCTGGCACTTTCTTATTTCTGTTTCTGGTATTTGCTTCCAAAGGGAATATTCTTATCAAATTAGCCGGAGAACAGCCTCAGACTGGACTTCAGTCTTTGCAGGCGCTAGATTCCTCACCCTTCCTGCTTTCTCTCTCTCCTCCTCAATCACTTCTTTCAGGATGTCATCAATGTCCCTGGTCTTTAACTGTGCCGTCTGTGTCAAAGCCTCCTCTGTGCTGAGCTGGAAGTCTAATAACTGACTGCAGGGTGAGGCGGTCATACTGAAGTTCACAAGTTCAGGTTCTGGACTCGGCTCATTTTCTCCCAGTGTGACCTCACACTGTGGAGAGTGGACCCTCTGAAGCTGCGAGGTGTCAGCAGCAGGAACTTGTTGGTGCTGGGGGAGGCTGCTCTCCTGACTGGGGGGTAAATTGGTCTTTGGCTGTGGCAGCTGTGCGGCAGAAGTAGCGGGAACATCCTCCTGAGGGCGAATTGCATTTGGTGGGACTGCAGCTGACTGGGGTGGGGCAGGAGCTTTCTGTGGGGGGTGGGATACAGGTTGCTGACCTGCTGGGGCCTGAGTAACCACAACAGGAACATTGACCTTGTAAAGTTGACCTAAGTGAGAGGAAAGAGAAGAGTGAAATGTTATTTCTACCAGTTAGTCCAAGTTAAAAAAACAAAAACACAAATGTAAGCCATAGCAGGTAAAGTCACCGCGTACCGGAGGCTGTTTGAAGAGTGACTCCTGCTGGTATCTGCACCGGGTAAGCTAACCCAGCAGGGAGAGAAAAAGTAGCAAGTGTCTCCGAGTTCTGCAATTAAACATTACATGTAAAGGAGTTAAATATTAAACTACGACAACCATCTAGCTGAATTCATGTGGTTTGAATTCCCCTCTCTAAAATCTCCAGGTCATTTAATGTGGTGAAATTTCAAAAACGTGAATTTAAGAAATTTTAGGTTTTAGGGGGATCTACTGGCAGAAATGGAACATAATGTTCATGATTATGTTTTCATTAGTGTATAATCACCCTACATATCTACATAGGAAGTGGGTCCTCTTCCGCGGAGCCTGTGACGTTGTAGCACGATGTTTCTACAGTAGCCCAGAACTGGCTATAGAGAGGGCCTTTGGCGTTTTTATGTTACCTGAAAGCCACCATAGGTTCTCCTACATGTTTGGTAAAGGGAGGGGTATTCAGTTGGTTGCTATCTGCAACCTCCCCGCTGGATACCACGAAATCCTACACACTGGTCCTTTAAACAGCTGGGCTACCGAGCATAAAATCAAACCTGAATGTAATGGATCAGACAGGTCAGTCATATGATCCAGGTGTGTAATCAAGTTTTTAAAAAAAAAAAAAAAAAAGGGAAAGGGAGAAGTATCCTTGGTAGGATTTCCTCCTTAAGTTTGGTGTCTGAAGTGTACAAATTCATTCATTCGCTTGATTTTTTTATTATTATTTTACTTTGCTTTTTACATAATAATTTGACTAAATCGGATTTTGTGAAGTTTAAAAAAAAAAAAAATGACAATCAAGTTTTTGAAATTGCACACCTTGAAATAACTTGGACTTTTCATAAAATGGGAGTCAAGGCCACATAAATTGAAACAGAGGGTTTGCAAATTAAAATATTTCAATGCTATTAATTCAGCTGTGATTATATTTCACCATTGTGCATTCGGTAGTGATAAAATTTACCAAGAAAGAAATTCAGGTGCTTATAAGATTCAAATAATTCCAGCTCTTATTTGCTTCCATGTGTGCCTCTCATGTAAAGAGCCATATGAAGTCAGGGAGGTGATGTACTGTAAATCTTGATGACACCTGCCTTGACTGGGAAGCTGTGGATATTCTGACTTGCAGGGATCAAAGCGGAGGCTGAGAGTAGAAACCAGAGCAGAGCAGGTTAAGTGCAACTTCACACCAGAAATGTCGGAATCCTAAAGGTAATCTGCTGTAACTTTGCATACACTGGTATTTTATTAAACATTTAAATTAAATAAGCTACTTTGAAAGACTCTTAGTTTTGACCATCTGTATTATTTTCCTTCAGATAAGTTAAAATGTTACTGAAGATGTTTTGTTGGTAAACAGTTAAGTTTGTAGCAGCACCATGTTACCTGCGAGTTCTTGATCAGTCTGACTGTAGTTGGCGGGGAGCTGGAGGACAAAGTTGGATGAGTTGACATTGTTTTTCCTGAAGTCTTCCATTGCTTTAGACTGCATCATCTTTGACTCCCAAAGCTGCACAGCAGATGACACAGCAGCATGTCTTCCTGGTACGGTGCATAGTTCCTCAATGTACATAAAGCAGGGTTATGTAAAGTATAACTCACATGTCTTAAATCGTCCAGGACGCGGTCTTCAAGCCCCTCATCCAAGAAGAGCTCCCTCATACTCTCAATCACATCATCAATTATGGACAAGTAGAGTTTGGCCTACAGTTGGTTACAAAAACTTGAAGTCAGAAGCTGGTGAGCTGCTTGTGAGGATGAAGTGATGAATCACAATCAGTCTGTGTATATTATATATTATATATATATTTATATATTATACAAGCAATGTACCAAATTCCATTCAAACATCTGCCTTTTCTACGTTGATGACTGTTATAAAAAGCAGACTCATATGCCTAAATGTAACCGAGGACATTTTCTAAACATATCACAGACACTCTTCATTTCGGTTTACATACCATACGTCTGTAGCCTGTAGTAGTACTTTTTATTTTCGAAAAGATATTTCGGATAATACTCCCCACTCTACATTTCAGTCGATTAAAATACGAAAAAAGTATCCTGGTTAAAATCTTAAATGACATAAAACATTTCTGGGCAGACTTCTGAAAAAGCCAAACACTCACTGATCCTACTGTCAACAGGTGCCATGTGTGACATAACTGATAAGATTGTTGGTTGCCAACATGATGAATTAAAAGAAATAGCTTGAGGTTCACAATAATTAGCTTATATTTGAATAGAAGGGAGCACAGTTGTTTGGCTACCCCGCCTTTGTACAGGCCCACACACACACACACACACACACACACACACACACACACACACACGCACACAACAGTTCTGCTACCAGTTAGCCTGTAGCAAAACTGGCTAAAACGCAGCGCTGCTTACCACCGGGCCAGTGTTGCACAGCATGATTCAGGGCAAAGTTAGCCGCGGACCAGTGACAACGGACTTCCACCAAATTGGAAACATAACACGGACAGTTAACGGTGGTAGGCTCGGGTTGTTTTGCCCGGCAGCAAGTTGATGGAGAGCGCTCACTCAGGTGACGGTGATCAGGCTCCGCGGAGAGGTGTGGTTGGAGCTGGGGCATTCACTTGTCTGGGTGAAGGGTCTCAAAAAAGTGGTGATGATGCTGGCGCAAACCTGGTGGACACCCCCGCGGGCCGCCTCACATTCGCCCCGCAGCTGGGGCCTGAAATACTTCATTATAGCGACAGTAAAACCCTACACGGACAAAAAAAACACCACGCAGACACCCTAATGCTGAATATAGTTTCAGTCCCTTAGGAGTGGCTTAGTTGTCAGTGGCTCACCTCAGACATGTCATTTTTAGAGAGTACTGTGGTCATCCAAGTCCCTCAAAAATTCCTGTCCGACAGAAGCTTTCCATCTCTCACTCTCCGGCTACTTATACAGTAAGGCTCTAGGAAGGCTATGGACTGTTGCGCATTTTTCCACAGTGCTGGGAGCTCAGCACGGCGTCTGAAACACTTTTTCTCTGAACTTGGCTTCCAGTGGGGTCATAGCAACGGCAGGAGCCGTGACCCCCGACCTCCTCCGGGCACCTGGCTGGCAACGCCGGCACCCTCTCGACGCCGCGGGTCGACTCCCTTCCGGCGAAGGTGTGCGAGCGCTGCGGCCGGGAAAAAGCAGCACACGGAGGCTCCCCCCTTGAGCTACGAGAAGGGGGCCCGCCGTTTAGAATATTTCATGCCATGGAAGGAACCACGGTCACTCTCCGACGATCAACCGGCATCGAAAAGTGGAACAATCTAAAACCTGTCGTAGTTAACCATACAACAGCCGGCAGAGAGACACAGTTAAACACGGAAGAATTAGTCCTCCATCACTCGGTAATGTTTTGCTAGACAGGGTGTAGGGTTAAGGTACCGTCTTTTCTTTCTTTTTTGAACCTAAATAAGCATACCTACATATGTAAGACAGACATAGACATCAATTTAACATGTTTACCACATGCCAGAACACAATTATCATGATGTGGTAACTAAAAACGTATTTTTTATTTTAACTGAAGTTTTGGTAGAGCGAGTGCAAGAGAGCATTGACACTTCATTCCAGTCTCACGAACATCTATGAAGAAGTACCACGAGTCGTTCGGGTTTAATTCAGTTTTTACTCTTGATGTACATAATATCCAGCTAAAGCCAGGTACAAGTCATCACTGAAGGCCGTGTTGTTCACTACGAAGCTTCACCCCCCCCCCCCATTCAGCCTATTCCCAACCCAGAGGCAGAAAGATCACATAATAAAGATTTGATTTGTTTAAATAACATTACAGTCCTCCAGAACACAACCTTTGTATAAAGTCAAAGGTCAGCTCGAGGTAAGCAACAAAAGTAATGAGTTGTATTCATGTGAAGAAAATAATGAAATTAGTTTCTCACCTTATATCTTAATATTAGCACCCTCAGGTGGGACATACTGTATTAGGTTGCAGGTTGCAGTCAGTCAGTCATATTACTGTTGGGTGAGTTATAAACTGCAACCGCTGTTTCACTTTGTAAGTGCACTTTGTATTTCGCGAAAGAAAGACAGTCACCCTTCAAAATATTAAATTATTTTTAGATTTTTTTTAGGCCAAAACACTTGTAAGTTTGGCAAAAATGATTTAATTATGTGTTTGTCTCACCTTGCAGTGACAACTCCAGTTGTCAGTGCGTTTCACTGCTGAGAACTGGCTGCTAATTGACAGTAAACCGAAGTCAGTTCAACCAAATTGTCCTAATCACTGTGTCACTTCAGACAAATGCTGCTCTGTGGGACTAAGCGCCACGTGAACCGTCTTTGAACCAATGTTTTTTGGCAACTATTTATTACATCACTACAGTCCCCTTCTACAAGGTGTTCACATTATTTTGTCTGACACTGTCATGCCACTGCCAAACAACATATAGTGTAATTGTGGAGGAACCATACCTAAAAAGAATCAATTTGAAAGTATGTGAAGTTTAAACATTGCAGGGCAACAAAAGGGCCTGAACCTAAACAACCTCTGATAATTAGTTTTTTTCTCCATCACAGTGAATATTGCTCATTACTTAAGCTGTTTATCTCATTCAGCCTGTTTGCCGTACGTTTATTGAGGCTGCCAATCATTCTGGAGGGCAGTGCAGATGATGCAAATGCAAGCTTATATACAATACTCATATAAACTGTAATCTTACAATTAATAAATCTACTAAATGTAAAGTGCTAGTCAAAAGGACCATGTTAAATTTCTGATTAGCTCTAAACTAATTCAGTCTCAGTTAAAGGATACAAAATCAGTTACCAGGCTATGTGTAATTAGATGAATTTGACACCAGATATAAGCAGAAAGTCCCTCATCACCCTTGTTTTTGTTCATTTTTCGTTATCCCTTTTCACTATTAAGAAGATTTTGGCAAATGTCTTGGACCAAAAGGGTAACGTACTCCTCAGAGCTTCTTTAATCATCACTGTGTCATACAGCCAGATTGTCTCTCTGACTCTGTTTCGATCCATTTCTTCTCCACCTCCACCTGAAAAACACAACATTACTTTAGTTGCACTAATAAATGAAGACGTGTTCTCTCTCTACGTTAAAGCTGGTGCATGCACTGAGCAAGATATTATTACACTGGATGAAACATCTACCTGACAATGATACCGTGTCCAACTGGTCAGATGTTTCTGCGGCTGGATGTCGTTCGCAGTGCCCAGTGACTTCACCCTGGTCTGTGACACAACTGCGCCCATTATTTCACATTCCATCGTGACAAAAGGGTACCAGTCATTCGGAATCTCCTGATCGGATCCCAGCTCTAGCTTGCAGGAAAATGAATGGGGATGATCCACTGCTGCAAAGGAGAGAGCAAAGGTCACTTGTAGTTAGAGTGTTACAGTCGCAAACATACTGTACACGTGCACAAGAACCAAGGCAAAGAAGCTCATGAGAAAATGATATGTTGGGCTGTGGTGCAGAGCATAAATATTTATCTCTCAGAAATGCGTTACCCGTATTTTTTGCGGGCAGTCTGTCGATCCTCCACACGATGGCTGAATATACATTCTCATACTTGACAGTGCCGATTGACACCTGCATGACAGGCTGCGAATCTGGATTGCCGACAGCGCCCAAGCAGGCATTTCTGTTCATACGGGCCTTCAGTGACTTCTGTCGCAGCAAGGCCACTGTCTGTGTCACTTTGACCCAGTCGCCTGGTACTGGCACACGGATCACAACATTCTCACACAGCGGGTGCCTGTCAGAGCCGCCCACAGAGGAAAGGAAGGTGGCTGACATGTTAAGAAAGGCCTGGAGCTCCACATAGGCACCTTGAACTGTGACCACAGCTTTGATTGCGAAAGGAATTTCGACGCAACCCAACATTGTCGTCTTGTATCGCATCAGCTCCACCCTGCAGGCGTCAGGAGGCGAGAACTTGATCAGCCGGGACCTCTGAAACTCCATCTCGTTCACACATTTGTGAAAATGGCAGTCGGCAATCTCCATCCAGAGTTCATTGCCCTCCTCAGACCCATAGCTGGAGTTAAAGCGCAGCAGCCCGAGATCGTTAAGGGCAAGAAAACAATGCCCTAGTCCATTCAGAAAAGCCAGACAGTGAATCTGGGTGAAGGCTGTCCGCTCTATGACTCCTCCAGACTTATCCAGTTGTACCCAGATATGATCAGTGATCTGCAACGACAGCTCCTGCTCCTCGTAGTGCCGCCTCTGCTGATGGGGCATACACAGTTTGAAGATTTCCTCTTCCATGGAGACTACCAGGTCCTCCATGTCGTCATTCACTGTGGAGCCAAACTTGAGCAGCTGCTCTACCTCTGCCTCATGACTAACCTCCAACTTTGGGTGATAGCGTTTCTTTTCTGTGTAGGAGAAATGCTCTACCTTGACAGTGAGGACTTTGCGGGGCTCGCCGTAACTTTCCAGTTTAAGATCTGACAGCCTACATTGAGGGAGAAGCTGGAACTCCTTGAACGGCTTCTCCAGCCCTTTCTCATAGTACATCTGCAGCACACCTCCTGACAACAAGCGGAGATAGATCGGCCCCCACTGTCGAGAGGACATGCGGTTCTTTTTTTCAGGAATCCTGAGCATGACAGACCAGCCGTCTCTCTTTTGGCTACGAAACAGTCCCCGGGGAACAAACTGAGATGAACCACACTCACTTAATACCTCATTTTTGCAACTTAGCCGTCTCTCCCTATCTTTTTCTGTCTCTGTTTCGTGGTCCATTTCTGTTTGTAGACCTTCCAGTTTGTGGCAAACGTAGGAGAAGGAGCTCTGGAGTTGGTCACGTGGAGGCTCACTGCCGTCTTTGGTCCGTATAAAGAAACGTGGTAGGATATTGTCACATTCTGAGTCTGAGGAGGAGCTGCCCACATCTGCGCTGTGTCTAGATCCATCCCAGAAGGGATTGTAGTGTCCTGAGTTCCCCTGGAACGAAGGGAAAGGGCTTGGTCCATCTGGAGTTTGATTCAGGGCCTCTGGTGCTGGAGATGGAGCAGAGGTGGTCGATGTGCTGGACAAACTCCGGAAGAAGTCGTTCTTTTCCCATGTGTTGGAGTGAAATGGGGAGATGCTGCTAGGAACCCCACTCACGGGAGTGCAAAAGGGTGTGTTACATGGTACACAAGAACTTCCACTAAGACTTGAGTGGCTTTGAGGGGATTCGAGGGATTGACTGAAGCTCCAGGAAGTGTCTCTGATTGGAGGAAGCACTAATTTCAGACCATTGGGACGCGGCACCGATGCTTTGATAAGCCCTGGTGACTGTAGGGGCTTCTGAGGTGAAGAAAGTGGTGTGTTGTCATCTTCAAATGTGACCCAGTTTGAATGATTGGTAGAACACATGGCTGCAGATGACTGATGTCCAGGCCAAAAAACAGTTCCTCCTTTGTTGGATTAATTGTCCTCCACTTCAAGACCTTCCCTTCTGTAAAAAAAAAAAAAAAAAAAAAAAAAACATTAGAAGAATTAGAAAACTATGAAACAACCAAAGATATTCCAGAGGTATATATATTAATTATAGGATATTTTGAACAAATCAGTTCTCAATCTGAAAGTATGACCAAGTCCACTGATCCCGTTGGGGATATTAATAAAACATGTTTCTTTAATGAACTCTATGAAATCTTAATGAGAGAGTGACCTTGAAAACCTGGAACAAGTTCATATCTGTTAACATCACATTAAACTAAAGTTGATTTGATGTAAAAGCTGAAGTAACCATTCTGCAGTTCAGAGACACAGTTGGAGATTTTCTCTCAGTGACATCACAGATTACATCTTTTGTTAGTTTTTGGAGAATCTTTCCTACAAACATATATATTAACTACATGATCAACTATATATGGACAATCTTTAATAGAGTATCATCTTTTAGCTATAAAAATGAGAAATAAACCCACGGTGATAGAGGGCTCCTGGGAATTCTTAAACGATCACATTCTTGTTTTTCCTGATTTTGTTGCAGTGACTTAATACAGGTTGTAATTTATACATGTGTGCTTATTTAACAGTCATTTGTACTGTAAGCTTGAAGCGAGGAGTATCGCTCTTGATATCTTGATACATGGGCGATGCCAAAAAAACAGTAATGTGACTCTTATCGTAATTCTAAATGATACAATCCAGATATGCACTACAAAATCTATTCTTTCATTCAAACTTTGGAAAACAAAGATTAGTCTTAAGGCCGACACTCTAGAGAGCTGTTGATCTAAACCAAATCTACGTAATCTATGGCTAACTGACAACGGGTTTCTCACAGGGTTGTGATATATAACAGTGATGTGTGTATTTAGAAATTCTTGCTGGAGCAGAAGAGTATACAAAAAAGCAGAGAGGACAAAGAAAAAAGGTTCAGGGAGAAGGAAATGTTGCTGTTTCCAAAGGGAGTTAAAGTTCATAAATTTTGGAAGTTCAAAGGCTTTGTAATGCAAATTGTTGAGGTAAAATGTTTTATATTTAAGATATACTTTGCTTTGAAATTAGCATAGTCTAAATATTTCATGGCAAAAGCCTGCTGTAAAATGCATGTGGGAGAAGTTAGCCATGGCAGCAAGGATCTGCCTCCTTAACTAGCATGAAGTCAGCTGTGAGAGGCAGGTATAAAGTGGCTTCAGAAAGGAACAAAATTGGTTAAATGTGTAATGCACTTTTATCCTGTCTGATATTTGATCTGCAGAACAAATTTCAATAGTGGTAGAAACTGTTGAAAGAGTGTGGGAATATTACCAAACTCAAATGGTATTCAGGCTGATTTTTTCCAACGGTCAAAGAGTAAACGTGGTGATCTTTATACAGTCTCATATCTAATTTTCAATCACAATCTGTCTTTTGGTGTGCTGGCAGCTCTGCTCTTACCAACATCCGGCTCTGAGACCACAGAGAAGCCACTTTCAAAATGCTGAAGCCTCATATCCCCATAAAAATCTTGAAAAAAAATAAAAAATAACTGAAAGCCTCAATTACAGCCTCTCTCCTCCCTTCAAGATCACAGCCAGGACTTGCATGAAGGACACATCCAGCGGCAAGTTCCTCTAAGCTATAAATAAACAGAGAAGTGGGGGCTCTGATTCAGGGTACTGGATTGACAAGTCTTCAGTCAAACACTGGTGAATATCTTTCTAATGAGAGGATGTTTGCAGTGGCACGCAGACATTTCCACAAGTTCATCCCTCCTCTCCGCCTTAAAGAATCCCTCAGCTTTGGTTCAAAGAGATGGACACGGAGAAAGATTAGTTCTCTGCAGGGGTTACTGACAATCTTTCGGACTCATTTCCAGTCCGTCGTCTCTTCCCAGGCTCTCTAGCAGGCAGTACAGAAATGAGAAGCTGCTAAATCTACAGGGACAAAAGAATACATTCCACGCATTCCTCAGGGACAAGCTGCTTTGCACACAGGAAATACCAGCCTGCTATATCCATGTGAAATGACAACAAATATTATCTTAATGTAATTTTATCAAAATGTCAAAAATGCACCAGATTTACGTGTCACTAATTCTGGTTCGTCTGGTTATTTATCACTGTCAAACTTAACAGTGACAAAAAGGACCCTGGGGATTAGGATAGGCTTATTATAGTAAATAGGTACTTTATAAACATATAAAACAAGTCTGAAGAATTATTTTTATAATTTTAACCTTATTTTTCATTGTTATAACTTCAAGACTTAAGATGTGAAGAAATCTGTCATGGTCACACAAAAATTGTGATCCCAAAGAGAAACTTTGTTCAAGTTTCTCTTACAAACACTGTACAGAGTTTGTTCCCGTTTAAATTGCAGCACTGCAATTAAGATAAAGAGTAGGTTAATCCCTTGCAGTATCTCAGGTTTATTGTTACTGATTATTACTAAGACAAATTACTACACTTGCTAAACTTGGGGTAGGCAAAATAACGTACAAACTTCATGGACAATAGCTTAAAGTCTTTGGTTACTTAATCATAATTATTGGGTCAAACTGAGACATATGTCAGTATGCTGCCAAATAGTGGTATTTGTCGGCTGCGAAAGAGGCCACTCAGCACTCTGATACGCGAGCCCTCGAAAACTGCACTGTGGAATAGTCTGGAATATCATGACAATTTACTACATATAGAAACTGCCATCCGCAAAGAGGAACAGCAATCATAAACTGAAACTATCTCATCACAGTGTGAGAAAACAAAAGCTACGACTTGGCATTCAATCTAATATGACCTCAACCAAGAACTGGACCACTTCTTTTTTTTTTTTTTGGTCATTTACTGAGAAATGATGTTTGAGAGGAAACTAAAGTGGTTTAAAAATAAAAATGAACTTTAACTTAGCAGACAGATGCTTCCTGATGAAACGAGATAGGGTCCTGTTGGATTCACTGGATATTTCCTGTAGACTCACACTATGGAGTATATTGTTTTCCTTTGAGAAGTGTATAAATAAACAAAATAAGACTTTTTCTTTTTTCCTTTTAATTTGCCTGGAGAGTGCTACTGTTGTGACCAGGACGACTATGTAACGTAGTGCAGAGCTGAAAATGTGATGACCCGTTTCCAGTGGCCCTGCCCCCCCCCCAATCAGACAGAGCAGAGGAGAAAGTTTGGGTCCTGCTCCGTTTTTGTTTTTTGTCTCCTCCCGCACATAAGCAGGAACGAATGGGAGACGTTTGTGTCAGTCCCTCGATCGGGCACTTCAAACGCTTCCCCACTGCCCCAGTGCAGGCAGTTTGCTCGGGTTGTGGTGAATCTTTTCGGGCTGTCAGTCCGGTGGCTTTAGGTCGCTACACGTTAGCTAACGTGAGCAGACCGTAGCCAGATATTGCTCTGTGACAGACATTACCGAGCCAGCTAGCCGACTCCGCTCCACTCTTGCGATTGTTACACCATGTTTTAGCGTTTACCAGCTCCCCGTAATTGTCACTTGTGGCAACACTGTGCCAACAAAGATTACACTCACTTTAAAAACTGACATCAATTTTAAAAACTGACCCAAGAAAGTACTGTTTCCTGTCAAACTCAATTATAAGAAGGACACATTTGCTTTTTTTTTTTTTAAATAGGCAGCACATAAAAATGTCCGCGAAGGGCCAAATATATAGCCGTATTTCCAATAAATGTCTTTTAAATGTGTCAATAAAGTGCATCCTTCTTGTTGAAACACATCTTGATTCACTGTTGCTCTATTGTTACAACGCATTCTTGCAGCGTGGGGTCAGTAAATGCCTGGCAAACACCCGGGTTACCGGTAAACAACAGTTTTTTTTTCCTTTTTGTTTTTTTTTTTTTTTTTCGCCCGTGCCAAGTCGGACTGGAGAAAGAAAACAGTACCAGCGTGCTGTCATCCACAACAGAGCCAGGCCCGTGTACCGGACTCGGGGGCCCACTTCTGGGATCACTTCTGCGCCATTGTTTTGATGAGAAATCCCAGTAAAGGTGTCACCCCGCGTTACTTTTTGTCGTACTCTACTTTTCAAACGTTTCGGGCAACACAACATGCGCCATTCAGTCACAACCGAGCTACCGCTGACAGCAAACGGAAGCGACATTAACCGAAACGGTTTTTAGCTCGTTTCTAATGTGACCTGAACTATCTCTGCTCACTTAAAAGCAGACATGAGCGCAACCGACACAAAGAAATACTCACAAACTCACAGCGGTGGTTGCTTAATTCAGGTCATGACTTCAGTTTGATGGACGTGTCTGAACTCCGATGTCGGCCGGTTTTCGCTCAAAATGGCAGAGTGTAAATCCTGGGAGTTTTAACAGCGCAGCGATTCCCCTCCCGAGTTCAGACAGACTGTCCTCCAACGGGACACTGCAGGAATGAACAGAGCGGCGCTGCGTTCACCGGCTGTAGGAAATGTCTCCACCCGGAGACAGCACGACGAGTCGAGTGAACACACAACAAACACACACCCACAGGGTTAATGATTAAGATAATGGGCCTGTTGTTTGGATCCCCATTGCTGGAAATAATAAAGTGCATATGCTTTGATTTAATAAGCCTGTGTTTTGACATATGAAGGCTATTGTGCTGAATTTATTTAAGAGTTGAAGTTTTGTAGGCTTTTAATTAAAAAAAAACTATCACTGTAAACGTTACATGTAACTCAAAGTATATCCAGTAGGCCAATATACAGTATTATAAGTACAACTTTGGCCTGATGGCAGAGTTGCAGTTCTACGGATTTAGCAAAGGATAGATGTGGGAAAAAAAAGGGTAAATCACAGTACCAAAAAGATAGCAATAAAACATTAAGTAGGCCGTATATCACATGGGACCACCCGTTTGTCCCTTCATTATGTTGACCTAAGTTATTTATAAGCAGGGTATTTTGGTAAGCCACTTTTCCACCACCCTGCAAGTCTCCTGTATATGTACTTATATTAATTCTGCATCCACTGTTCCTGTGTGATTCTTGGATTTGGAAAAAAATATGAAAAATGTTTCTTTTGTTAGAAAGTGCCTCGTGATTGCACAATCAAGTGGAGGTTCTTAGCACTTTTACTACTTAGACCTGAGGTGGAGTACCAAAAGTACACGAAAGCATCACGAATTTAACTAAAATGACAGAACGTGTTTTTTGGTCCAAAACAAAGTTACAGCATCAAACAGTAATCTTCCAGTTCTCATATGTCCAGTTTAATAGTGCTGCCTCATTTCCCAGTAGTAAGGGTGTGTTACAGCCTTTTTTTTTTTTTAAATTATAGGCAGTTTAAAATTCCAGTCTCCTCCAACTCCCAGAAATGCAGCACGAAAAGTTAGGTCAGACACATTTAAGGATCATTAATGACCAAATGAATCTAAATACATGACACATTTAAGTGTTGAGCAAGCTCTTTATTTTGTTTCACATATTTATATGTGCTTTTGAACAGGTTACAATGTGAGAATACAAGTTTTTTTTTTTTTTTTAAATCAGTTAAGGGGGCATTGGCAAATCTTTTTGATCAAAGGTTTGCTGGCAGGTGGAGACTGGAGGCTTTTCATTCAGTTAACTCATGTCAGTATAAACCAGAGAAGTCCCATTTTACTGTAAACTGTAACTGCCCTATGCCATGACTCATGAATCAGGTTGTCTAAGCACCAGTTAGCGTATACGCCAACCCCTCTCTGACACCACACAGGTATCAGGCCTTATAGGAGAAAGAAAAAAACTAGCTGCAGATTCACTTTTCCAAATTTTGTGAAAATAAAGATTTGTAACATCTTAATAAATACCTTTTGTATGTTTTTATGTATGTATGTATGTATGTATATATGTATGTATGTATGTACATAAAATTATGCAGTACAATTATATCATGATTTGAAATGAGTGTATATTCATATTAACCCATTGTACCCATACATATTACAACATGAATTTAGAGACTCTTGTGCAACACCACTGCACGTCCACACTTACTTTGGTGATAAAAATGACTTGTTACAGAGTAACTTCACAGAGACAGACTGACACCATTTTACGAGCTCTGACTTGTCAATCCTACCCTTTTTGTCTAGGTAAACAGTTAATCAGTGCTTCAAGGCAAATTTCTTTTCTTTTCTACACTCTCAGAGGACTGAAAGTTGTCCAAAATGAGGAATGAATTCAAGCTTGTCTTTGTTAGTTGTTCATTCAGGTTTTAAAGCCCTTCTTTACAGAAGCTCGTGATATATGCATGTGTTAGAAGGGGTTTTATGCTGTATGTGGACATACAGGCCCCTTGGAACCACTTCCCCACATAATCTCAAATTCGATCTATTTAAAAAAAAAAAAAAAAAAGAAGCGTATAACAATACTCACACGTAAAGCCTGGTGCCACAGTCACACAATGACACAAGACTCTGCACACATACAGCCACACCAACATTTGCCCTCTTCGCCCGCTCCCACCGATAAGCAGTAGGAATGCAGTTTCATTTTCTCTCACATGTGCACTAAGCAGACAAAGTACACACACTGATCAACAGGGTTTGGTCTTCAAGTCTTGACTTCAGTGAGCATTACCAACTTCAACTGCTTCAGCTGTTCATCTTCCTCTGTCCCTTTCGGGGAAAAGTTGTTTTTCTCCCTCCTTGCTTCGACCAAAAGATTAAGCAGCAGCTTCCGGTACAGTTTCAGAAAGCATTTTTAGCAAATCATATCACGTTACAACTGGTGCTGTGTCAAGGAAAAGGGAAAAAGAAGCTTCATCAGTCGAACATGGTACAGCCTCCATTCAGTTCATTTGTACTGCCACTGTCTTACAGCGGAGGAAATGAGGCTCATGTAGCCGTCCTGTGGTTTGGTGACAGTGGTAGTGTTGGTACCAGGATGCTGCCCTTCATGATGCCAAATGGAGCCAGAGTTTTCAGGGCAGCCCTAGCGACCTTTGTTCTTTTTGGCATTTCCCTAGAGGAAACAAAAAACATTCGACTCAGTTTTACAAAAATTTCAGCCAAGTTATATCCAGAATTGGCACAAAACTGTAAGTACTATGTTGCGTTTAAGTGCAGTGAGCTGAGATAGAATGCAAATCAAAACTGAGCTATTTCAAAATCTCAAAACATGCTGAGGCTGGTTTCTGGACTCCAAGAGAAAATCATCACCTTTAGATCCCCAAACATGTTCTGTCCTGCAAATTCCCAACATGCAGCCATGACTGTGCATACATGTAGGAACATGTGCACTTAAAAACAGGCTTCTCCATTTCTCCAACTCTAACTTAACGACTTTTTCAGATGGTTCCAGCAGGTGCTTTTCCCATCAGACCCGGCAGCAACCACAACACCACAGATGACCGCCCCGTTCACCTCATGACTGACAGAAACTTTACAATGTCACATTACACTGCCAGACCTGAAATGATCCTTCACACTCCCTGAAGCCAGTGGATTTCTAATCGCTCCTCTTTAGTGTTGGAGCTTTTAGATTTATTTACACGGAGGCTGACAGTATGTGACAGCTGAAAACAAATCTGAGTGCAAGAGCTTGAATTAAATTGGAAAACAAGACTAGGTCAATACCTAGTATATGGCTGGACTGCGTATGGTCAATGTGCGAAACTGGGGACCTAGTTGAAAACTGTTGTGGAATTGCTGCAAAAAAACTAATTTCGATGGAAAGTAGATAGATGACGCTAGATGACGTAATACACTAACTAGCATATTCATGACGTCATCTTCTCGTACTTTATCTGTTTGCTTCTCTCCTACTCTCTGTGCTCACATATACAGTATTGTAATACAGATGAATTCCCACTAAAGCAGTTTTCATTTACATACTTTTCTGTCCAAGAATTGTCCAAAAAGGTGCCAGATTTCTTATTAAGTGCGGTTTTGAAAAAAAAAAAAAAAAAAGTCACTGAAAGGTTCAGTAAATCTAGTAACGAATGCGTTAAGTTGGCAACACTGCCAGTAAATGCCCCCCTGATGACGTAATAGAAACTGTTTGCGGCACTCCATTTTGATAGAGCAACAGTCAATGAGGAAACTCCAAAACTCGGCCGGCCGACAAATGGTGTAATGTCATCACTTAGTAATGGACATTCGCGTTTGTAAGGCTGGCCTCGCTTTTGCGGTCCAGCCAAAAAGCAGACAACAGAAATCTGTCTCAGTGTTGTACCTTGCTGCTCAGTTTAAGCGTGTCGATTTCCTCTCTTTGCTTGCTCAAAGTCTCATTCATGCTACACAGGTGGTCGCTCATCATACTGAGCTGGTCTTCGTAGCTCCTCTTAGTCGTAGCCAGCTCATCCTGTATGACAGAAACAACAGTTACAGTATTTTTTGGGAGGAGAAGTCTATACTTAGACAGGGAGCTCTCTGGTAAAGAGGGTGCATTTTACCTGCAAGCGTGTGATGTTCTGATTAGCCAGTTTGACCTCTTCGCTCAGAGTCTCCCGTGATTTTTCTGCAATGGCTAATCTCTTGGCCAAAGCCCGACACTAGAAAGGGAAAGAGGAAAGTAAAAGACTGCTATCCTCTGATAGGTTTAATGCATGTCTAGCACAGTTTAGAGATCTGTTAAGCTGCAAAAAGGGGAAATATTTGTGAGAGTAATGGGTACATTTGACGACAGTGTCAAAAGGTAAATACACACTTTGAAAAAGTGACAGTTTAATACCCTAGATACTGACTCGAGATTAGGTTCATTCCTGTTGCTACGATACAAAATGAGGATGACTGACATGGCGGTTAGTCACAATGCGACAGGATGACACTTAGACAAGTATCTACATTCAGATCAAGCCTCAACATAATACTGAAAATATTAGGTGTCAGCTTCTCAGGGAAAAAAAAGGCAACATTTGGTAATAATAGGAGTGTGGAATCCTTTCCAAAGGACAAAGAAAAGAGGAAAGAACAGAGAAACAAGGTTAACTTCCTGTTCAGTTTCTATACTCTCAAGCAAACTAAAGAAGCAGACAAAAATAGTTTAGGAATGATTATAGAAAGGAACAAATGAGGGAACAAAGGAAGTGTCTGATCTGTACTAAATGTATTTGGCCATTTAGAGGAGGTTATAAGAGTTTCTAAATCTCCCAGATGACATGAAATGTTATAAAGGCTGTTTGCTATGAAAAGGTCTTTGCTGTAAGATGCTATTAGTGAGATACACATTCTAGTAATGGCTTCACCTCAGAGTGAAAGTGCACAGCTTTGCTGTCTGAAATCTGGAGTTGGGTAGTGAGTTCTCCCACTCTGGCCATGTAATGAGTCTTTATCAGCTGCTCTCTGGACTCCTCGTCTCCCAGCTGCAAACACAGACACAACATCCACCTAGATAAGACTTTTCCTTCTGGGATGTATTATAATTCAAAATATTGTTTGAAAAATATATTCTTATATTTAGGAACTCTTCATTTATATATGTTAATTGGTAAGTGTATGACTACTCACATGTTCAACTGTAGGTGTGGTGCACAAAATGCCAACCTGGAAACAACAACAAGGCAAATGAGAGAAGCATGTCAGAGACTGAATCATAGATCTGATGTTATAAAGTTCACTTCAAGCACAGACAGGCCTCTAACGCTGCTAGGACAAACTAGCCTTACAAGAGATAACAATGAAAGCTAATGTACAAGTAGTAGAGATACTAGTGAAACAAACAGCTCTGGGTTGTTATTACATGATGAACTCTGCACTGACTTGCATAAACAACAGAATTCTTCTATTCTGCCACATCAGCACATTGGAAGTCTGAGTTTTATTAAGCAAAAACTTGTTAAGCAGGGGAGCTACAAGAAAAGAATGATAATACTCCCTTTGTCGAAGCAAATGGGCTGAAAATTTCCTCTGTAAGCGAAAAATGAACAGCAGCCAGTAGAGTGACTGTACCAGGCTGGTGCATAGCGTAGTCTCTTTCCCTTCAGCTTTCTGCTCTGTCTCTGCTTCCTCATTGCTCTGTGCGAGTGTGCCGACAGCAGCTGTTTGCGAGTTTGGACTTCCCCCTAGAGCCGTTGCGAGCTGCGCTTCCAGGTCAGCAATGCGCTGGTTCTCCTTTTCCAACCGCACCTTCCCCAGCTGGGCCTCCAGGAGCCAGTGCTCCTTCTCCTGCTCCAGCCGAGCAATCTTCTCCTGGCTCTGCTGCACCTGTAAGACACCAGCGGGGAGAAGAGTGTGGACAGTGAGCTCGCGGGAAGAGGGCTGAGCAGGGGTTGGCAGAAGTGAGAGGGCAACAGTATTTAGGAAGAAACGGGGAAACTATAACAAACAAACACATTTTTCAAGCCTAATCTGGTCAAAGGACTTAAAATAACAGAAACTAAAAAAGAAAATTCATAAAAAATAATGTATGGGCCAATATAAAAGATGGAACCGATTCTGCTATTCTGAACTCTTTAGATTGTTCCTAAACCTGGACACTCAAATGGCAAAAGACCAATAAGCTTTAGCTTTATAGATTAATTTTATGACTTTGTACTTGTAATTGTAAACTTGGTGCTGAAGTGACAGACCTAAGAAGGTTAATATGGACCAAAGACCACAATTACAAAATGGAAAAAAAAAAAAAAGAAGAAAAAGAAGCCTTAAAAAGACAGATTATGCACAGCCTCACGGGCCTAGATTTTTCACACCCTGTCCCTAAAGGGTGATTGTCTGCAACTCATCTGAAATATCACATGACTGCATTGTATCATTTTAAGGCACAGATTTCTGCCCTTGTGGACATTTCTGTACTTTTATGACCCTTTTCCATACCTTTATAATTTATCTGCAACTATTGAGGCTGTTGTTCTGCCGTTTCCAGTTTTCCTACATTTTCAGATTGGTCTTTAATCTTAATGTGCCCCAAAGAACACAAAGGCACAATAAACATAACCACATGAGGAATCATTTTTGACTTTATCTCTGTTTTCACACCACTGCGTTTAGGGCTGGCACACTGGCCCATTAATGGTCACATCATCCACGTTAACACTTAATGCCTGGTTGTAGCTCTTGGCCAGATGTAACCTCCTTAAAACTGAAAAGCAAAATCTTCTAAACAGAAATATTTTTACAGAAAGAGTCTCTGAGCCGAGGGGCATACCTGCTGAGTGAGACCCTCTCTGCTCTCAGTGGAACTGGTAAGTATACGACGGTTTGACAGGGCTTCTCTGTATGGAACAGACTGTGGCCTGGGCTGAATGAAGAAACAAAACAAGCAGAATACCGAGAGAATAGTCATTTATTAACAATTATTAATTATTCATCAACTTAAAATAGCGGCAAGATAAAAACAGATGGAACATATGAAATATTCACAAAGACTCTCTCGTAAAAAAATGTTTTAAGAAGCAATTTAAAGGACGTTACTGATGATTTCTTTGTTATGTCAGAGGACAGGGTGTTCTGAACTCGGGGGGCTTTAACCGCAAAGGCACGGTCACCTTTTGTCACCAGCTGAGACCTGGGTATACCTAGCATATTTAAGCAGATACTAACCTTTTTGATAGCATGGATATAGGCGGCTGCTTTCTTTTTGTTGACCAGCATACTCTCCGCTTGCAAGGGGTTTAAAGCTACTGTGCTGCCTCTTGGACTGTAGCCTGAGGATGTGAAGAAGTCCAAGTTGTTGCTGAAGAAAGTGGCAATCTGCAACAAAACGGGGACATTATCTCGTATCATTGAAACAAAAGAGAACAAAACACTAATTAATGCTCACATTTCTCAATGCAGATTCTCAACATTCTGTTTTGCCTCAAATTAACCAGTGTGTTTACAGCAGGGAGATGATTCCACCACCAAGTGTGATAAATGACTGAGCAATTAAGCTTTTGCCTACAGAGATGATCACTCTCAAAATGCAGCTCATTCCACACATCGAGTGCCAGCGTGTTATTTGATGCTGCAACCCGCCGGACTGTGCCTCCCATCAGCACACACATCTCAGCCAATGGTTCCCTTGATTCACAAAGAGAAATCATTTATCCCTTTACTCTGGCTGGGGAGCAGCTGTGCAAACTGTGATTTGGACAGTATTTTTGAACATTTAACTGCTGCCCACCTGAGTCCTGCCATTCTGCAACATGTAACCATTACCATCATCCAGTTGCGGTGAAAACTCACGGCTGCTTACAAATAAGGCTTCATGCATTACGCCTAACAAAGAGCACACACTGGTTGAACATACAATAAAGGAAATATAAAGCTGGCTGCTTCCTGCCCTCTGTTGGCCGTACCTTGCCAGTGCTGCTGGTCAGTGAGGCCAGAGATCCCAGCAGGCACTCTGTGGTGGTGCAGAGCTTCTGGGTGATGGTGGGGAGCTCCTGTTCTAAGCCGGCCTTCTGGTTGTAGTGCTTTGACATCTCTGGAGACACAGGGAGGAAACAAAACAGCAGGAGAGGCATTTAAAGCATCTGGCCATTTCTTTAGCTTCACTGTTAGCTATGACTTTTTTTGGAATATTTTCATAGTGTAAAACTGCAGGTTTTGTGTATATTTGGCCAAAACCACTGTCCCCACACGAACTAAGACAAAGAAACAAAAGTACTCATTAAATAAACATTTTTTCCTGTCAGCTAAATGTGTTGGCTGTACAAAAGGGATTCTTCCCTACCAGAGGGCACTAAATTATACCTTCATTTGCTGTCACAGTATCACAGATGCTACACTAAAGCCTCTGGATATATACTCTAAAAAAACTGGCCCGGTGCTGTATTGTTGTGAACACAGAAAATGAGCGTGACTTTTATGAATGGCAACAGCAGTTGGGCGGTTACATGAGGGAATAGTCGAGCTGTGTCACGCTGGTCGTGACTGGCTGCGGGTCAAAAGTGGCTCACAGTGCTGCTCACCTTTAATGGCATCGTGAAGACTGTGCAGGCAGGCAGCCAGCTGGGTGAAGACAGCTGAGGTGCTGCTCTGTGGCATGGCATCCTGCCGAACACCTAGACACATTGTACAAATTTGTTTTAAAAAAAAAAAAAAAAAAAAAAAATCGTATCTTATTATCACTTCATATGCCTTTCCTTCTTTAAATATGAACACATTCCATTTTTTTTTTAAAGAAAAATTTGTAAAATAATCTTTCCAATCTAGCATTAACTAGCTTTTAGGCAAAAAGAGCTCATAGGATAACATACTGGGTAAGGCCAAAAGGTTAATGTAGTTCTGAAGTTTCTCAAACACAGAAGTTACTCTCTTCATGTCTTTCTGCAGCTCCTGGTTTTTCACAGTAAGGGCAGCGTTACAAAGAGCTGCCTCACACTCTTCTTCCAGGCTGAAAGGAAAAGCGAGGATAGTCATAAGTACAGCCTCCTCCACTCCTTTTCCTTATCTCTCACACACACACACACACACACACACACACACACACACACACACACACACACACACACACACACACACACACACACACACACACACACACACACACACACACACACACACACACACACACACAGTTCTGACCTTTTCAACTGGTAGGGAAGGATCTTTTGCAGAAAGTGGGTGTATGAGGAGAAATTATCAGCAAAACTCTTCAGCTTGACCACAGTCTCCTTCAATTCAACAACAACAAAAACACGCAATTAGTGGTTAAATATAAACAAGCAACCCAATGTCCCTGTCTAAAAACCACTCACCAATACTGTGATGGTGTCCTCTGTGATGCTTTGGTGTAACTGCAGAAAGCTGTCCTCCAGGGGGCGCACATAAGCTGCATTCTCGTGTAGGTACTGAGAAAACTGGGTTAGGAGAAGAATTATGCTTCTGAGTTTGTGCAATAAATAGCACTCCACACGTAGGCCCAGTCATAAAAATCATATTCGACAGACAGTCTGTTTCTTTTGTGGTACGGTTGCCTCACCTTCTGGTTAAGAGGGGAGATGGGCTCAATTGAGGAGTCCAGGGGATAGATGTGTACCCTCTGCTCCGTGTAGGAGTGGAAGTTCAACAGAGCAGCAACCAGGTCCTGAATAAAGCTCAGAGCCTGACCTGCCAGGTCTCGGGCCTTAAGCTGAATCCACAGAAAGAAAACAAAATCCCCAGACCACTGTTTTAGTACCTTTGCTAAGACAGGAAGCTTTATGTATGAATCTGTGACATATGGTATGTATCTAAGTCATTGTTAATACATTTGTGAATGCTTGAGTATACCTTAGTGTCCTTAGATATTAACAAACAAAGGATTGTGGATGGCAAAAAGTTTAAAGTAATAACATTTTTCAAGCTGGGCATGGAACTGAAAACTTAGGAGATTTAAAAAAAAAAAAAAAAGGACTAAATGTTAAAGTTACTGAGGGAATATAGACCTTGAGCTGTAACTCTATATTAACACCAAGTCACACGTGGGTTTGTTTTCTCACTCACCTGGTGCCTTCGGTTATGTGGCGGTACATTTAGGCTGTTGTAGTCACTAAATTCTGCAGGATGAGAAGGAAGATCAGTTCATCCAGAGCAGAACCTCAGTCCCTGCACTGAACGTTATTGACTTGACAAACATAGCTTAAATGGTTTAGCCTCCTGCCTCCTGCCTTCTTGCGTGCAATATTACAGTCTGGTGTAGTATTACACTATTTACTCCTGGACCGAATGTTGTTATGGTATCAGTGACACAGATATCAATGTTCTCGAATAGATGTCTGCTCCGTAGCAGATTGTTTTTGTTCAAGTGATACTCACTGGTGTCATTGAAGGGCACTTTCTCCTGGATAACACTGCTGCTTTGTTTCACCTGTCTGTTCAGCTCTGACTGGCACCGCCTCAACTGCTGCTGACTGCAGAGCAAGACCGAAAGGGAGATGAACAGATTAAAATATGCATTTCAATGAATAATACATAATATATTCAGTTTTAATTCAGTCTGAGAGTCAAACCTACAATGTACAAAAATGTATATCCAAGGTTTACGTCAGAAAACATGTCAGTTACACATTTATGTGTGGCTAATGTGTATGAAAGTAAATCATAATCCAGTTATCCAAAATTAAGGTTGATGATATTTTATCACTTAGAAGATCATTTTAACACTGATATAGAGATAGTTTTTGCTGGAGCACAACAGCAGCGCCAGGCCTATATAGCAAATTTCCATGAGTGAGTGAGTGATGAAGTAACAGCATTGGTCAGCTGAAAGCCACGTGACTAAGTGCTTAAGTTTGACCAATGGCCATCGCTCTTTCAAAATTAACAGGCACAAACAGTTTCTATTGCATCATCAGGGGGTGTTTAGAGGCAGTGTTGCCAAATTAGAGCTTTTGTCGAAAGCACCTAGCGACAAATCTAGTGAATTTTTGGACAAATCTTTGCTAGAAGAGCATCGCCAGTATTGCGAGGTCAGGCTTTCCCTCTGCACACACACCTCTCTTTGCATCTCATTTGCTTGACTGTTGGGCAGCTGACACAGATATGAATGAGCTTCTAACTTTCTTTCTGAGCGATCATTTTGCAAGTAAATGCAGCCTAAATCACAGCACAGCCGTTGTCTTGAACTTATGTGAATGCTGATATGTCAGACAACACTGCGGTAATGAAATCTGGATTTGACGTAGCCTTATATGTGTCTAGTTTTCACCAGTAACATGCACTTAAACTATATTGTAACTCTATATTAATGTGCACTTGCTGCATAAGCAAATCACCAATGTGGTGGATCCTTCCACCACATTGGCGGATTAAATCATTTTCAAACTGCGAATAAAAAGTAGATATACCACTCTTCTGTTCGCATTCTGCATTCTTTTGCTTCCCTTTCCATAGTCTGTGCCTTCACCTATCAGATGAAAAGAAAAAAACCACACATTTTAATGAACCTTATTAAAACTGACAGTCACATGATGTACTTCATCCTCCTCTGGTTAACCTCACCTCTAAGCGTGCCTTGTCGCTTTGCAGCCGCTCAATCGTTTCCATGTACTTCGTGGTGAGTCCGTCCACGACAGCCTGGTGCTGCTCTGAGTCTTTCTCCAGCTCCTCTAGTCGTGCCCTCAGCTCAGCCTCTTGCCTCCTGTGCTGCTCATCTGCTTCGTAGAACTAATGAGTATACAGCAGAGAACAGTGTCATCATATGCATGGCTTCCCCAGTGCATTAACTTCAAATACTGAATATGCAATGACAGACCAATATAAACATGACATAGCTGCTTACTTGGATATGAAGCCGCTCATTCTCTTCTATCTTTTTCTGCAGGTCCTCATCAAAAACACTCTGGGTCTGCAGGCCATGCTGTGAGGGAGAGTCCCCTTTACTCTGGAGGAAGAAGAGATAAAATAGGGGCTGTTAATCATGATCATTTGGGTCCACAAACATTAGTATTTAATCATAATCATGAGTTTGCAAATTTCATAATCACTCTTAAAACTAATGTTTTTCCTACCAGATTAATTTTTTGTCCATTACTAAACACACTCAATACATCTTGTACAGCCTCCACCCGACTGAGTAGCCACTCCCTTGTATTTTCCCCTCATAATCACCTTCCCCTTTTTGCCCTTGGCTTCACTAGCAGCTAGCTCCTCTTGCAGCAGCTCCACCCTCTTGGCCAGCTGTTGGTTCCTGAAGCTGAGACTGTCCATCTCCTGTTCCTGCTTCCTCAGGCTCTGGTCCCTCTGCTTCAGCTGCTCCTGATGAGGGAGAAAAATTAGTATAGTGACAAACACATGTCGAGCATACCATTGCTGTACATGTCTTCTTACAAACCAGCATTTTAAGTAAATCACTACCTCTAAATCATGATGATGTGATTTTATGCACAAATTAGAGTAGTTGCTTTGATTTTAAAAAAATTTAAAAAAGGCTCTCTGGCAAAGATGATATAGTTGTCATTGTGTAAATACAACATAACTAATAGCAACATAGCAAAAAGCACTAATCAGATGAGGTGACTGTGTACATTTGTTCTAGCAAATTTAAAAATATAGGTGTTTACAACACTAATCCCTGGCTCTGGTCATAATAATTTTGTTTTTATATGTCACATTACCTTTTGCGAGGCAGAGTTGGCCTGTTCATCCACAACTGCCTTCTTCAACACCTGATTCTGGGCACGGAGCTGTAAAAAAAAAAAGAAAAAAAAGAAAAATGCTGAGACATAACACATAAATACAACATAAAAACATTATAAGTGGTAATGATTGAGCTGCAAAGGCAGTCTGCGTGCGGTATGTATGTGTCATCTTAACCTGAATTCACATTTGCCTTTACACAGAAAATCTGTCATTTGCTTTTGTATGGTTACTGGGTTTTTTTGGGGTTTTTTTTTTTTAAATCCTATTCTGCACCACAACACTTAAAACTCAAGTATCTATACTCTATGGCTAGGGGCCTTGTAACACAAGCTTTATTAACCACAGTGGCAGTATGACAGTGACAGTTACATAGTCAGCACCTTCTGAGCAGGATATGGTGCTTGGCTAATGGGGAGATCAGTGTTGAACAGGAAACAGCACACACTCCCCGTGCTGTCAGCTGACACAGAAACAAAGGGCACATACAGCTCGCAAGAGAGAACACAGGCACACAGGCTTTAATGTCACTTAACTATCACTCATTGATAGGTTACCATTATAGCACTTGGACACAGGGTGTTCACTGGCAGTTTGACTGTCAAAATTTGGCAACAGTAATGTATCACCAGAGGTAGGTAGGTAGAGGATCATTACACTCTTTGACAAACTCTTAGGGTGAAATTAGTGTTCAGCTTAAACATGCTGAAATTGTACTCATCAAGAAATTAAACAATTAAATTAAAACACATTATGATAACCGCAGTCCCATGTAATATCTAGTCTTGTATCACAATCTCATCATCATATCCATATACTGTGTGCTCATTTGCCACTTTAGTACACCTTGCACTCATTTAATAAATCCTCCCTCCATGAATGTAAAAATGCTCTTTTCTTGTTTACACTCTTTTACAGTGCTCAACTCTATGTTCATTTTAACGGTTGTAGTTTGTGGCGCTGTTGAGTTGCAGTGTTCTGTTTTCTAATACGATTTACTTTTGGTGATACAAATGGAGTGGGCAATGTATTACTAACACCTAACAGTGTCAGACAATACAGTTCAACAGCACCACCATGTAGATGCACACAGCCTTCATGTCACGAATGACCGTAATCGTCAAAAAGGTTTGCCAACACCTCCCTTAAATCAGACTGCCTGAACAAAAACCGGACATTCGAACCTTAAAAATGGTGGGATTTATTTATTAGTTTTGGCTAGGTGTATCCCAACAACTGAATGTTAGCTAGCGCTAATAACGCATTGGCAGCTCCTGACTTCCTTCCTCATCGTCGATAAGTGTATGTGTGTCAGTGACAGCTAACTTTACTTTCTCAACACTGGACGAGCGGCTGAGTGTTTTACCTTAGAGTACTCCTGTGCCAGCTTGCTGTATTTTGTTTGCAGGTCTGTAACGTTAGCCATTGTCGATGGAAACGGTATCCCGCCGCTGGTGGTTGATGCTAGACAGCGTTATCCTGGCTAGCCCTGTTAGCTGATGGTTATCCGGCTAGCTTGTCCAAACCCGGTCTCCACACTGTCCTCTACCTGAAACGTTGACGGTGGACACGGTGCGCTGTAACTAACTCAGGTGGATTAGCTCACTGTTATTAGCTACTTTAGGGAGGCTTGTTCCGTCACTTGATAAATCCGACTTCGGATACATTTTGACAGAGGGACGTTTCTAAGTCCCGGAGAAAGAAGCGGCTTCTGGTCACCTGATTTTCACCGATTACTATAGCAGGATGTTATTCCGACTTGAGAGCAATGCTTTTTTTTTTTTTTTTTTCAAGTTAGCACTACTAGCGGTGACAGCGCCTGCTATAGCTAGCCGACTAGCCAAGAGCTACGTAGCTATGTAGCAAAACAAATCCCGACACCGAGCAACACATGCAGGCTAGATCGGTGTTGACAGCAGCCGTGGAACGCGCTGCCTCCGCAGATCGTATCGAAGAGTGAGTGTACCGGCTGCTAACCTACTGAAACAGCTTTAATAATCAATTCGTCTGAAGGAGTACTTTAATTTTCTAACCCGCAAAATCCCCCTCGGATCCGAGGATCCGACCAGAGACACAAGCTCAGAGGTCAGAGGTCAGAGAACAGAAAAGTGGTGAGCCGGTGTAAGCAGGGCGCCGTCTAGCGTTTTAAGGTCTCGACAGACAGACAGACAGACAGACAGACAGAGAGCAGTGGAATGTAGCTAGCTGTGGGTAAGTAGTGTACTTGATCCTAAACTCCACAACATTTCAGAGGGGAACATTTCACTCATTACTCCAGTACATTTATCTGACGGCATTGGTTCCAAATTACTTTGCAAGTTCAGATACAAAACACTTGGTCAACAAATAAAATATGATGCGTTTTTATTAAATAGTAACAATATGACACTCACTGTGATGGGGACAATCGTGCAGAATGAGTACTTTTATATTCTTTTAATGCTTTTTATTTTTGGTGATAACTTACAGTATTTACTTTTACTTAATTAACTGTTTGATGCAGGACTTTTACCTTTAATTGAGTATTGTATATACTCTGGAATTACCACCTTTAGTTAGATAAAGTATCTGAGTACTAGTGTCACCACTCTAGATAGATAGATAGATGCTAGGATTAAAACAATAAGACATTAATGTGGGGAAATCAAGTTAAAAAGGAAAAAAAAAAAGTTGTACATTTTGTTACACTACACTGGTGATATAAAGTACCCAAAACATATACTATTATATATTGTAACTATTTGTACACTTGTATTGTACAGGTGATTATAGGAAGGTCTGAATGTAATTTTAGTATGAAACAAAATGGAGATGCTGCTATTATTATAACATCCTTTCCTCTAAGACATTTAGACCTAATGCCATTTACAATTAAGTGATGTGATGTCACCGATAAATTATTTACTGCTGAGTTTGAGTGCGGTAAGGGTTGCATTAACAAAAACAAGGTCAGAAAATAACAAGCAGGTTGTAGCAATGTGGAGGATTGTCTCTGCGATTTCCCTTTAAAACGCACATGACCTCGTTTAGACTAGAAGTGAAACGGCATGTTGCTAATGCAGCCATCACTGCTCAAATCCTGCAAGATTAATTTCACCTAATCCATAATAATCTCTTTAGATTTTCAGCAAAGTACCACTATTTCTTTAGAGAAATCATAACTGTGGAGTTCTTATTGTATCAGCTGTTAAATTAGTAGCACGCAACGTATTCATAAAAGGGTTGAATGTTTGGTACCAAAGAAAGACATTTCCTCTGCTGCCGTCTCACTATTCCTGATCTTAAATGCATACAAGCAAAACACAAACTCTCTCACACGCACACCACAGCCAGTGGCTCCAGCATTGTCTGGTTGCCTGGCAACTGTCGGCGTGGCGTGGTTGCTAGGGCCGTGTGGGAGGGAGGGGGGGGTGATGCTGCTCTGATTTCCAGCTGAATTGAGGCAGTCAGTAGGGAGAAGCCCCCCTCTTCCAGTCGACACACAGGACTCTGTTGAACAATAGAGCTGTGCCAATGGGCCTGAGGCTAGTCAGACAAGCCCTTGTTCAGGGTCACACTGTGTTCATCCCACAGTCCTCCATGACTAATTAACTTACAGCAAAGAGTGTCATAGAGGACATCTGATGATGCATCCATCACTGGCACAGCCCTGGAATCTACATTAATGTGAGGTGCCTTTCTGGCAGCCTGCCATGTTGGTGCATTCAAAAGAGATGCCGTAGAAAACGGAAAAGTGTGGAGGAGCCGCCACACGTGGCGCTGAGCACAGCTTGTGCAGTAAAAATGGCACTGAACTGCTGGACTTTGTGGAAAATATTTGCCAGCTGTAACATGGTTATGTGAAAACTGAGAAACCAGCCACATGGAGAGGTAGCAATTCTAAAGAATAGGCATTTTTAACTAAAACTGTGGCCTTCACAGCAGGTGGCAATGTTGTTCAGAAATGTTGCTAGTGTCGGCTACTAATGTAAAGTGATGCCATTCTTCTGTTGTGGAGTTTGGAGGGCAAAAAACATGTCAAACCTTATTTGCAGTCAGACAGTGCTAAAGCCGAGCTGCATCTCAGACTAGAACAAAAAGATAATCACAGTGATAACAAGAACAGGTTTTTATTAATATTTTGTAATACCATATATAATGCAATTGCATATCTTTGGCGAAAATAAATCTTATAAACATTTTATCAACAGAGGTTAGCATACAAAAACCAAAAGGTGTGTCGGTCTAACAGACATGGCAGACAACAGACACAAACTGATACTGGGTTGGCAGCTTTGTCAAATGCAACAATCATACCCATAGCAACTGCAACAGAATTTAGAGAATCACATAATCAGTATTCGATCACAGCTGCTGAGCAATGAAGCAACTGGGTTTTAAGTCCTGGGAACCCAAAATGTTTAGGTAGCTCGTCCACAGATCAACTCACTGACTAAGTGTCACTTTGAGACCAATATAACATTTTCTTTTGCAAGTGCTACAGAAAAAATGAGTGAGATTTTCCTTTACAAGTCTCTCCATTATTTCTCCACAAATATAGGTCTGAAAGTACACAGCAGCAGCGCCTAGGGACTGACTTAGTCTGATCCAGTTTTCAGTAATATTCAAAACATTTCAACATCCCATAACAATACCTGGAAGCTTGAGTTATGAGTGGCAGTAATTCTTTAAAGATGCTTATCTGTGATGAGATCGATAGCTAATCTTCATTTTGTGACTATTTAGTCATAATATCTAAACATAAACAATAAATGTGAAAAATGTAAAAATGATTAAATTAGCTTCAAAGAACTTCTACAGTACATGGGGAATGTGTCCATCTTAAATTTTAAACCCCAGCTGTACATCAGTTTTGGCAACAAAAGGTTTCAGGATCAATGTTAATTGTCTTCTATCCAGCCTAACAAAAAGCAAAACAAAACATCAAGAAAACCTGGCAGTCATGGTTAAATTGGAAAAAAAAAAAAAAAACAAAAAACAATACACCCGCTCTAAGGACAATAGACATTGGCATACTTAATCACTATAACATAGTGAAAGAAAAAAAATTTGTATTGCTGTAAAATAAAGGAGGAAAACAAAATACTTATTAAGAAGAGTTCACAGAGGGAGAAAAATAAATGTGCCCAGTCATTTGTTTCAGATGACCAGTGTTTGATAGAGTATGCATTCAATAATCCCATAAATTAATGTCATAAATAAGGTGATGATTAATGAACAATAATTTGTTCTTTTTTTCACAGCTAAACAAGACCAGTGTATGCAAGTATTACTTCTGAGAACTGAAGCTTAATCTGGCAAGAACAGTTCCCACTCTAAAGCGACAAAAATAAACCAAAAAAATTGGTTAAGTCACCGTACTGACCGCAGTCCTTTCCCATTTCCTGTTAGGATGAATCAGAAAACTACGGCATTGTTGCTCCAAATCACTTTGACATTATGGCAGCAGGGGAATATAGTGACCATGGCCATTTGCAGTTTTACATCAGTGGCACAAGAAAATGTTTGGCACTGACCATGCATGCTATACTAACAGTCACTATGACAAAATGTGATCTCATACTGTGGGAAGAAATAATATAATTTTCAGTTTGTTAGCCTTGTGCAGTTCCATGCTACCTTGTATTGTGTGCTGCAACTACGCAGCCTTTTTAAAAGCTCAAATGAGATTATTGGCCTTTTTATCAAGTGGCTTGCAACTTCCCCTCGGTGAACAAGCATGCAATCAACTGACAATAAACACTCCATTTCACAGCTTGAGAAGAGAGCGTGCACTTCCTTATTTTGTTCGAAGAGGAAGAAACAAACACTAGTGGCCGGCCAGAACCGAGGGCACAACATGAGAGCAGCAGCACAGGCCTTCAACATCTCACCTGCGATCGAACTGCACATACAAAGTTCACTTTGCTCGGGCCTTGACTGTATTGTTCCCTTCTCCCTCTTTGCACTTGAATATGCTCTAAGCTCTGGATCTTTCATTTATTTGAACCAAAACAGACAAACTTTCTCTCAAGTTGTTAGTGAACTCAGCCACAGGATCAGCCAGCAGAGAATTCACTGAGAATTAAAAAAAAAAAAATTAAAAATTAAAATAAAATAAAAAAAATCAAGGAGAACACACGGAGGTATAATCAAACTGCAAACCCAAATAATGGAGCAAGAAGCTGTGGTAATTTACTGTCTGCTCCTGTTTCTGACCACTGACCAGCTCTGCATTAAAAAAGGACCAGAAGCCAACAGGGTACCAAGCAGCCCTACAACACCGCTGTAGCAAGGAGATCTGTCATTACACCAATCGTATTCAGTGGAAGAAAAAGACCATTTCAAACTCTCTTCTGTTGTGACCGTCATCTCAGGTTCAGGCTGAAGTCAACATGCACTATGATACACACGCGCACACACACCCCCACAAAAATAAAATAAAATCTATGGAGGATAACCTATGAACACAGTGAACGTCTGGCAATACATGGCAGATGTTTACTTTGTATAGGCTGTCACCAAACATGTGAATATATGTTCTGTGTCTGCACAATAAATATCAAAACACACTGATGAATGAAAGGGATTGACCGGATGAGAAGTGGATTTTCAAATAAGAACAAAAAAAAAAAAAAAAACAGCTTTCATTTTTCATTTTTATAGCACTGTGATGGCTGCACAAAACTGAGTGAAGTAGTATAGCTAACTTTGCAACTAAATTTGGCAGTGGCAGAGTAATACTATTTCCACATCTTGCTAATCCTGAAATAGAGCCAGAGCTCGTGTGTAGTAAGTTTATCGCATAACAAGATCATAATACTACTCCATTCATTCTCTTAATTGTAAAGTTTAACTAGCATACTCAACTCTGAAAAATGCCACTGTGAAATAATGTCGAAAAGTTAAGGATGTGGATTAATTATTGCATCTCTCTTACAAGAGGATTCATAGAGCAAGAATTCCTTTCAAACCAGTGGCATTTTTTTTCTTTAGCACAAAAAAGGAGAAACTGATAACACCAGGTTAGGTTTTGTCTATTACAAACATGCACTCATTCGCTTCATAAATAGATTCACTTGGAAGAGGATACAGGTTTGAGGAGGAAGCATGCAACGCTTTGAGTTATAAAACCTTCAGCTTTTTCCCATTTTGTCTTTCAGAGAAAAATTCTTGAATCATAATCTCCCAATCCAACAGAAGCAGGTGGGTCATTTTGGATAGGTATCTTGATGGTTCTCCATAGCCCAAACACCCACCCCCAGCAGTTACCCCCGAGATACAAAAGTCTCTATATGGCTTTGTTCTCCTGTTTGAACGATACTATTGCCATTTGTTTTGTTGGACAGGGATATTCCCAAACAAAAAAAGGCTCAAAATGGCCAATGAACGATCAGATAAGGAGAAGGAGGCACACTGGGACACATGATCAGGGGTCAGAGGTTAGGGTTCACAGGGTCCGGAGTCTAATGGGGGGAATCTTCATTTCCTGTTAAGTTTTGTGCTCTTGACAGTACGTTTGGAGCCCTCCATGCAGCTGCGTATACCAGCGAGGTGCAGCAAGGAGCCGGCGGCTTCTTTCAGCTCCTCATCCAGCTCTGGCTTGACCTCACGTCGTGCCCTCTTGCCGGCGGGCCACTTGGTGGCGGGTGGATGTCGAGAAGTCTGGTGGACGCCCCTCTCGTCCCAGAGGTCAGAGTCCTCATCACTGTGGAAGCCCTCGCTGCCGGCGCGGCGGGACTGCCTGCGGTCACAGCCTCCTTCGTCCAGGGAGGAAAGAGACGAGGAGGAGGAACGGGAAGAGCAGCGCTGCAGAGCGACGCTGCTGTAGTTGTGGTCCTGCTTTGGATCACTGCTGACCAGAACGGAGTCAGGTCTGGAGAGGTCAAGCGGGCTGTCAGAATTGCCTGAGGAGAGCAGACAAATTGGTAAGTATTCTTTCAAATGCAAAAGGATTTTTTGTTACAACATGACCAATGCTCTAAATATTGCACGTTGTAGATACGTAAAACGAATGTTACAGACTCTAGCTGGGAAAGTTTCTCACTTTAGTTGGTTTAAAATAGCTCGTGACTGATAGTTAGTAAATCCTAATGTAACTTTACAGTAAACTAGCTACTGTTTTTTAAGATTTTTTTCTGAAGAAGAAAAAGCAGAAATCAGACACAGAGGACTACACACTGTATCTTTAGCTTGCTTTGTTTATATGTATAAAGCAGAACTAAGATGAGTCCTGGCCAAAAAGGGAAAACCTGATTTAAAAATATCTAGTTGCATGCATGTTAAGCAGAATCCACATCGATGGGGAAAGTACAAATATTAACCAAACCCACTCACATTAAAATGATCCTTAGGGGGCTTTTGCAGGCAATGAATCAAATGAACTAAGTACAAGCTAAATAAATTCTAATCTGATGTAAAGAGTAAACGATAGCTTAAGTTTGATTTAAAAAACAACTTATCACATTAAAAGCATGTGACATGAATGATTTACCATGTAGAAAGATCATGCACTTTCACACTACTTTCTAAAACTGCATTTAGCTGCTGTGATATTCTCCTCAAACATTTTAGAATCAATCATTTGATAAAGCGACAGTTCTACATTTTGGGAAATACTTTTTTCCCAAAATGTCATTTTCTGGAGGAGAGTATATTATCTGGACCAGTAACTTCCTGTCAGGCACTTAACCCTGCCCCCGTAAAACAGGAAATTGTCCTAACACTTCAGGTTTTTTATGGATTAAACAAACAACATATAACATGTTACTTAGGGAGCTTTACAGGTAGGTGGGCTTTGTAACCTTTGTACAGAGCCAGGCTAGCTGTTTCCCCCTGTCTCCAGTCATGGTGCTAAGCTAAGCTAACCTGCCGCTGACTCTAGTGTTTCCCAAATGTTGGACTCTTCCTTTAATATGTCTTTAAAAGCAACTACGTCTACAGGAAAATTTGAATGCAATCGGGTACAAATAATGTTCTTGAAACCTTTCCTGCGCAAGAAGCAAAAACTTTGCTTGTACAAACTAGTGACGTACATATAACAAATTAAAGCACACAAAATAAAAGAAGATTCAAGCATGACAGGGTGGTATGTCAGGGGTAGGAGACACAGAGTTGGAAGAATATGAAAGGATGGCTGCTTGTGGATTCTCTTACATGGGTCAACGTGGTACCCGGGGGCAGAGTTTAAGAGCATCATGGCAGTGGCAGCATCAATGTCAGACTCTGGAAGAGGAGAGAACATGCATGATGGTCAGTCCTAAGGTGTGAAAGCATGGTAGCATGGAATCTCTATTAGGACTGGGAGGACTGGGCTCCTTCAGTAATTTTAAACTAGAGAGACAGTGAGTCAATCAGTGTTACTGAATGGACTGAATATGCAGAAGATTCTCTGAAACAAACTAGAGGATAATTTCTAGCCACTGATATTGACAGAGTGCATCCGATCTTTTCAGACCTGACAAAGTGTCTAAAAGCCTCACAGCTCACTTCAGGGGCTCTAAATTATTAATGATTACAGTGAGACGGAGTGCTCAACACTCAGCACCAGAAGAACCTCTGCCTGTCGTCAAGGTTACAAATCCAAGAGGCAGAGGGGGGAAAGCGGAGGCTGAGACATCGACCTGGAGCTCTCAATGTTATGGTCTACATGATGCATCAATGACTTGAAAGCAACAAATAAAACCAAGAGTTGAAGGTAACATCACAGTGATGCTGAATGTTCTGGGACTGAAATGTGCAAAGGAAACACAATCAAAATACTGCACAAACACAAGCTAAAAAAAAAACTGCACTGAGTGGAATTTGTAGACATTTGCCGATTCTTGCAGGACAGGCAGCTTTTATTGTACATATCCAAACTTATAAACCGAGATAAGTTTGCTGCGGTCTCACCTTTGAATGAGCAGCCTTGTAGAAAGAGATGGCGAGGGGGCGAGGAGGCACTGTGGAAGGTAAACAAAAGACATAGAGGGTCAGCTTTTGATTTTGCAAAGGAGATGTAAGGAAAAGTACAAACCTTCAGTTATTTAAAAGGATCTAATGTCAAATGAAAAGAAATACAGACCTCCAGAATAAAACAAGAACCTGTTAAGATGTGTTTCACCAACAATGCAAATACGGTAGTAATATTTGAACACAGACAAACTCAAAATTCAGAACACCCAGAGAGTGACTTCTACCTGGGTGGGGAGGCGGGAGGTGTGCAGAAGGCATGTGCGGCAGGGAAGTGCTGCTTCTTAAGGGCTTGGATCAGGTTGGGGCGGTACTCAGGGTCAACACACCAGAGAGAACCTTTTCCATTGGCCTGTAGGAAAGAGTAGGGACAGTCAAACTTCAACACCTAAAGTATGAAACTTGTGGCACTTCCCTTCCTACAAACTGTGAAGGGAATTTTGATTTGCAGTAAATCTACAAGTTCTTACATTGGAAAAGAAAAGTCTTGATTCCTGACGATTAGACAAATGTGTTACAGAACTGCCATATGTTTGACCAGAAATGATTTTCATTGGTCCTCTGATTATATAGAAACAAAACCTCTTTGGAGTTTCCTTGTAAACAAACAAAAGTTATGTTAAATCCAGTGTTTATAAAATACATTATACACTGTCAAAGCAGAATTTTTGATAATGCTGAATCCTGCGTTGTTTATATTCATGTCTGCTAGCTTGCAATCTTTTTCACTGTCTTCACGAGTGCACTCCTACACTTCTTCACAGTCTCTTTTTCAACAATAAGCTTCATAGCACCTTTTATAAAAGATATACTGAAATTGTTTTAATATATAAAAAAAAAAAAAAAAAAAGAAATCACCACAATAAAAAAACGTGAACTCTTTGCAGCCATATTCTATATTCTATTTGATCCATCAAAATGATGCATGGATTTTTTGGATTTTTACATTCAGAAAATTCCAGAAAAAATTCTCAGCTGATAAAATCTGTGCTACAGTACACTGCACTAAATCAGCATAGTTATGTGTCACATTTCATTCACGTAAGTCTCATTTTGCACATATGGCAAAAACTTTAAAGCAATAGTTCTTAGAGGAGCACTATGTCAAAAACCAAACTGTGGAAAATAACAAATGCATAAGTAAGAATTCCTTAACAGCTTCAACAGGAGGAAATAATTGCTCCACAGCGAGGAATTAATTTGTTTGTTGGTGATATGTGCGGAGTGTGTCAACTTTCACTTTATCTGATGGCGGTGTATTCTTGCCCAGTCTGGGAGGAGAATAGAGGGAGGGAGGGAGGGAGGAGAATAACCTTGACTCAGATTACCAACCAGCCCTGGTGCAGGAAGAAGGAAATGTCTCCATGGCAACGGAAACCACCAGCCAGTGTGTCATGTGAAACTGGCGCTGGTCTCTCAGCAGACGAAGGGCTCAGACTGTGCACCTGCACGCTGAGCGGCCTGCACTGCACCATGTTGCCACTCGCTGAGTGCTAACCACCATCCCCTCCCGTGGTGGGAAAATATCAAGCCTTAGCCAAGCACAGCCTTGGCACCATGGGCTCTACCGGTCGCAAGTCTGAACTCATACTGAAGCTCAATATGGCTGCCTTCATGTCACTCCCTGGATCAGTTATAGTAACATTCAAATTAGGTTGCGTATACAGGTCTGACACAGGTTCTCTTGGGGGTGTTTGTTAATGTAAGCGAGCCACTATAAATCATCTCTCATCAAATCACATCCCCACATTCCTGATTGAGCAGATTAGCTGAGTATGAAACTCTCAGTAAAAAAAAAAAACAAAAAAAAAACTGAAGATGATTTTTACAAGGTTTAACTTTGAGTGTTATCTTATTTAATCATGAATATTAATGCTATACAGAAATACATAACATTTGAAAACCATGTTTCAGCAGCTTTAAAGTCAGTAATGTTCTCAAACAAGCACTAACTCTCTTTTCTGTTCCTCACCACCTTTTTCAACACAAAAAGGCTGGAAAGCTAAATGGAAATCGCAACCATTAGGAAGTGAAGTACAAATTTCACAAAAAACATTTTATTCACATCCTATTAATTTCACAAGAATGTTTGTGCAGGATATACAGGATGTGTTTAACCTTTTGTCACAAGCATGTGCATATGAGAAGGCCAACTTCTCTATTTTTTTTTCCTTTCTATATAGGAACACAAACACAAATGAGCATGATTGCAGCATAATTCTGCCAGAACGAGGCTGACAAAGATTGTTCCTACAAACTCACATCGGCACTTTCTGTCATGTTTGCTTCCTTCTCGGAGCATGACTTTGAGGTTTCAAACTGTGGGATGCTTCTCTCCCTGGTTAAAACAGTTGCACTACCTTTTAGTGCTTCGGGAGATAAAGTCCTATCTTAGTGTGCTGTGTTTGCATTTCCGCTGTAGGAATATCTGCGACCTTGACTGGATTCCACCCTTATCGCAGCAGAGTCAGAGGTTCCTGCAGTTGTGTTACAGTCCCAGACACTGTCACAAGAGCAACACTGCGGGGGCATACTTTAAACAGTGCAGTTTTCTAAGTTTAAATTTGTGTGAAATGTATGAACGTTCGGAGAGAGTTTGCTAACCTACCTTTCCCAAATTCCTCTCGACCTTGCGGAAGCATTTGTTCAGGGACAAGTTGTGACGAACTGAGTTCTTCCAGCCAGTGGGAGCATTGGAGAAATAAGGGAAGTGCTCAAGAATCCAGCCATAGATTTCTTTAACAGGCAAAGACTTGCTGGGTGACTGCTCAATGGCCATGTAGATAAGCAGAGAAAATGAAAAAGGGGGCTTAGACTTCAACGAGTCCCGCTCCCTGCCTCTGCTGTGTGACGAGGATGAGGAGGAGGATGATGGGCCCTGGCTGGACCCGTAGTCTCCCTCTATGTCGAAAAGGGGGCTGCCACTGGGCTGAGCCTCAGGACCCCCCAGAGTGAAGTTCTGAAGCAGGTTCTCGTGGAGCCAGTTGAGGTTGGTGAGCTCCTCATCCTCGTTACCTCCAGTACGATCCACGCTGGTTGCCAGCGGACTGGAAGCACACTCCGCCTCAGGCAGTGTTCCTACACCACAAACACCTCTGAGCCCCGTCCGCTCCTCTTGCATACCCGGAATTTCCGTTTTCTTATCTGGTGACATCCCAATGATTGGACCCATTAAATCAAAGAGGTCTGAGGAGAGAGAGAAAAAGAGGTTGTTAATGTTGAAAACAGCATCTAGATAAAATCACAGTTTTATTTGTGACTTGATTTCAAAACAAAGTTGAAATGAAATAACTGGATGTGGCATATTGGAATGATGTGCTCTTCCAAGCGTTGACCTTGTTGTCTTAAGTGTTCCCTGAGGGCACACCCCCTGTAGCTGTGCCTGTCTGCCTCTATTGCGCTTCCTGACCCTCTCACTGCCCCTCTCCTCCATGCCTGGCAAGAACAGAGAGGCTCTCAGCCCCCCCCCCCCACCTTCTTGACTCCAGCGGAGGAGCTTTGAGGAGGTCCTCTCAAGCAACTGAACCGACTTAAGGCTCCACTCCTCTACGCCCACCTCGTTTCAGATAAGACCCAGCTGCTCGTTATGTGTAAATGAGCATGAAACCATCCAACAACTGCAGGAATGAGTGGAAGGCTTCCATCTTACAGAGTGGATGGCTCTCACTGACCGATCTGCATTCAGCCAGCATCAAGTCCCCATTTGTCACATGCCAGATTAAGTAGTCTGAAGAGGCTACAGCCCCAGAAGTTGTCAGTCGTTTAAAAGCATTAGGAAATTCAATATTGCCTTGAGCCCTGCATCATTAACCAATTCCACCCAAGTACCCTGATTAACAAGACAATGATACTTTTTTTTTTCTTTTTTTTTTTACATGAGCTCACATGAATCCTGTCATCTTATACAACAGCAGTGATCCTGTCAAAGTTTTAGTTGAATCTATTGTATTGAGTTATGCAAAGAGAGAAATGATTGTAATTACTGGCACGAAAGAGATATATTCAGGTATCATAGCCTGAAACTGAATATTTCACTACATCCTGCCTATTAAGACACCTATATTTCTACAGCTTTTTTGTTATTTTCTTGCACACTGGTTTGTGAGGCCAAAAGCACAAAGAGATCACTCTTTGGCTCAGCTCACAACAAGCTTTATGTCCTGGGTGTCACCATGACAACCATACGGTCCCTTCAATTAAGAGCAGAAATCCCACAAACAGGAGTCAATAGGAAAATAAGTAATCCATATTGGCTGGCTCTGCCACAGACAACCGCTGGGCAGCCACCCTGTAAAGAATACTCCTCCTTCACCCGTGTGTGGACACCAGGTGTCCCGGGTTCCGGGGTGGTCCTGGAGGCTGTGGAACCAGACCGAGAAGGAAGTAGGGTTTGGAAGGCTGGAGAGGGAAAGGCGCACAGAGCTTGGTGGATAGGCATATCTTTTCATTTCTGTGATGAGATAAGAACTGGGTCAAACTAGAGAGTGTTTGCACGGTTGGCGAGAAGGGAGAGGGACTGTACACACACACTCACAGACACTCACACGCACACTCACGCGCACATGCGCACATTCACACACACACACACACACACACACACACACACACACACACACACACAAACACACACTCTCCCTCTAAAATCAGTTTGTCAAAGGCAGTCACTGAGGACAGGAGGGGGAAAACTGAGGCATTAGTTGAGTTAAAAAATGACCACTCAACTCTTACTGAGGGGAAAAACATACAGCAGACAGACAGAGTGCCTTGTAAATCTAGGGTCATGATTTCTTCAGCCTTAAAAGCATACTTTCTGTCTGTTCTATAGGTGACATCATGGTAGCTACATTTTTGTCCTGCATTCTGCTTGTCAGTAGCATTGAAATGTCTTTGTTTGCCACATGTATTTCTGAAATTCTGATCACCAGGGAAAAAAAGTAAGTCAAAGAGCTTTCAAGGCGCAAGGCAAAGGGACAGGCAGAGTGAACATAAGAAGAGATCCAACAATAGGGAAATCCTTTTTATGGAAGGAGAGAAATACAGAAACAGTGAAAGAGAGACCAAGAGACTGAGGAGAAGAGAGAGAGAGAGCTGAGACTAAGTTGGTAGTGAGGTAGGCTATGTAAGTTATCCTTAGTCTGGAATGAATCACAGCTCTCGGCAAAGTATAGCAATGAGATATGTCAGGCAGCAAGAGAACTGCCCATTTGTGTTTAGAGAAAATCTCTGCTCAAGAGACCAAAACACAAAACGATATTCCTTGACGTGACATTCTCCTACTCTGAATCAATTTGCAAATAGAAAAGGGACCAAGCAGACGAGTCCCCAAAACTGTAGACGAGTGTACAGTAGACGAGGAAGTGTTTTCCCCCTGTAGACGAGTCTACAGTTTTGCAGGAAATCACCATGTATCCTTCAGAAAACCATTTCAGACTTTATTAAGCCGTGTGTGCACTTTTGATAATTAATAGTAAAGGTACAGTTAGGGCCAGATTTTTACAAAGTGTCTATGTATTTGTGTTGATGGCAAAGAGCCAGAAAGGATGAGTGAGGGTGGCATCTGACAAGGACCCAAGGCTGGGTTGAAAATATAGTTAAATGGAAGATAACGTAGCAGACTGACCTAGCCCTACTTTGGGTTTTTCTTTGTCGTTTAAGTCAAGTCTAAATCCATGGCAGGCAGCAGTGTTACCCAATACATGCTGATGACAAACACTTAGCTCACAGTAAACCACAAGCTAACACAGGTGTGGCAAAAAAGGCCTTGACTACATCAGGTCTTCATTTGATTCAAAGGTGTGGCCAAAGTGTTTTCTGAAGCTGGAGTCAGCTGTAAACACTCCACATTGTTGTCCTTTCTTCTTCAAAAAAAAAAGTACCATGAACAACTGCCTGTGACCTTGATTCAGTTTTGTGGCTGGGAAATGAAAAGACATCATGGCCTGGGTAAAGTGTCAGATCACTGATTAACCTTAAAAACACAAGATAGCTTCACCTCAGTCCATCTTCACAGCCCTGACCAATCAGCTGGGCCCTTGGGTCCAAGAGACCGCTTATCCTCTTTTGAGTAGTTCCTCCAGAAGACCATCATTTGAATATCAACAGAGGCAGGGTGGACAGATGAGAAAGCTGCCTTGCATCCAGCCAAACACAGGAAGTGCTTTACCATGATTGCAGCTGGTCAATTACCCCTGCTGTTGCAATGATCACAGTTATCATTGCTCTTATGAAAAGGCATCAAAGGGAGGCGGCTAGGAATGCGATGAATTATGGGACGCTGCTGTGTAAAGAGTGGAGAGGGTAGAGGGAGCTAATAAGCCGAACTGGCCTGTTGACTGCAGCTCATCCTTGAAAATACACCAAAGCTGCAATGGTGCTGACCTGATGGCTCATCTGCAAGTTAAAATAGCCCAGCACACCGCCAGCCTCATCATATTCATGTGCAAACAGGCAGGCACTAACAGCAGGTGCCAAGGCACACCCCCCCCCCCTTTCAAACTGCTCTTTTATCCTGTTAAGCACTTAGCCTATTCAAAAATACACAAAGACATATGGAGATAGCTTTAAGTGGCAAATCAAGCCGTTGATGTGTCAAATATGTACGGGGGAATGTAAAGGAGATGATAGCGACATCGAAATGAAGAGGTTCTGGTTTGAGATGTTTTCTGGGAGCGAATCTCACGATCAGGACTCAGTTGCCACGGCAGCCAATGTTGTAAGGGAAGCAATTGTGCTCATGTCTGTGCATGAAGAGAGAGCTAATGTGGGGAGATCAATACAGGCGGAAAATGCTGAGGCCAGCAGTCTGCTGCTGTTCTCCACAAACCTGTCTGACAAAGAGCAGTGGGAAAGGCCGCAGCCAACCTGTATGTCATGGCACTACTCACCAAGTGCCATTAAGGCATACTTTTATAATACTCAATCCATGTACCCAAAAGCTGTTTTAAAAGATTACATACAACGCATCATTTTCATGTAACAGAACAAGATTTCAGAACAACTCACACCACACCCTCTTCACAAGTAATAAACCAGTTTGACACAAACCAGTTACACCTCTGTAACAGATACACAAAGGTGTGTCACACAGCCCCATAGTGAGGGCTGTTACTTGAAACCCTAACTGATATTTAGGTGACTACCCAGTCTGGCTGGAGCTCTAAAACTGTGAATGAGACAAAGGGGGGCTGAATTAGAGTGGGAGAGACAGGGAGAGAGAGAGAAAGAGGGTGTTCCAGAGCAAGGTAGCCAAGTGGAAGTCTTTTATTTTATGGGAGGGTCAAATTATGTCAAAACAAATAAAGCATCCATTAATGTGAAGGCTAATCAGGCTACTGTTAAAGCACGTCTAAATGATTCATTTTTAAATAAAACTACTCCATGGATTAAAACGATCTACACCGTGTCCAAGGCGAAAGCAAAAGAAAAAGCTTGCACAAAGCATTACAATTGGCCCCACACTCGGCTCGTACAAAGGAGCAGTTGTTTTTGCTCTAGTCATGTTTCAGAAGTGCTCAGTATTCAACTCACAGTTTCAAACAGAGGAACGGGAGGGAAGGAAACACCTCCTGCCTGTTGAGGAAGTTCATTTTCAGAAAACAAATTCAGACTCCACACAGAGACAGTTGGGCTTGTTCTACGCTAAAACAGCGGACTTGAACGGCGAGGTAGCATTTACTGAAGCAGCAGTATTTACTTTGGCAATCTGTGAATTCCAGCAGCATGTAGCTTATAGACTGCTGACAAACACCCAAGCCGAACCTAATCTATTGACCAATGCAATCACTTAACAGTTGGGGAAAAACAAGCAAACAAAACAATGGATAATGATTGTGATGTTCATCAGAGACAGAGTCACACCAAGTTTTCAAACTCAAACACACAGTACTGCACTTTGACTGTCAACAGAGGTGGGGCCTTCCAAAGTACATGCCAGCCCCCAGCCAACACTGAAACCTTATCTCTTGGGTCATGTGGCTGTAGGTTCAGTGTACAAACACTCACCAGCAATCAACATAAGCAACAACCTCCTATACTTTCAAATAGGATTCAAATTTCAAATTTCAGAACTATTTGCCAGATCATTTGCTTTACACCTGTACACTACTGTCCAAATCCATGTAATACATGAATGAAGGGAGATTTTTTTTTTAAGTTTCTATATTTCTGGAGCTTAGTTGAAGTTATAACAGAAACCCTTCCAGGAATGTGCTCTGTAAGAGATTACTTTCCATGTAAATACTACAAGTGTTTGCAAATGCAATATTTTGTACAAGAAACACAGAGCACCAATACAGCCCCGCAGGAAAATCAAGCGACAAAAACCTTCATTCCTGGATCAGAGCAAACTCGAAAGGAGTCCTTCATAGGTATCCACGTCAAATACAGTGGGGAACAAAAGGGCTCTCATAAAAACCTAGAGAAAACAGCGTATAGACGACAGCTGGAAGTACCTTGCTTTTGAAGAAAAAATAATTACTGAAGCTTCTGAAGTGAGTAAATCAACAAAAGTGCATACATGCAGTAAGTAGTAGTAATAATAATAACAACATGAAGATAGGCAAAGAGTTCTGAGCTCTGTGCTCTTCCTCTGGCAGCACTGAAGGGTTGACTATCTGCATTTTACATTACAGCCTCTTATTCGTCTCCATTAACCTTGCACTGTTATTACGGGTGTGTATAATTTTTTTTTTTTTTTAAATTAGTGCTAATACAGAACCCAAGGTTTCAGTACCAAAATGCTACTTTTTTTAATACCTCAGTTTTTGGAGTGTAAACATTATTTTTCTACAAAGATCTTTTTTTGTTATTAAACAAAGTAAGTACAAGGAGAGCTTCAATATGCAGTGCTACAAAAAAATTGAGATCTGATACCCAAAATTAACTTTCTTCATACAACATCGTACAACACAGAGGCTACAGCAAATTAGTCGCAATATACATAGGTCAAGTAGGTTAAATCAGGGTGCAACATCAAACAAGTTTTTACTGTAAGTTTTAGAATAACAGGTTATTATTCTACTTATAAAGAATGAATACACATTATGGTGCCATGCAAGTAAATTGCCTCTGTTACATGGTCTGCTCAAATGAAGTTTACTTCCATTTTTGTTTAATTTTTTATCGAACTTTTTTTGGGCAGTAAGTCACCATGGTGATCTGATGACTATGCCAGACTTTTAAAAATAGCAAAGCTCTACACAGCTCTAGACGATGCTTTGTACTTATTAATGGATTGAGCTGTTTCAAGTACAGAGTCCAGTATAAAACTCTCATTCAAATAAGAGTGCATCATGTATTAGTTTTGTGTCTACATTTCACTTTGGCCAAACACCTAACCCGTGCTGTTCTAATGACGATATTGTTTTACAACTGAACACTCAGTTGGTTATGTTCTGTGGCACCTCAGTTGGCGCTGGTTCCACAATTTTTTGGTAAACTGACAAAACAATCCCCATTCAGCCCCACACATCCAAGAAGATCCTGATCATTTGCACACAAGCTGGTCAGCTTGTGTCATTGTTGTTATACTATGATCAATTAAATAAATCCTGTTAATTCAGCCAGGGGTAATAAGACAAAGACCCATTGTGACACAGGACACAGCCGTGCTTCCCTCTTCCTTTCTCTTGGTCAGGGAAACGGTCACATCAGTGTTGCTTTCAATGAGATGGGCCCTAATGGGCTGCGTCTTGAGTCCACCCGGTCAGAAATGAGACAGGCACAGAGGCAGTTAGGAGGTTAGAGAGGGGCAGGAAAGAGAAGGAGGGGCAGTGCATAACCACTGTGACCAATCAAGAAATGTAAAACAATAACTGAACTAGAGGGAGAGCCGCCGCAACAGGAATGTACACATTGCCCATATTAAACTTCTGTAAAAAACACACACACATGCACACACAGGGGCAGGCTTAAAGAGGAAAAACCGAGGTAGAAACTCAAAACGTTCACATTCACAGTGCTTAACCGCTTCAAGTAATCAAGAGAGCAAAAACAATAACTGGAAACATTCACACTATTTTTAGATTTGCAAAACCAAATCTCAACCTGTTCTGTTTTTCTGTTGATGTCATGACATTAACTACAATAAGATGACCCCAGTTACAGTGACAGCTGTTAAGTGGAAAGCTTACAGGATAAAAATAGCTGCCATTTAGCTGTACCCTGATCTCAGGAAATGCTAAATGATGTGAAACATCATAAAAAAAAAAAAAAAAAAAAAAAAAAACAGACAAGTTGATCATCTGAACAAGACAGGAAAACAAAATCCTGATCAGGGAAACATGGGTGTAAACATGCCTCTAGAGGTGTTTATATTTGCATCTCAAATTCACAGCTGCCACCTACGTTTGATTAGCAGAAGGTCACAGACCTGAGACAACAGAAGACCACATACTACTGGGGACATCCCTCCTTCAAAAAACACACAGGGGCTGTGAGCAGGTGATGACACACACATGCGCAGCTTCTATCACTCAAGCCAACCACCACAAAACTGCATGAGGCAGTCACCTTCGCAAGCCAGAGAGGCCAACGTCAGCACTCGGAGAGGGAGCTCACTGATTTGTGACTGATCTCAGATAGATATGTGATTGTTCAGTTTAACAACCTGGGCCCTCATAATGGGAGGTAGAAGGAAATCAGCACATTCTTTATAAAAACAGCAGAATATGAAGACTTTCTTTAGCTGATCATAAAAAATATACACTACTTAGGATAAAAGTAGCAAAGCTTGTCGACTTTCACTTCCTTCACATGTTGTTAATTTATACAATACACACACAACAACATAATTATGGGAAAACAGTCATTTCAAGGGAACAAATTCCGTCAACTTCCCAATTCTGATAACCATCGAATTATTCAACCACTATGCTAATCCAACTATTTAAAACGGCAACTAAATTCAAAGTCATAAATGACTTGGTAATTACAGAGTTTTCAGATAAAAATAAGTTACAAAGCTTTGACCTTTCTGTTCAGCAAGTCCACGAGAAACTGGGTTTAGACTGTGTTTAGCAAACCCAAAAGTTTCTGCCACATGGGTCAGCTCTCGCAATGAATTTAAATCCACAGTCACTCATAGACCCACAAAGAACATGGTGGACTTTAGAGGACACAACCTATCCTTTACTCTGGGTCAGAGTACACAATTCTGTGATAAGAGTTATTACATGGCAACACCAACATTTTGGACTGCAGATTCTAATGCCCTTGCTTGAAAAGAGGGTAACAGAGCAATCCAGTACAAATCCATTTCCTTATTAAAATGTCTATATATTATATTCAGTATGTTGTGATGACTGAACAGGAAAATGAAGCTCCACTGGTTTTAAAAAGGTAGAAATTCACTTGATGAAAATGTTGTGTTGTGGTGGTGTCTTTTGTCACGTTGCATCATTATCATACATCCTCCCGTTCTCTCATCAGTACAGTACAACAGAGCAACTTCTCAGAAAAGTGACACCGGTGTGTTTACCAAGTTGTAAAAATTGAGTGCACCACTCTCAATGGTTGAAGAGAAGCTCAAGACATTTGATACTACTGTGTCTACTACTGTGCTACGCTGGTTTAAAATATTCCAATTATGTGAAATGAAACCTTTATTACTATAGTCAAAACACTGAAGTATGTGCCAATCAGGGAATTATTCATTCGAAAAATGTTTTGAATAAGCACAAAAAAAAGCCTAGACTTTGAACTTACATAATTAAATGACTTTAACAAGAAGGCCAATACGCCAGGGTTTACCGTCAGGATTGGATGACAAAAACACCAAATGATATCATGACTCATATAAGCGATTGACACGTCAACTAGTTGTAAATTTTAGTTTCAAGTTATAATCAGTTAAAGCATATCACTCAAGAGTGCCAGTTACCTTTTTGAACATTGTGCTTTGTGAGCATACCCATAAAAAAAAAGACCAGAATATTCAAAAACACTGGGCAGTCTGCCTCCTATTTCACTGTATTTCACCTCTTACTGAAGTAAAAAAGAACCTCAAAACCACAGAGTGATGCTACCTGTGGTAACTACAGTGTCTTAAAGGCCTATTCCAGCAATTCAAATAACCTTATGATGGTGCACAACTAATGATAATTCAACTCTATTGATAATATTTCAAATCCTTGTGGTTATTAAAGCCATTTCACATCAGCAATAACCACATCACTAGGTTACGACAAGTCTTATTTATAGAAATGAATGTCAGTAAAGTTTAGCACACCCTTGTCTATTCTGGGAGGCAAACGTACTTACCCTTCAGAGGCTTCTGTACATACTAACATTTACAGGAGTGGATACATGTAGGACTACAAAAAACAGCAAAGACAACAGATGGTTTGACCTACAATATGACCATAGAGATTCTTGCAATAAAATAATGGCAGAATGACAACATCTGTTAGTTTTTTTTCTTTTTCTGTCCCTTAAACTCCTGTTGCCTTTGTTTTCTATTTACCACTGGGGCTTTAACAACTGCCAAGCCAGATGAAAGAAAGGACCGTCAGTCTACATTAATGTCAGTCTACATTAATCTTTTCCTCACAAAAGGAAAAGAAATGTTCCCATCACTTTTTCCAAACAAACACAGAAACCTCAGTGCACACAACTGAATTTTAGAAGAGGTATGTCCAGCCCCATAAATACCACACTGACAGGCAGCAGGTAGAGAAACTACAAGGGCAGACACGTGGAATAACAGAAAGTGTATAAAGGTCTATTCAACAACAACGACATACAGAGTATATCCAACTGGATTAAACAGAGATATTTTTCCTACACTCTGGCATTGTTTGTAGAGCACTCTGTATCTGGGACAATCTTGTGATAATCCATTACATCATGTGCTCAGCTCGCGAGTGTAGCCTCCAAACCTCTGGTATAACCGATATGTACCATGAAATGTTGAACTATTTATACATAAGAGGGGGAAATGTGTGTCCTAAACGAAGACTAAAAAAAAAAAAAAGATTTAATATCACTATTACATCTACAACAACTTGAGAAACTATGCGATAATCAAAGGCATTTAATGAAACACTGGGACTAAGCAAGTGCTAAAGATAAACTGAAAGTGCTGTTAGCAAAGAAAACTAATATGCTCTGTAGCTAATGCTAGAGATACTGTGGCATTAAACACCACGGTACGCTCAACGGTACGCGCACAAGCAAGCACAGCCAGCAACACAATGAGGAATACAAAGTTACACGTAATGACTTGGGGAATTGCACAACACTTCCCGGCACAACGGACTCGTTACTAAGTCTCTTGTCTCCGCTTAGTTCATTACATTTTGTTTAGCTTTTATTAGAGTAAGTTCACTAGCTGTAACATTACCTATGTTAGCTCACCCAGCACAAGCGTGAGGTAAAGTAGCGTTAGCGGTCGCTCGGTGGGTCAGTGAAGGTAAATCTACTGCTAGCGTTAGCATAACATTTTAACTATCTACAATATTACAGCAGGTCTATTTTCATAAATAAAACGACAGCCAGCCTTCGGTGCTGTAAATATCCCTCTCCACTCTTCGAGCTTCGAGTCCGGAGAACAGAGAGAAGTAAGGGTAACATTAGCTAGCTGGCCACATGCTGTCGCTTGATCTGCCATGCTGGCTGCTCTAAGCAAAGTCACTTGACCACATTTACTTTTAGCTTGTTCGAAACACAAACCGCATCCTGCCAAACACTTTTTAATTACAGGAAATTGGAAAAAAAATAACAAAAAAAAACAAAACGATCACATACTTACAATCATGCACGGCGTGCCTCGGTGCGGTATGTTTAAAGACACGTCTGTGCGCAGTTTATTCAGATGTCTGTCTCACACAATGTCAGAGATCAGATCAGCAGCTGCTTCCTCCATACACGCAGCGCGCAGATCACACACCGCACGGCAACGCTACCAAACCCCTTGCCGTCGTCATGGCAACAGGCCCACTTCAGCCAATCAAAACCCCTCCCCTCCTATCTCCCCTGGCAACTGCCGCAGAGCAGGAGCTCCGCGAACGCGCACGCCATCCTATTTTGCATCGTGCAACGTGCTTTCACTTCTATAAGCCAGCTGCTTGTAACGTACTCTAGAGGAGGGTTAAAGGTTTTATGGTTTTAAACAAATTGATTGAATAATAAGGTATTACTGAAAGCGAGGTACTAATGGAATTCATTATAAATTAGTAAATTGTGTGAGTGATCAAGCAGGACAGGTCCCAAGCACATGCATTCCCGCGTTATTTGGGCTACACAAGCACCTCGGGGCGGAGAGAAAGGATGTGTCACCACACCCAGCCTCATGACGATATTGGACCCTCAACAGGGCCCCTCCTAGAGTAAACCACGATTCAAGGAGCTAACGTGACGTGTAGATACACAACAGAGACATGCTCGTTGATGCCCGAGTGTTCAGTCAAAGCCAATGAAAAGGAATGGGAAGAGAAAGATAACCACACTTATGCACTTATCCCAGTGGATAAAACCTATTCTCTGTGCATGTGTGAAAAGTCAAAATTGCACCTAGCTGTTATTTACATGACTGTATGGATGAGTTTTTATAGCCGAAAGCGTACTCCAGGATAGCCAGTGGGTTGGTTTTGTGTCTCATCCAGGCTATCTGTTGAGTGCAGCTTTACTGGCCAACTGACTTCACACCAAACTGTAACTTTCACATAATGGTGATACCTTACTCATCTCAGCCTCTCCATTTCATAAGCGTACACGAGTAGCTCTCTGTAGACGGATCTAATAGCCTCTCTGTTTGTTTTTACTGTGTATTAACCTAAATATCTGCCACGCAGCAGTGCTGTAGTAAATACTTCTTCGCTGGTGTTGATGCACACCCTTGTTTTTCCCCTCTTTCAACTGGACAAACAGGCTTTGCAGTGGCGTAATGGCGGTTATGTGTCAGAGTTAATGCCTGACTGATATTGTGGAAAGTATTTTAGTAGATCTGTGGATTAGCACTTAACATTTATGTTAGGCTACTTCATTGAGTTCCTTGTTTATTTTGTGTCAGTTGAGGTACATTGTAAAGAATGTTATGCTTTATTATTACACAGAAGGTAAAGAATGGCATTAAATGTGGTAATATTCATTTATCTGACAAAGAAGTGTGTGAAGTGATTTAGCCTATCAGTGGTGGCAGAGCACTCCATATGCCATTATATTCATTCATTCATTTTTTTCTGAGCCTTTGCTCAGGTTTGCTGTGGCATGGTTTTCTTGCACAGTGAGCTATTCTTAGGGCCAGCCAGCAGCAGAGACTCTGCCCCACTTTTCCTTCCAGTATCACTCCCAGGGATGATGAAGTTGCAAAGCTAGCAAATGAGAGAGCGCAGAACAAGATGCATTAATCACCAGGGAAACAGTTGATTGAAGATGCCATGAAAAGACAGACCCATTAGTCTCTGTGCCTGCAGTGGTGCTAATCTGATTGTAAAACTGTTAGGCTAAAACAACATGCCCCACTGACCACCGTCAGAGATGTTCATAACAGTACTGGAGCATTTCCTGGACGATATAAAATGCTATCTGCCCAAGGTGCTGATGAGGGACTATAGGCATTATCATGAAAGAAGAACAGAAATGTCTTTGTGACAACTGTGTTAACAATGGGGGGAGAATAATTACAGTAAACAGCTCACTTTGTATCAAAGGGAGTGACATGAAGAATAGTAGGATTACAGACTATGAGGAGTTCATGTGGGGCAGTAAAAGTGGTACTGATGAAGAGATGAACAATGAGGAAGCTCGCCTGTGATGGAGAGTAGTGACCGAGCATGAATGAGGGTGCACTGTGTCTTAGCAGCCAGCCTATGGTGGCATAGCGGTCAGGAGGCCTGCTGCTTTAATGGTCCATAAATCTGTGTGGACTGGCTGGTTTGATGCCACCCCAGTGAGACCCTCTCATGCGGAAAATGAATCAGACCATTTTTACGGAGCACAAGTGTGGAGGCTCTCACCCTCCCCTACTGCCAGCGAGCCGATAAGAGCTGCTGCACACGCACAGCACTCCATTTCAGCAGGTCTGGAGCTCATAAAAGTCTCTATTAGTGACAACCCTTGTTTGTGTGCTGCTCTTCATTCAATCTGTCCTCCTGCCTTTGTTGTTCCCTCTCTGTTTTCTTTTTTTTCTCATTCCACCTAGCTTTGGTGTCTGGAGTGGGAACACAAACGTTGATACGCAGTGATTTCTCTGGTACACAGTCGGTAAAGAAATGAAACTGTAAAGATAAATCACATTCCAGAAGAAAGTCGCTGTTAAAACACTGAACAGGATTTCCCCACTACAGGTATCAGGTAATCGAGATTCAAAATAATCTCTCTTTTTCTTTATATCTCTCTGTCACACACACACACACACATATGCACTGAATAATACATTTAGAATATTTATTGGAAACATGCAAGGTACTGTATCTCTACCTATTTCTTTTTCCTTCTTGCTCTCACACACACATTTAGAACAAGATGCATTTGTAATGACAAGAAAAATGCATTCTGGGTTTCTTCATGACATATGGGACCATGGTGCTACCTAAAATATTTACCTGTATGCGCACTTGGAAAACCTTTCCAAAAAAATAACATTATTTTCTCTAGTTAGTTCCACTTTATTTACCTTGGACAGGTGAGGACATTATAGAATGTACCATACAAAGTCACTGTCCTGGTCCTTTTAGAAGATTTAGATGTTGAAACAATCACCTGCAGTTGTTATGGGAGTGAGACCAACAGACAAGCGGCACCCTGAGCTAATTAGTTTGATCCTCCTTTGAAATGGGAAGTGCAAGAACCGTTGAGAGAATTGCGACATAGATTTAAGAGCCCTAACACACATACAATCATGCATACTTACACATGCAGATGCATGTGCACACACATGCACTGAGGCTCTATGGCATTTCACTTTCCTAGATAAGTATGGTCAGACTGGTTTACTGCTTAAACAGGTAGTATTTGCATTCTCCCCAGGACGAGAATGCAACTGCCTGTGAAGCTGCCAGAGGCCACCTGCTGTGTGAATACCAGTCCACACTTAATTGCTCTAGGAGTTTAAGGAGAGAGCATAAAACAAGCACATATAAGCACAGATTATTTTTACCTCAAAGGCTAAATTTGCATCTTTGCATTGAAAATAGTGTAAATATTACGCTTACAACGCCCTCTAACTGTCAGCAGAGCAACCAGGCGTGGTCAGCTTCTTTCAAATGCAACACTTTCTTTGTTCTTCAGGTTTGTTTTCCCTAGAGGTTTTCCCAGATTTTGCCTGCAGTTATCCTGAACTGAAGAGTGTATTTGCCTTCAGAAGCCTTTGTTTGACAATCCTCTCTGCTTACCGGGTCTTATGAATTGTGTCAGCAGTGTCCCGATTGTCTGTTATCTATCAGCTGATAAGTGCCTCTTTTAATGCATGGGCAATAAAATGCTCAACATGTAGGGCAGAGGAATGATCTTTTCAACAGTCAAGCAAATATTCTGTAATTCTGTATTGATTCAGTCTATTTGTTCAGGGCAAACACTTGTATAAACAGGCCCAAGTGTCAATTTGTTCCAGTGGAGGATTAAGCTTACCAGCTTGAACTAAGGACAGCAAATTAAATTTTACTGAGGCTTAATGGAAAAGAACTCGACTGTTTAATGAGACAGGACTGTGTAACTAACTGCTTAGTACAAAGTTTTTTGGTTTTTTTGGTTTTTTTGGTTTTTATTTATCCTCTTCAGTAATCAGAGCTCGGTAAACAATGAGGCAAACAATCATGTACTTGTAATGAAGACAAAACTCATTCACTGAGAAACAGAGACATAACCAAAAGGGCTGGTTTTAATAATGTCAAAGGCCCAAACCAGGGGTGCAGCTAGATATGGTTGCCCCCCAAGCAAGAGTGTGAAACTGGGCCCCCAAGTGTATGTGCACAGTTAGTACAAAAGTTTCTCTTGTCTGAGAGGGTCGCTCCTGCTATAAGCCTCCACTACACCACAAAACTTGATAAACATAAATTATACAGTCGATGGGCCGGGGAGTAATGGACTAGCTACAATGTACTTGCAGTAACCTGTCATAAAGGAATGATGATGCATTGTTATAATGCCTCAAAAGCTCTGACTGTATACAATGACAGCAGTTTCCCAGACTCGACTGTAACAAGTGAAGGACAGACTCCCTTTTCAGTCAACTCTATTTAACTTAGTTGTCACCAAACACACAGTACTGAACTTTGGTCTCTCTTATTTCATTGCCTTCGGTGCTGTTCTTTTCCTCCCTCTCTTGACCAATATCCATGCTATCTCTTTGCACTTTTAAGGACACTAAAACTGCATGACTCACTTAGAAAGGCCTTCAAATTGCCCTGCTATACAATACACCACATGCAGGGGCAATTGAATTAACCCATTGATCCCTGGCTGTTCTATTGCCAAGCTAAATTTTGTTATTCAACCTTAATGACTGCTCCTTGCAGGCAAATGAACACTTGTACTCAATTAACTGTGAAGGAGGAGGAGGATAAAAGGAAGACATCTCACTTTGACATGCACCTACGATTTAAATGCTCCATCAGCGATGTGGAGTCGTGACGTCTGTGTAGAAACATTTGACTGCTGAATTCACTGTAAACACCACACGACACCAAAAGCTTTGTTCTTTGAAACTCCCTTATCTTTTCACAGCATCTAGTCCTCCCCGCCTTGCCTTGGTCACAAGCGCACTTTATCTTGTGGGAACAATGGTGGTCTTGTGCCCAACCGTGTTGTCTGGCAGTGCCAGCTCCGTAGCGGGCTATGACACATATGAGGGATTGCTAGTGTTCCTCCAGCAGTGTGAATAAGTATATTTAGCTAAAAAGAAAAGGACAAATGGTTGAAAAGGTTAGCTAAAGAAAGGGATAAATGGCGGAAATGCCCTGCCTCTGCCAGTCCTGGTAGTAGTACCAATGTACACGTAACCAAACGGACCTAAATGTTAACAGTTCAATTGAATGACAAAATATTGTAACATCCAATGTTATGTCCACTTTTTTGTCATTATTAGTTAAATAAAAGAGTTTTTAATATCTGTTCAGACTGACACATTTGGAACATGATAGGTCGTGTCAATGAATGAGTGCTTGAGTTCATCTCTTGAGTTCAACAGGACTGAAGGGATATGTCTGACATAAAAAGGTTGGGACCTACTGCTTAGTATGATACAAGTAGAGACCTTGCAGTGGTGTCTCTGCACTATGAATATAAAGTGAGTGTGACCCGATGCCTGAGGGGCAGTGTATACCCTTCCTGGGTCTACGGGGAGCCTGGCTGCTAGGCTGTGAGCGGGCACACAGCTGTAGTGTTGAGAAAGTGGTGCAGTGCCTCTCTGTGCCTGACTGAGCAGTGGGTAATGAAGTGTGGCAGAGGAGAGACGAAAGGAGTGTGTCTGCAGGGTAGGCATGGCCCTCGTGTTCCTATGCAACCGGGGCGGATGGCTAGGTGATGCAGGACCGCCTCTATTCTGCTTAGTTGTCATGCTGCTGCTGCGCTTTTTTTTCCCCTCGTTCTGGTTAGTTGTCTTTTTCTCCCTCCTTTCCTGTCCTTCTTTTCTCTTGCAACACATATGTGATGCTGTCAAACATCCTGCCCCAATTTGTTCCTCCATGGACAATGTGCAAAAAGTCTCAAACCTAATTAACCAACATGAACCATCATGGCAAATGAGAGGAAATTAACATAAGCAAATTTCTGAGTCTAGTTTCAAATCAGATCAAAACAAGACTGAAGTATTTATGGCTAACATTTTTCATTTATTTAAATTAGACTCTCTTGTTTTCTCAATTGATTTCTCCTCCCTCCTGTCTCTGAGACAGTTGGCTGCACTTGCCCTTTCATCCAGAGGTCTAGTGAGAGCAGATGTGCTATTGTTTCAGAGGTGATGTCTTGACTGAGAGACTCTCCATAAGAGGAAGTGCTTCACCTAAGCCAACCTCCCCCTATTTTCGGGCCCATAGTTTTAGCACACATAGCAGTCATTAAAAAACCAGTGCAACCCCTCAAATGGGTGTGCTCGGATTAGCAAAAAGAGAAAGATTAAAAATAAGAGAGGTGTGGCTGAAAAAAAATTCCTATTTACATCAGAGTCATGTTGGGATTTTGTGTGTGTGTTTGTGTTGGTATGTGTATCATTTTAGAACTTTCCTGACCAAATCATTGCCATTACGTGTTTAAAAACTAAGTAGCCGTAATAGAGAAGCAAGAGGCAACCTGTGATTATCCTCAGTAAATTATTTTCATCTTAGACTACTACAAAGACAAACGCTTAACATATTATCATCTATTGTACAGCCACACATTTCCCGTGGGCAACAAGTGTGGATCTATTCTTAGCTGATGGCCTGGGCTCCAGCACTTTCTGCTCCTGCTTCTGATACGTTGGATGGGATGAGGTGTGATTCAGTCCTGCCAGGTCTGACTGTGTCGGTGTAGCCTGTGTCCAGCTGTAGAGACAGTGGGGCCCATCGACCATCTGTCCCCGACCACCAGATTCAAGGCTCTGTCCCCAGAGCAGGGAACGAAGGGGCGGGAGCAATATGAGGTCGGATGGGGGAATCAGCTTTGTGTTGCCATAAAGCTGTCTTTCCTCTCTCCTAGCAACGGCCTCCAATTTCCTTGGTTTTGGGCGGCATGGTCCTGTTGGTCGGTGTGCAAGGCCCCCTCACTCACTCTCTCTCTGTCCTATTTATGGTAATGAGCCATCTGCCCTCTCTGTAACAGTCGCCCAAATAGAGGAGAGGCTGGGAGGGGGGTGTCTCTGACAGACAGGAGTCTGAGACAAAGACGCTTATCCTGTTGTGTCTGCCTCTGCGCCAGTGGATGCCTTCAGATATGGATAGAACTCAATGATGACCAAGAACAGAAACAATCCTGAAACATGTCCTGTCTTTTCATGGGAGTATGTAATGTTAAGGAGGGAGGTCTTTGAATTAAGGACTTAAACATAGACGGTGTGTTTGTGTGTGTGTGTGTGTGCGCATCTGATAAAGAGACAGAGAAAGTGACAGAGAGTGTTACCACCTGCAGGTCACTACATTAAGTTGTTCAACAGAAAGAGCATTTGTAATATCAGCGCATGGATGACCCCTTGCCATTCACACTCACACACAATATTGACTCCTGAGCTGAATATTACACAACCCTACAATTATCCACAGCCGCTATATGGATGTGCCTCTGTGACTTGGTGACACTGGAGAGCGGTGGGCACACCAGCCAATACAGAGCCACCCAGCATTCAATAGACCTCTGTTGCCACTGGATACTAGATTGGTTACCAAGCCAACACATGTGCCTCACTGTCATATCTCCAGCAGATTAGTGTCGAAGACAACAGATAATGACAGTTAAGCTCTCCATGTTTCAGGCTGAAGTAAAGTAGTATGTTTCAGTACATTTTTTCCAAGAGGACTGGCGATTCAGTATGAAAGACAGAAGAAGAAAGACTAAGTGGACATTATGTAGGACAGGATGAAAAATGTTTATTCTGGCCATGGCAATACCGAGTCCAACCATTTTATCATTAGAGGGCCAAAGCTAGTGCATCACGAACACAAATGTAATTAGTTTAATTTATTCATATGAGTTAACTAAAAACCTTCGTTTATTTATAACACCACAGACCAAACAAGTCCATTCAGAAAAAGTGATCAATTTAACACCACATAAGGTTAGATTTATCAATAAAGGTCACAAGACAAAAACCACAACGATGTTTGCAGAGGTTTTTGTACAATATAATGTCTGACACAAGACTCTCAGCTGACTTGTCTCTTGAGGTCAGTCAACATTAACCTCATTAGGCAGACAGACAGACAGACAGACAGACTCACAGATGGGTCAATGACCACAGAGCAACAAATCACAGATGGTCCTGCTGATAGGCCTGGGGTTGATTGAAAGCATAAAAAAAAACAATATGAGCGAAAAACCGGAAAATAAAAAATACTGTGTATAAATGTTTATGAAAACTAACGTTGTTGCATCAGTTGTGAGGACATTGCCACCTAAAGGCAGTTGCAGGGTAGTTTTACTGCTCAGTGTGACTCATTTACTGTAGGTAGTTAATTAGTCAGTGGAAGAGTATTCATTTAGACCAGCCAAAATATATGATAATTATTTACCATGTTGTCACCGTGGGCATATAATGATATCCTACAAGCAAATATTTACATAATCACAATGCTGAGAATTCCTGCTATAAAAAAGGCCGGGGTTTCAGTCCATCGGAGTGGAGATAATTCTACAATGTATTTAGTAATTTGACACAATTGGTATGACAAACAACATTGTTGTCATGGCAGCATCCTAGGGCAAGGTGTCTGGAGAGAAATAATAGCCTACAGTGACTGCCAGGGGTTGAACACTCAGGATGTATGTGAAAGAAAACACTGATGTTTTAGCATCGGTGAGAAAAAAAACCTGAGCAAGGATAGGCATCCTTCAGACAAAAGAGACAAAAAGACACATACATTGAGGTAAAGTATCATGTGATGCTCATCTTTCACAGAGAATGTAGTGAAAACTCACAGGTAGAGACGAGGAGACATCTAGTGGACAAACAGGCTACTGTGCAAGTGCAAATACTGTATTAATTGTCTATTTAGTAAACTGAGGAGACTGACAATAAACCCAAACCTATGAACCAAAAAAAATGTGTTAAATTTAACTGCACATCATATTTTACAACATGGTGCATAATTAGCTTTTTTTTTTTAAATCTCTTTTTCCTTTGTCAACCTAAAATACCCTATTCACAGAAGGCATTTTACATGTTACAGTAGGAAAAACAAAAGTGTAAATAATCAAATTATAATGGCTGAATTCTGCAAAATCTGGGCTGGACTCATATACTGTATCCTGTACGTGAGACCCTATTCAGTGTGCTCATTTGGTCATGCTGAATAGCACCACCATCAGACAGAGTGCCAGATGTTCAAAATGCAATGTATTAAGCACCAATTCACCTGCAGTTGTTGGGAATTGTTTGGGAATTGTCTAAGGTATAGAACTTCTATCTAAAAGTTAGAATCTTAGCATAAAATTATTTGATGCATAGTTTTGGTTTGGTTCTTGCTGCTTTACTACTATTTTCTTATTTGCACTCAAACATTTGCTCAGTCAGATCTACTTAATTTTAACCAAGAATGCATTCACTTTACAATGTGTACATCAAGGCTGCATCAAATCACAAGGACTGTGAACAACACTGAGGGAAAAAACATGTTTATTGTGTTGGTTTTTATTGGCTCACACACTTTGTGAGGCTGGGGAGGTTTATTCCACCCGAAATGAGAGCATATCTGCTCTGGATTAACAATGTTTCCTGCAGCAGAACCTGAGAAGATTAGAGGATCTTTTGATTTACCTGTTTGACATAAAAATAGTCAAGAATCCAGCACAGCATCAATATATTTTGATATGTAGCCAATATATTATAGCCACACCCAATTACACATACCGTATTGTGTCATGCTATGATACAGTTGGCCACCTGTTATACCAAAGATAAAAGATTCTGAACAGATGTTTATCTTTCTGATTTTATCTAACAAAACGTAGACCTTAGTAAACAATGGATGTGCAGCTTGATCGTGAACCTGGGTTGATAATTTGTTTTGCATAATCTGCTGAAATAAATTTTGATCAAGCATTGATCCGCGATTGTTCCCTCGGTGGTTAGTGTTCAAATCACATTATCAGAGCCAGACAAAATATGTTGTGTGTTATTGGGTAATTTGGTGTCAGAGACAATAATAATAATTGGTGGCACTCTGTCTGGTGAAAGGATGCTGGAAGACTTGCATTTCTTGATCCTTGGCCTCCACCAATAAGGCTTGCACTTATCTCCAGTATCTAAATGGGAGGTCAGCTTCTGCTGGGACAAACTGCAAAATTCTCCCCTGGTGGATGCTCGAAAAGTACAAGTGAAATCACCGTTGAACAGACGGCGGGGAACGGGGAAAGTGACGTGACGGCGAGAGGTCCTCCCATGTGATGCGACCGAGGCCTGACGGACTGTGCCTGTCTGTTATGGCTCCTCCTGCTACAGTAGAACGGGGCTAGACGTAACACCAGTGCAGGGGAACGGGAATAACACACCGCGATACGTTTTCCTGGAGCCTCGGCTAAACATGGCAGATTGTGCAAGGCTGAAGAAAAAGACATAGATGGTGTGCTTGGCGTCGCCTCTTCTGCTGTGAAGGCTTCGACATTTCTTCAAGATTAACAACACCCCAAATGAACTCCGTCAGAGCAAGTAACGTTAGCAGAAGACCTAGGCGAGTATCGAGGCCGCGCCCGGTGCAGCCGGAGAGGAACCACCAGGAAAGAGGTAATGTTAGCGAGCCTTGCTGAACGGCTTGTCAGACAGCTAGCTTTAGGGTTGAATTGTATGTTTTATGATTAGAAACATTTAAGTATTGTTTATGGTCCTATGTAGTGTGTGCATTAGGGCAATGTTAGTTGTTGAGATAAAACAGTGGGGAGCTAACAGCAGTCTCAGAGGTTCGCCGCGTAGTCAGGAAACACCGAGGCTTTTGTGTGCGTACCTAGCATTCAGGCCGCGCTTTGTTTTGCTTGATTTTTGCCCCGAGTCGGTCTTTCTTTTGCTTGTCTGGCCTCATATCGCTGCTGAGCTTGGCTTTTTGTCAGCTACCGTTACATTCGTGGTCAAACCGACACGCTGTAGACAATGGCTTGCTTGGTTCATGGGTGCCAAACGCAGAGGAAGGATACACAAATTGGTTTTGCCAGTTGTCGTAGCATGCTAACTGGACCTAGACTGTACTAGTTAGCTATTATTATTAGCATGTTTGGCTAGCTATCTGCGTCCTGGCGTTTTCAAAAAAAGCCCCACGTTAAAATGTCAAAGCAGGGATATGATGCTTGTAATCAGTGTAGTAACGTGACTGTTTGTGTTCAGTTCCGTTATGTTTTTGTTTTCTTTCCAGCAACGCTGTTGGACAACATACGGTGTGATGTAAACGAACCTTGACAGCATTTTTTCAAAGTAAACATTAGCTAGGGATGCTCTCTAAGCGTTGCCATGGCTGAAAGCCAGTGAGCGAGACCCAGTCTATCTGGGGGACAGTGATCAGTAACATTAAAGGTTGCTTGCTGAATCTGATTAAATGCTTTCAGGTGGACTAGTGACATGTTGTGATACTGGATCTCACAGCTTCAGTTAAATGCCAATAAGCAGCAGAGGTTTAACTCTTACTTGTTGTTTGTCACAAAATTGATTGTAAACGTAAAGCACTTAAGTAATAACTTGATAATGCTGACAAAACAGTAATGGAAAATGAACCGTCATGCTCATCCTAATAATTAAGTAATACTAAGTAATAAATAGTGGTTTTTTTAACTGCTTTCCCTGTCTCAATTCATTTATTTAGACGTGACTTGCCAATGTACCTATGTCTCTCTGACCAGATGTTTACAGCATAGCTCACCTGTCATTTTAAGATGACAGTAAATGAGTAAATGATAGTGTGGTTGGTAACAGATAGGCAATAGTATGTTTGCCGTTTTCACATAGTACAATGTATATTTGCCATGAAATGTATGTTACATAGACAGTGTTTGTAGTAGTTACTGGCCCAGTAGTCAGGGAGAGTCATCCTTGCAACCAGAGCAACAAGCAGAGAGAGTTTGCATCTCCCATCTGGGGTAGCTATCAACTCATCGTGCCATGGTGAATAGACTTATAAATAGATGTCTGGTTTAGCTCAGGGTTGATGCTATGGTTGTTTTGTTTTCTGTTGATTGAATCCCCTCTTGATAGGATCTGTAATCAATCTGTAGCAAACAGAGCAGGTAATGAACAAAACCGTTTTTGTTTTTTCTGGGTTTTGTCCTGTGACCTGTGTGATAGATACTTTTCAGACAACTGCATCTGGTAATCTTTTGTTACAATGTATTGCTTATCACTGACAAATTGATGTTTGAATGCTCAAATTTAATGACTGAAACAATTTCCAATAATTTTGGTTAAAATTTAATGGAAGGTTTATATTCATGTTTGTAGTTCAACCAAAGATCTGAAACATACATTTAGTTAACATCCATCATTGTAGATGAAGCTACACATGCTTTAGGGCTCCACAGCAGACAAGCCTATACTACACAGGACAAGTGAATACACACTTTAGTCACAGTGCTTACTATTGAGTGATAACTCATATTCTTAATAAGCATATTTGAAATGCTGCATCATGAATATGTTGTTGACAATACACCAAAAACACATTTCTATTGTATTTCTTTCTATAGTATATCATACAGTATTTTGTATTGGTTTAAATAATAGCATCGTAAGTATTCAGTTTTTATCTTTTCCACAATTTGCAGATGAGGACGTTCCTGCAGATATGGTCGCAGAAGAATCCGGTCCAGGAGCTCAGAATAGTCCCTACCAACTTAGAAGAAAGTCTCTACCCAAGAGAACAGTGTGTCCGACAAAGACAAACATGGAGGTACATTTTAGCAGACATACTTAAAAGATGGCTTAAATGCTTTAAAGACAAAGATTTGATTTTAAAGAAACACTAATTAATATTTAAATATTTCCACTGATTTTGTTTTAATCTACAGGGTGCTTCCACTTCAACCACAGACAACTTTGGACATCGACCTAAGCGCCCCAGAGTTTCAGGAAAGTGTCAAGATTTACCTGGTAATTAAGAACACATTACTTGACTTGAAATATATCTTCCACTAAGGTGTATTCATCGTAGTGTTTCCCCTGGGCTGCGAGGGAGAATTTGAGTTATAACAACCAAAACATGAATTACTTTTCCTTCAATACAATGAGAGCACTGTGTTGATTTGTTTATCAGGCCAAAATGTACATTTAGTCTCTCAAGTTAGCTAATATTGGGCAGTTAAGCATCACACAAATGGCCACATTGCTATTTTCAGAATCTATTATGAATATGTGCATATTTTTTCAAATAGTCAAATTTGAAGTTTCACTTACATTTTCACAATGAGAGGTCTGTGAATCACGTGATTTGCTTGTAAGTTATCAACCTTATGTGAGATTATCTCTTTGAAAACCTCTTTGGTAAAGACATGAAGTGGCACCATGAGTTTCACAAAGTTGAAATTGCAGCTCTGTTATTTGCGAAATTTGGAGTCTTTCTCATACTGTGTATGAGAAAGAGAAAGCTTTGTGATGTCAAAATACGTGGTCAAAAAATTAGACACGTTCCATCATGCTGTGCTCACAGTTGCTCCACATGATTTATTTTAGTACCAAATGACTTCCATATAGTAAAAGTGACATTCTTCTCCAGGATTCCTCTTTCCCTTATTTTAAAGTTTGATTCAAGAATCCACACAAACATCAGCTATTTTTTTTGTCAATGTATGATAAACAAATAAGTCCACTTCAGAAATTATGAAACAATATATCGCTCTACTCTAACATCTTGCACCAGCCTGCACATATAGACTCAGCTTTGAGGGTCTTTGAGTATCTTCACATCAATATTTGATTAACACTGTGGGACTCAAACCCTTGTATATACATTGTAGCCCCAAATCTTTGAGCAATATAGAAGTACAATGATAGGGCAATTCAAATTGTTACGCAATTTTATTGCTTCAAAGGGGGCCTCCATCGTTTCTGCAGAAATTTGTTGCTTTTGTGCCCAAAGAGATCGCACATGATCTAGATATATATATACTCGTTTTGCCGCTGCTGTTTAACCACACTCAAAACCCTGTCCTTTCAAAATATTTTATTCTAACTCTACGGTCATCCTCCTCCCAGCAGCTCCAGCAGAGCAGTATTTGCAGGAGAAGCTTCCAGACGAGGTGGTGCTAAAGATCTTCTCGTACCTGTTGGAGCAGGACTTGTGCCGTGCTGCATGTGTGTGCAAACGCTTCAGTGAGCTGGCCAACGACCCCATCCTCTGGTGAGACATGTTGGATTAGACTGTTGGTGTTGGGAACATTTTCTCTTGATCAGTACCTTGTGATATTTATTTTGCTACTTTGTGCGGGACTTTTGCCTTATTTCACTTTCATATTAATTTAATCATCAAGTTTTTACTAAACATGATGTTTTACTGAGTCTTTTGTACTGGAGACTAAAACTCACAAAAACCACAAATGAGAGGCGGATAGTGTTAATCATCATTGTGCCTTAATCTTTCAGGAAGAGGCTGTACATGGAAGTTTTTGAATACACACGACCCATGATGCACCCCGAGGCAGGAAAGTTCTACCAGATAAACCCAGAAGAGTACGAGCAGCCAAACCCTTGGAAGGAAAGTTTTCAGCAGCTGGTATGGAACCTCCTGTGGGCTCACTGATTCACTGCTGATTTTATAAAAGTCTTGCTTCATGTATTTTTGCTTTTTTCTCCATTAACAAACATTTCACTGCCATAAAAGAACCATCTGATTTCATATTTTACCATGAAGTAAATGCGAAATTGGCACGAAGCTGTTAGAATTGAGAAATACTCTTCATGGTTATTATGGCCTTTATGGTAGATATATGTAGTAGCACTGACTTTGCCATTTCCATCTGTGCGACTTTAAATCCTCCTGTGTACAGACAGCTAATGTCATGTGAAAGGGCAGGACCACAGGCCATAATGCTGACATTCAGTAAGCAGGGCGTAGAAGAGAACTATGTGTTTAAATTATATTCCTTTGTGATATATTGACCTTTAGGATAATTTTCCCTGGACGAAAAATGTCTCGGATATTTTTTCTAGTGATGACTTCTTTCCCCCCATCTCGTTCAAAATGCAGTGTCAGTGCAATGTCTTTGTAGTCTGAATTTGTTCATTATGAATTATTAATTTCTTTAGCATGTGAATAATCGTGAATATTTTTTCTTTTTTTTTTTTACAGTACAAAGGAGCACATGTTAAACCTGGCTTTGCAGAACACTTCTACAGTAATCCTGCCAGATACAAAGGGAGAGATAACATGTTTGTAAGTGAACTGTTTCCAACACTTTTTGACCCCCCCCCCCACATTTTAATGCTCCTGTCATTCACTTGACTTGTGATGCTTTTGCTAGTACTACGATACCATTGAGGATGCTCTCGGAGGTGGTCAGGAGCCTCACTTTGACGGCCTCATATTCGTGCACTCTGGTATTTACACAGACGAATGGATCTACATCGAGTCACCTATCACAATGATTGGAGCTGGTATGTGTGTCTGAAGTCATGGTCACAGTTTGATTGTGTATTTGTTTAGTCTTGTCTCTAGTTTAACCTTTCTGATCATTTTGTAGCTCCTGGAAAAGTAGCAGAGAAAGTCATCATTGAGAATACCAGAGACTCTACATTTGTATTCATGGAAGGATCAGAAGATGCTTATGTTGGATACATGACCATTAGGGTGAGATGACCCTTAAATGTTAAATGCACGCTTGATCAGTATATCACAGTTGTTGCTAACATTTTTTGGATCCACTGCAGTTCAATCCTGATGATAAATCCGCCCAGCACCACAACGCACACCACTGCTTGGAGATTACAGTCAACTGCAGCCCCATCATTGACCACTGCATAATACGCAGCACATGCACAGGTAATGATCCTTTGGTGCAGCTTGAATCCATGCGCTAACCCCTGGATATTTTTATCTGCTGAAATAGTATTGTTTTGGTTTTTGTTTTTTTTTTTGTATATTGTGACATGAACAACTGTGTACCAATAAATCTCTGTCCTGCTTGTTTCAGTGGGGTCAGCTGTCTGTGTCAGCGGCCAGGGTGCTTGTCCTACAATAAAGCACTGCAACATTAGTGACTGTGAAAATGTTGGTCTTTACATCACTGACCATGCACAGGTAACACACACCTTTCATCCCAGTTGTTTAGGTATTATGTTAACACTGAAAGGCATGTGTCAGAGTCCGTGTCATTGTACATTTGGGTATCTCAACTTCACATTAGCTAAATGAACAACAGTAGCAGGGCCAATCTCTCTTAATTCTTATATACTACTGACATGTGAGACTGAAACAGTAGTATGATCAAATACAACAGACTGTTAAAAATAACTTTAAAGTGGACATGAAAATGTTCCAAGCCTTTACTTTTTCAACTTGGTTGATTTTTTTTTTTTCAGGGAATATACGAAGACAATGAGATCTCAAACAACGCTCTGGCTGGGATCTGGGTGAAAAACCATGGAAATCCAATCATCAGACGGAATCACATCCACCACGGCAGAGATGTTGGTGTTTTTACATTTGACCACGGCATGGTAAGATACAGCTTACTGGTGTTTGGTCATTGTTCAAAAAACCTTGTCTGTTCACTGTGAGCTACCGTTTTTTTTTTTTTTTTACCGTATTACAAGTAGTTAGCATTTTTCAGGAACTGCATTTAGTTGTAGTGTCACTGCAATGCTGCAGTTGTACAACATTCTCATGTGTACAGGAATTTCAGTGTAAAAACCTTAATTTAAATTTAATTACACAGTGTATAATGTAATGAAGCAGCAATGTAGTTATTGCTAGAGTGTAAATGGCTGGTTACACAAGGTTCCTAGTCATGGACTGAAAAGTATTTTGATAGGACACACAGTAATTTTGTATTTCCCTGTCCATTTCCAGGGTTACTTTGAGAGCTGTAATATCCATAGGAACCGTATAGCCGGCTTTGAGGTGAAGGCGTACGCCAATCCAACCGTGGTTCGTTGTGAGATCCATCATGGTCAGACAGGGGGCATCTACGTGCACGAAAAGGGCCGCGGCCAGTTCATTGAAAACAAGATCTATGCAAATAACTTTGCTGGGGTGTGGATCACGTCTAACAGTGACCCCACAATAAGGTCAGTCTGGCCTGGCTGTAGCAGGTCAAATATGAAATTTAAAATATCATTTAAAATGTATCAATTTGGACACTGATGCATGCACAGTTGTATGATATCCTGAGATGCGTTGTTTTGTCCAAATATAGGGGCAATGCCATTTTTAACGGCAATCAAGGTGGCGTTTACATTTTTGGTGATGGCCGAGGCCTAATTGAAGGAAACGACATCTACGGTAATGCCCTGGCAGGAATCCAGATCAGGACAAACAGCTGCCCCATTGTCAGACACAACAAGATCCATGATGGCCAGCATGGTGGCATCTATGTGGTAAATATTTTAAAAAGATATGCTGCCATTAAACCCATGAAGTTACATCTGGAATGTCTTCACTTCTTCAGCTTTTTTATGCTATAATTTTTCAAACATAGCAGTAATTTATGGTGATTTTGTATCATGCAGCATGAAAAAGGACAAGGCGTCATAGAAGAGAACGAGGTGTACAGCAACACGTTGGCAGGAGTGTGGGTGACAACGGGCAGTACGCCAGTACTGAGGAGGAACAGGATACACAGCGGGAAGCAGGTAAGATTACGGGGTAGTTACAAGTTTAATGATGAGAAATAAATGTAAAGTCACAAACCAGAAACAAACTTATGAGGCCCATACACAACCTTGATGAGATGTACACTGTTACCTGATGTGATGTAGTTACACTGGCATTAACAGCATAATTCTGTCATATACCTGTACATGGCCAAAAATTGCATTGTGAGACTTGTTAACGGCTGTGTAATTTTAAAAAATCAGCTCTGATATTATTTAGGTAGCTCCGTCATATAAAAAAACATTCATAAAATACATTTTGATACTTTGAATAAATGAGCTAATATTTCATTCACTGTCATTTGTACAGGTTGGCGTCTACTTTTATGACAATGGCCATGGTGTGCTCGAAGACAATGATATCTACAATCACATGTACTCTGGAGTTCAAATTAGGTGTGTGGAAAATGACAATCAAAAAAGATTTTTCTCATTGTGTTTTGTGAAGGGTTGGATATGTTAATAGCAGATAAATTTCCCAGTAAAGTTAGACTTCAGTTGTCCTGACGTAAAGATGGTTAGGTAGGGAGGGAAATGCATCTAGCATTAGTGAAGCTATGGATCAACTGTGTGACATGTGTTTTTTGTGACAGGACTGGCAGCAATCCCAAGATCAGGCGGAACAAGATCTGGGGAGGCCAGAATGGTGGCATTTTGGTTTACAACTCAGGTGAGAAGCAAAGAAGTCTTTTCTGTGGTCATTGCTAATCAACTGTTTGACCACTGTGATAGCAGTTCTCTTCCCTGGTGCCCTTATGATGAACCATGAATGTGTTTTTCAGGCTTGGGCTTTATCGAGGACAATGAGATCTTCGACAATGCTATGGCAGGAGTGTGGATCAAGACGGACAGCAACCCCACTTTGCGGAGGAATAAGATCCATGACGGGAGAGACGGTGGGATCTGTATATTCAATGGAGGAAGAGGTAACTAATAATAATAATTTATGATTAATCATTTATTTTATTAAAAAATGTCTCAGTGGGGTTTGGGTTTGGGGGGTGTTCTGGAGTTCAATGGGCCAGAGAGTTAGCATAGGTCAACACAATCAAAAAAAATTATTTCAGCTAGGTACTGTTTACACAGTTACATTTTCACATCAGTGATTTGCGTAATTGACAGTCTCATTACTGTCTTCAGGTTTGTTAGAGGAAAATGACATCTTCAGAAATGCCCAAGCAGGGGTCCTCATTAGCACCAACAGCCACCCCGTACTGCGGAAAAACAGGATATTTGACGGCTTTGCTGCAGGTGGGTACCCCCACGAACAAGCTGTAATCTGTCATTATTTGAAATTGTGATGAGGTGTTTGAGTTTAATTATTATGGCTTTTTAACATCCTTACAGATATGTCTGTGTAAACAAACAGTTCCTAATGAGGTGCAGTATGCTCACTAATGGGAAGCAGGAGCACTGTAATATGAACTAAATGGTTTTTGTTTTTGTTTTTTTCTTTTTCCTGCCAGGTATTGAGATCACCAATCATGCCACAGCAACCCTAGAGGGCAATCAGATCTTCAACAATCGCTTTGGGGGATTGTTTCTTGCATCTGGTGTCAACGTAACAATGAAAGGTACCGTCACAGGTCACAAAGTTTTTGACGACCCCTGAAATGCCATATCCAAATGAACGTGAACTGCAGTTTACCAATTTCTGCTATCTTTCCTCCAGATAATAAGATAATGAACAATCAAGATGCCATTGAAAAGGCTGTGAGCAGAGGTCAGTGCCTGTACAAGATTTCAAGTTACACCAGCTACCCAATGCACGATTTTTACAGGTAATTCATGCTTATACTCGCAGTCAAGGTGACTAGAATATCCTCAACTGTTCATCTGTTTTTTGATTGTTAACCAAAACAATTTGGGTTCCCACAGGTGTCACACCTGTAACACGACAGACCGCAACGCCATCTGTGTGAACTGCATCAAGAAGTGTCACCAAGGACATGATGTGGAGTTCATCAGACACGATAGGTCAGTCTTACTGACCTGTATCACTACAAACAAAGGCTGTGATTTAGACTGACAACTGAGTGACAGAAGAAAAAGAAAAACCTGGTCATTTCTTTACACTGGGACCTGTCACCACATAAACAGTTGCATAAAACCACATTTCTGTTTCCATACTGGTTCTGCATGAGGATGGATGAGAGCATGATCCAACAGAGTTTTGAAAGGGCACAGTCATGACTGGCAGAGGAGAAGGTTTGAGCATTGTGCTGCATTTCAAAGGCAGCACTCAGGTGAAATTACATTGATGAGCAGTCTTAGAGGTGTACAAATGACCCAGAACAGGACACCCCATCAAAACATGAATTGTATTGGAGACGTGAGGAAATCAGGCAATAACGAATGATCTCAGGCCCTCTGTATAACTGTTAACATAATTACTGTAAGTTATGGGGTGTAACAACTGAATGTGGAACACAAATTGCATTGCACTCTTTGCCTGTCCAGGCAGTCGTAGCAGAGAACCTCTCTTCTGTCCATGTCCAACCGCTGAAGGCCGTTGCGGTGGCTTAAAGGGTCAGTTCACCCGAATCATAAAAATTATTTTACCACTTGTCACTTTAATTCAATAAAGGCGAAATGCCATTTCTGAGACTTTGGCTGCCACTCAATTCTTGTTGGTGCTGCTCAAAGCATTGACATCAGCCACCAATCATCCATGAATGATTGAAGTATTCAGGCCAAATATTAATGGGCTGACCACCGCAATCCTCAGATATCAGTCCCATTCAACATCATTGAAAAAACTGGGCTTTACACCAAACTTGGCCTAATTGTGTGTGTACAGATCACTAAATGAAAACAGGTTGCACCACACAAACTAATTTCTTACATAGGCATTAGTTGTCAACTAATAAATACACCTAACTGCCAGGTGTAATTGACCAATTTACAGATTGAGCCGGCTAACAAGTGACACTTCAAGAGTGAAGAGTATTAGTGGTAACATGGAATATGAACGACTTATCTGATCTGAAATTTGATCAAAAATGATGTTCAATAACGGCATAACCGGGGAAGATTTTGAATTGCATATTAAAAAACTGCACAATATACCTCAATTTACAAAACCTTATCCCAGTACCTGAATTACCAAAATAAGGCAGTTAGGTTGTGTTTTTAGTTGTTTCCCTCCCGCTTTAAACTGCATAAATAATAATACTACTTCTGAAACATATTTCTCCATGTATGCATATATTAGCAAAACAAAAAATATTTACATTTACAAAAGGATTGTCAGTTAAGTTTAATACATCACTTGGCCCTCAAACATGTTTTGCTTTTCTGGGTTCTGGACTTAGTGTGCCAACTGTGTTTTTGTCTTGGTACCTTTTTTATAGAGTTGAACCAAATGTAATAATTTCTCCTCTTTCCTCTTCCTGCAGATTCTTCTGTGACTGTGGTGCAGGGACGCTGTCAAATCCTTGCACGTTAGCTGGAGAGCCAACTCATGACACAGACACACTGTATGACTCGGCTCCTCCTATAGAGTCCAATACACTGCAGCACAACTGAGCTAAAGACCCGAGGTCCTTTTGCGCTTCAGCAATAATGGACACGAGACACTTTAAGCTGTGCAGTGGAGGAGGAAATCCAAACTACAATACAGATTCACTTTGACAGAGCATATACAGTGACTTTAAAAAAAGACTTGGAAATGAATATGCTAAAAGGAGACATTTCGAAAAAAAAAAAAAGTCTGATTATGGATGCCTCGCTTTTTTTTCTTCAGTTATTTGACAAAAAAAAAGATGACATCAGTTGGAAAGAGCAGAAGAGCAGTTGACTCAGGGTTTGTGGGTGTGTTGGTTCAGTCAAGTAGGTGAAACCGATGAGAGATGGACAAAAAGCCACAGGCTCATCTGCTATCAAAGAAGTGGAAGAACAAGATACTGCAGTCATGTACAGCCCCATCGAGGACAGACGCTCAGTCAGAAGAGGCACAACTTTTCTCATGAGGAGGCAAAGGCCCCAAACACAACAATGCTTCCATCACTGGGCAACCGACGTGCTCGTACGATATGTACGAGAAAAATGACCTAGCACTTCAGCCCCCCCTCCCCCCTCAAGAAAACTGTTGAGATTTGATTTTATGCTTTTTGTGTAGTTTTGTATTTTCATGCAAAAATCTTACTGTACTTGAATGTCTTTATTTTATTAAATGTGTTAATTTTTTTGGTTATTATACCCTAGAATTGCTGTAATTATACTCATGTCGCAGTATCTAACTTCTTTCTGTGAAAGAGATCAGAGAAAAGAGAGGAAAACACTAAACATTTTCTCCAGCAATGTTGACTCATTTACATTTGCAATACAGAAAAATAGATGCTGAACTGTGCTTTCACAAGACTTGCATAGCATCACCGTTTGTAAGGGAGCTGAACAGTTCTTATAATTCAGTCTGCTTTACATAATCTATTCATATTTTCTGTTTGTCATGCAAGACCCAACTTACCATAAGGTCGAATGAGAAAGCAATGGGGCAAAATCAAGCATTTTTTACTCGAGGCTGCAGTTGTATAACTATTTAGGGGTGTCGTTTCTAATTAAGACACAGCCTCCTCTTAACTTATCAAATTAAAAAAAAATACATTGCTCGTTTGGGTCAGGGTGTTGTGCATCCGTTGCAAAATTATCTAATGACAGTTGGCTGGTTGTACCCTCTGTGGTACACTGACTAATTGTCATTGACTCGTCAGTCAAGACTACATAATCTGTAGACATCTTACCCTGTATTGGAATCAATGAACAGGCAAAAATGCTACTTCTCGGCCTTTTAAGATATAGTTTCTTTTGTGACAGACTTCATTTCTTACTTTGATTAGAGCCAAGAAAAAGAGACAAGTCTTGTGAAAGCACAACTAATTTTAATGTGTTCTTTCCCTTGTTTGCCAATGTTGCTGGAGAATTTAAAAGGCTTTTACTCTACTGAAGCTGAGACAAGTATCTATATACAGCGCTATATGGTTTCATTGCCCCCAGTCCCCCCTCCCCCCTACCCATTCATGTGTACTGGTGATTGTGGGTTCTCATACAGACTGAAATGTATGCATGTATCATAACATCTAGACTTAATATATTGTGAAGTATTCAATAACCGTTATGTAGGCGCTAGCGTGAATTAAAAGGGTTTAATTTCCTAGATGAAACATTGTCATTTTTTTAAAAATAAACTTTATTAGATCATTACAGTAGTGTTTTTTCAAGCGCTGAGAAAACAAACATTCAGCAAGAACAAATTATATTTTACAAACTACAGGTTGTTAAGCATCTGAACAAGTGAAGCAAAGTGTGTGTTGCTCTGTGTGGCATCCTCAGCAAACTGGCAGAGCTTCCTGCAAGAAAGAAGGGGAGAGGAGATCACATCAAAACTTTGGTCTTAGTTACAGATGGCATGTTCAGATCCATGCTTTGGATGTTTTTCTGCAGTAACATGAAGGGCAACAGGATAAATTAACTGCAATATAAATGCATACTTGAACAGTCGGAGGCTGATGGTGCTCTTCTCAAACTCTCCGGCCTTCTTGTGCCCTGACTGGATGACCTCCTCTGGCAGGCTGGCAAGTCGAGCAGCGTTGAAGCCATAACTCTTTGGACAAGCTCCAGTGATGAACTTGTAGAGGAATGTGATGGTTTCTTGACTTGGATCCTCACATTCATTCTCCACCATGCATGCCTGAAAGTGACAAAACAGGGACATTATACTTAACGCCAGGGCGCTGCACACTGATTCAGAAAACACGAAAACCAGGTCAGACAAATGGCATTTTAATGCACTGCAGATTGTGTGTGTGTGTGTGTGTGTGTGTGTGTGTGTGTGTGTGTGTGTGTACACAACTACAGAACCTGCCAAGAACAAGGGTGAAATTATTCATATGTACATACAGTAAATAATCAATGTGCAATTAGCAATATGTTATGTGGGAACAATTAGTGTGCGCACAATTCCCTCAAATTATTTAGGCTATGGTACTGAAGTAGTAGGAACTGAAGTTACAAATTGTGGCTAGAGGAACACCCACTACGACGGCCCCAGGAAAACATCTGCACTGTAGCGTCATGAAATGGAGTAATATGACTTCAAAATTTATTTCCTGTAGCAAAGGTTTTACTGACAGAAAATAGACTGTCTAAGAAATACACGACTATAACTGAACAGCAAAGAAGGGTATAACCGATAACCAGGTTGCCTGCACAGAAATTTGACTCTGGCTCCACTACATATAGTACAATAGACAGGCTACAGTAATCAAATACAATTCAGAAGATATTTCCCTGGATAATAATTTTAGGTAAGAGCTTTTTTCATCTGCTGCTGTTGCAGTATTTAGCTTGTTTTGTGTTGCTGTACTCACCATGTGGCCTAACCGCACAGCGGGGTTGTTGGCATAGTCCTCCACCAGGGAGTGGTAATGTGTGGAGAAGAGGGTGCGACAGCAGATTTTCTCAGCAAGCTCCTTCACAACAGCGCTGGCGATCGCTGTGCCATCATATGTAGCTGTGCCCCTTCCTGCAAACAGTTCACAGCTGTAAGGTTACACCCCATAAACATACCACTACGGAAACAAAACAGAGCTGAACAGACTGCCTTTGACGTTCACTGTCATTATGAATAAGCTGTAATAGGCACCAAAGACTTACCTAATTCATCCAGGAGCACGAGTGAGTGTTTAGTGGCATGGTGCAGGATGCTGGCAGTCTCACTTAGCTCCACAAAGAAGGTACTCTCTCCTACAGAAAGACAGAGTCCACAGTACAAGTTTAGTCCATGAGGTGGAAGCTCAGAACATTACGTAACAGACTTGTTAAAGGAGTTTGTGATGTTACCAGCCATAATGCGATCTGAGGCTCCCAGCCGGGTGAAGACCCTGTCCACCGGTGTGAAGCGCAGGCTCTCAGCGGGAACATAGCAACCCAGCTGAGCTAGGATGATCACAAGCCCACACTGTACAAAAAGAGCAGTGCTGCATATGAAAATGGGCAGTGACTTCACATAGACCAGGACTCTCCATGCCATTATTTCCAGTCCATTGTAGTTTCATACACATGGAGAAAATAAATGTAAATATATATCCATAAACAACCCACCTGTCTCATGAGAGTGGACTTTCCACCCATGTTTGGCCCCGTGACAAGGACACACAAGGCGTTACCTTTCCCCTCATCTGTTTCACCACTACCAGGGCAGCCAATGAAGATGTCATTGGGAATGAAGTCGTCACCAAAAAAGGTCTTGGTGACACAGGGGTGCCGGGATCCACTGAGGTCAACGAAGGGCACTACCTGGTCATCATCCTCGGGGAGCACCACTTCTGGCCTGGTCATTGGTCCGTCTCCACCCTGACTGTAGCGTGACAAGGCCAGCAGTACATCTATTGGGGGGGGGGGCACAAAAAAAAAAGTAAAAACAGGAATGAGGCACCGAACCTTTCATGCTTTAAAACTCTAAAAACATCATCTTAAATACACATTATGGAGGCATATCAGTAACATCTGCAGGAAATGTATTCAGAGCAGACACCTGCAATGCAGGCTCCTGCAATGCCCCCCCCCAGAAACAGTCACAAAATGCAAAATTACAAAGTTACACTTTGTTTTGTACTCCAGTTATTTAAAGTATTACTGGATCAATTTGATTGATGCATGCTGTAAAAAAATAATGCTGATTAACAAGAATTAAAAAAATGTTATAATTACCAATCACTGCCATGCACTCCACACCAGTCTTCCAGTCTCTGTAGTCCTTGTCAAAGTTGTAGAAGAGCCTCCTCATGCAGTCCTTCAGGGCAGCATCTCTCTTCTCCTCAAATCCTTGCAGCTCGGAGAACAGCCGCTCAGTCTCCTTTGTCACGTAACGCTTCCAGCCTTTCTTTGTAGATTTCACCTCGTACTCCTCAGGGATATTCCTCTCTGAGACGCTGTCAGGCACCTCCATCTGGTAGCGGTTTCGCCCAGTCCCCCAGTAGGCCATGTTTTTACAGCCAAGTCTCTTCTTCTGTCTGTCCAGGTAACCCTGCAGCTCTTGTTCACAGTTCTTGATCCCGGTCAGAGCTTGGTCGTACTCGGGGTCAAAGCCAGCTTTTGGGGTTATGACACCAGTAGTGCGGGCTTTCTGGTGGTCAAAGGCTGTCTCCCAGCGCCTGAGTTCAGCAGAGAGGTCGGGAAAGAGGCCATCCTTTGCACTTTTCAGACTGACAACTTGACGGAGCAACGTGGAGCGAAACTGACCTGAAACTGGAGCGAGGACAGAAATAATCTCCTGCATAGTTTTGAAACCTTCCAGTGCTGAGAGGAAGTCTGCTATCTTGCGCTTGCTGTAGGTGACCTCCTCGTAGAGAACTGCTCTGCTGTCAGGGTGGTCCTGGCCCTTCAGAGGAGTGCCAATGCTGTGGATTTTACTCAGGAGACGCTCCAAATCTGGGAGCTTCTTCAGCAGGTCTGAAACCTCAGTAGCCTGGGCCTGAGCTCCCATCAGGTCCTCCATTGCATCCAGTCTGTCCCTTATGGATGTGGGGTTACACAGAGGAGCACAGAGCCACTGCTTCAGCAGCCTCTTGCCAAAAGGGGTAGAGCACGTGTCCAAACGCTCCAGCAGCGTGCCCTCTGTTCCTCCTGACCCATTCTGAAAGATTTCTAAGTTTGCCAGAGTCACTCCATCGAGGACCATTCGCTGACGAGTCTGGGCAAAGAAACTGGCAGGTCCAGCAGCTTTCTCCATCTCAACATCAACAGGGACATATTCTTCAAAGTTGGCCATGGAGAGCAGCTCTTGGTCTACCAGACATTTCTTCAGGTAGGAAATGCATCCACCCAGTGCTGACAGTGCCAGCTCATATCCCTCTTTAGGAGTAAGGCACAGCGAATCACTCTCAGAGGTCATCTTTTTTAGAAGAGGAGGAAGAAAACTGTGTCCAGCCTCCTGCTGCTTGCTAGCGGTCTCTTTAAAGTAGTCTTCCTCTGAGAGGGTTTTAAGAGTCTTCTGCGCATCCCAGAACTGTGTTCCTGCATTAAGTCCTTCCTGCAAAGCAGAGGACAGAGAGGCCTTGAGTATTTTGCGCGTTTCAACAGATGGGTTCCCTCTTTCAAAGAGCACCTCGGCAAGGGCAAAGTGTGCAATCAGGGTGCGCAGGCGTGAGCAGTGACGATCGTCTGGGAACTGGCCTACATGAAAATAACCCACAGAGGTATCTACAAAGCAGACTCCGTAGGTGCGGCAACGACCGGAGCTTTCCTCTTCAGCCTTTTCCTTTAAACTCAGCAGGAACTTGCTCTGACTCTCTGAGGGAGCACCGTCCAACACACTGTAGGTTTGGGTACCACGTGTGATAATCCGGCACACCTCTCTTCTCACCACACGGTCAAATTTTGTGGGCTTAGCCATGGTCTTGCAGCGTGCTTCCATCATCTCTGGGGTCTCTGTCTGCTCCACTCGCGCCACCTTGTAGCCCTTCTGGACCAGCACATCTGAGAAACGTGCGAAGCCGATCTCTGGAAAGCCTGAGTGTGCCCAGGTCCCCTTCATGAAAGTCAGTCCCAGCTTGTTGACTCCAATCACAGCATCCATGTGGTAGAGCTCATAGAACTTCCCAACCTTGTAGAAGATCACTGTATCAAACATCTCAGATTTGAGCTGCCACCACCGACGCATACCGGGAGTGTTTCTGTTTAGAAAGTCTTCAGGCACATACAGGGTGCTAGGATCGTAGTCATCCTCTGTCTGCCGCCGCCTTCGGCCGTCTTTCCTCCTGCCATCCTGCAACCACTCCAGCTTCTCATGGTCCCAAACTGTTGCCCCTCCAATGGTACCTGAACCATTTGCCTGGCTCTCGAAGCTTTCAGGGGCAGTGAAGGCTGACAAGCGAGACTTTGTGTCAGCTGCCATAGCTGCTGGAGCTCGTTTAGGGGCAGCAGACGGGGTAGTGGTCACTTTGGCTTTTACATTAGCAGACTTTTCTGCAGGACGTTTGCGCTTCACGGGCTTGACGGGGCTTTCTACTTCTGACTCGTGCGTGCTCTCCTCTTCCTCCTCTTCACTACTCACTGCCACTTCTTCCTCTTCATCCTCACTGCTGGACGCAGCATTATCTGGTTTGAATTCCTCATCTGAGTCGTCACTGTCTGAGGCTACAATAATGCGACGTCGCTTGGCCTTGTTGCCTTTTTCTGTTGAAGCACGGGATGAACGGCCACTGACTTTGGATGACTTCACTTCCCCATTTTTCTGGTCATCCTCATCACTGACCTCTTCATCAGTCACTCTTGACTTGTCAAGCTGACAAAGCACAAATACGAATAAGTTATAACAATATGTCACCTGTATTTCTGACAACAATTGTTTATGTAACACACTCTGTACTACTATGAGTACTGATGTCTGTTTTACTATTTTAGTAACGAGAATAAGTTATTAAACATTTTAGTTAAAATTCAGGCTTTTTAATGTACACACTGTCAACATAACTGGACGTAAATGCAATGTCACCTCCATTTCTTCATCATCATCGTCATCCTCTTCCTCATCTGATGGATCTGTGCAGAGAGGCATCTTTAATCTTTTTTCGGGGCTGTCGAACATGACTCCGTCAGCAAGCTCCATTGCATGACGGATGACAGGCTTGCTGCTGAAGAACACCCCTCCGGTTTTAGCATCACTGCTCTCAGAGCCTGAAACAACAGAGTACACACTTATCATTCGGAAGTGACTGCAGCAAACAGTCATGAAGTTTACTAGGAAGACATAACAAATACATATATTATAATTATTATAATCATTGTTATTATTATTATTATTATTAGTAGTAGTAGTATTATTATGGGAATAATTGTTACCAACCTTGGTACTCTCTGATATATTTGGTGCTGACCCATCCTCTAGTGGGAGGTTTATCAAAGAAATGGACATGTATGCGTTGGTCTCGACCTCGGCCCCTCATCTGCTGGCCAGTCAGAGGTTGTGGTACCACCATGCACGGCCACCAGGGGTGTCCCTCCAGTTTTGCCCACACAAGGGCACCGGCGCTGAATGAGGATGTGGAGCTGCTGGAGGTAAGAAAAACACAAGCATTTTAGGAAATCATATGTTGACCCAGACCAATATCGGCATCTGTACATAATTCAAAGAGTCATGATAAATAAGAATCATCCTGTGTATATTACAGCCCTTTCTGTCAGGACTGAGTTTAACTGCAAGTAATGATTATTACCATTACAATATAACTAACTAATAATTAGAATTACTGCAGATTACTTTTTTGATTAATCCATTAACTGTCAGAAAATAATGAAAATGCCCATCACAAGAGTTACCTTGATTAGTCTGAGCAACAAGTTCAAAGATAATCAATTTATGACATTAAAACAGAGAAGAGCAGCAAATTCTCACAACTGAGAAGCTAGAGCCACAGAATATTCAGCAATATAGCTTGAAAAATGATTAAAACAAATAATGAATGAGAAATAAGTTAAGTTTTCTGACGATCGACTAATGACTAATTGTTTTAGCTCTAGACTGAGTTATTTGTGGTCATCTAATCCGCCATGGCATGGCTGCCAGAGGGGCTCAGAGGGCAGATTGCACTATCATAATACTGCAGCACTGAAAAGCTTTTACAGTCAATTTGAATTTTGTCAGTTATCTATAAAACTGGAACAAAACATCCAAACACACGCACTGGAAAGTAAACGGGCTACTCTCTCTTCCTTTCTCTCAGTTTGTGTGAGGGGAATTTTGCCTTGACACAGCTCGTGTCTTACTTTAAAACATGCAGTTGTATTGTCATCTCCAATGTTTTCTTAAATGGCACTCAATAGCAATGACAAAATTCTGAGTAATAAAGGGGGTAACCTGGTACAGGTATTACTGCCTCGGTCATTCAACTGTGATAGTAACCTTTAGTAAATACAATGCATCCGGATTTAGTTTTATTAATCAGTTTCTCTGACTCGAGTTTTGTTCTGACTCGAAACACAACATTTCACATGTCATCTAGCGGACACAGATCCAAACTACATACATTTTTATTGCGGAGAGAGTAGAGAGAGGGTGTTGCTGCTATGATGAAAATGAGCCGATACCTCAGCCATCACCAAACGAGCCCACTGCGTGGTGCCAACTAAAGATCTCCGACCAGCGTAAACTATTACATTGGTTTCCATTAGTAAATTTGCCCTCTAATCTCTGTATTCCACGTTGTTAAATTAGACGGACTAGCACTGATTTGACAGTGGGAAAAGATCGCAGCACACGGTCCTGCTCAGTTTTCATCGGGTCACCTTCGATTTTAAGACCATTCAGATGTCAGGCAGGATCAAATGAAACATGAAAAACTAACATGGTAAAACAAACAGTAGGTTTTCAAAGTCGACTAACTCGTCCAAATGCAGTCTTTTTTTTCCAATTCACAAAATGCATAAGAGAATTTATTTGTTTTTTGTTTTTTTAATTACCTCGTTTACAATTTGAGTAGCTGGTTAAGTCTTTGTGGGGCCTTGCAGACGTTCTACAGCAGGAAGAAGAAAAACCGTGCCAAACGTGGCTCCAGCAATTACACCGCCCCCAACTTTATCATGGCTAACTCACCTTTCTTTGGTCTTCGGGGCCTTGTCGCCAAATAGTTTCTTGAATCCCCCTTTGGCAGACTTGGAGTCACTTTTCGGTTTGACTTTGTTGGTCTTGGTCGGTTGTTGTGGTGGTGGTGTCTGTTTAGCTTGCTCTTTAGGGGACGAGTTGGACTTCTCCACGGAGGAAGGCAGGTCTGCCTCGGCCGGAGAGGGACTGGGCTTCGGCTTGGAGACCTGCGGCGGAGACTTGGTGAAAAAATTGAAAAGAGAGCTTTGCTTCGCCATGTGTGCGAGTTTAGAGGCTGTAGTTGTATTTTCCTCGGATATAAACCTAATGACAGCGCCCTGAGCCGCCCCGCATCACCTAGCACCCAGCTACGCAGCGTCACGACGCGAGCGCCTCCAGTTCGCGGGAAAGACATCCACGAGGTGTGCTGGGCGTGGACACGAGCCTCCACCAATGACAAGCGAACGGGAGAGTCACGTGGTGTCAACATGACTTCCCTTGGCGCCCAGAGGACTGTTTTTTTTTCCCTCCCTCTTTTTCCTCTCAACTTTATTTCCAACACAGAGGCAAACATACCGGTGGGGGAAGCGTTCAGATCCTTTACTCATGTGAAAGTACTAATACCGCACTGTAAAAATACTCAGTAACAAGCAACAGCCCTGAATTGGAAATGGTGTTTTAGTATATAAGTATAATCAGGAAAAGAAAAACGTACTTAATGTATTAAAAGTAAAAGTATTCAATGCAGAGAAAATGGCCCATGTGACTGTTATACAATTATACATTGATTGGAATGATCTGCTGATTATTGTTCACTTAACTGATTGATTGTTTGCTTTGTAAAAATTCAGAGAATAGCGAGAAAAGCCATCAAAGGCCAAAATGACACCTTCACAATGGTTTTGTCTGACCAACAGTACAGACCTCAAAAATATTACAAATACTACATAATTAATAATAATCATTAAAATAATTTTAAAAAAGGAAAAGCAGCAAATCCTCACATTTGCAAAGGTGGAACCACGAAATGTTTGCCATCTTTGCATGAGAAATTACTGAAATGAGCGAAATAGTTGTCAATTAATTTAATGTCAATTGACTAATCAACTAATCCTTTCAGCTGTACTTATATACTGTTGGGGAAGTTTAATTTATAACAAAACATATTTTATATGTTCTTCATATGTTTTCTTTGCAAAAATCTTGTAAAGCAACTACTAACTGAAGGTGCCAAAGAAATGTAAAACGTAAAATATTAACCTCTGAAATGTAGTGGAGTAGAAGTAGAAATGAAGACATGAAAAGAAAATACTCACGGAAAGTGCAAGTACCTCATGAATGTCCTTAAGTAAGTTACTGGTTTAAATGTAGTTACATTCCACCACCGGTAGATACATACACAGTTTGTCCCTTGTCTCGGTATCATCAGTAAAATACTTACTGGGTACCTACAGTAAATGTATGTACAGGACAAAAGGTTTGGGAATAAGAGGGCGACAGCTTTATGTTTAAGAGGGACTTGGCAGTATATTACAATCAAAGTCTTGGCAGTTTTTTATATTGAAATGAAAGTATTTACATTATCATTTAGGCAATGTATACAAAAGTACAGTACACATCTACATATTCAGTAAATATTTCATGTATGACCATAAATGTGACCATAAAAGAAAGATAACACAGAACCTATCATTGAAAAATTTTCCGATGAACTGAATTGTATTTTTCATGGGTCATGTCAGTTGTGGGTAGGAACATATAGACTAGAAAAGTTCATAAGAGTATAATAAGAGTATAAGGTCTCTTTAGGAGTTGATGAAATAATTAAGTTTACATATGATTGTAAGTATATAGGACTGGAGTAAATTGGTGATGCGGGAAATTAGTGTCTTCTGTGTGTGTGCAGATTATTATTATAGTTGCAAAATTGTCAGTTTGTATACGGAGCATCGCACACGGAATCTATAATCTGTGCTATTCCTTTACCACCAGCAGGGTGCAGCCGAGTCCTGGAAGCTTCATGAGTTATAGCCCCTGTCTTGATAGACTATTCATACACTTCAACTGTGGGATGACGTACAGTTATTCCAGTTATTGACAGAGAACTGAGCCACATGATTTCTTCACCCTGTTGTCCTTTTGAAAACCACTTACAATGAGAATAGCAATAGCACATAAATGTCGATTCATGGCCATTTTGTTTAATATGTCCTGCTGTTGCATAATTTGATCAAAAGGAACAAAATGAGCAGCATGCAACCATTAAAGCATGAGTCAGCATTGCTTGTGCATACACAGTGTCCTTGTTTCAGCAGAAAGCTTCCGTTGAAATATTACAGTCTACCTGGTAATGCTCCGAGTTGTGATATACAAAAACTTAAAATGACTAACTGCAAATATTTATTCTGTTGTCAAAGTGTAGTGTAAGTAAACACCGCTAAACAGCAGAGAAGGGTGGCCTTAGATATTCAGAACAACCCAACATCCACCCACATGTGACTCTTTGCCGTATGGTGTGTGGGTGATAGAAAGCATTTAATTAAGACAAGGTTATGAAACCTTACACAGCAGTCATTATGAGGAGCTGTTTTAACTCAGTGAGACTGGATTTTCCATCACTAATCAATGAGTAAACGTGAAGTATAGTTATCATGCCAGCATAGGGATCCAGAGGCTGTGTGTATTAGACGAACAAAACGGATAGTGTCATGTACTGTATATCGTATATTTTACATAAAACCGCAATTAACAGAGTGACTTTTAGCAGAGTGAATGCTGTTATTTATGTCTGAAGTAGTACATAGATAATCAAATGTCTTTTGCACTGTAGAAAACAAGGAAATTCATTACCTTAAGAACTTGCGACAAGTCTCCAGGATGGAGTCTTCTGAGGAGCAGTCAGCTAATTTAAAAGGCCAAGATTTCCTGATGTAAGTGGGCCGTTTTCACAGCAGGCATTTTGACGTATGGGAGTAGGAAAAGCACATGTTTTACTAATAACATTATTGATGCGTCAGCTCTGTTCAACTGTCCAGTAAGTCATGACAGTGTGACAGCGAAGCAGCATGAGCAAAGCCAGGACCCTGAAACTGCAGCAGCTACATGGAATTCAGACGTGTTCATTTTATTATTTACACCTGTGCTCTCTCACACTGTGACATGTTGAAATGTCTTGTGTGAAAAAGACCTGATTAGGAAGAGTATTCACAGAAGTATTTGCAGTACCAGCAGTCTCAAAGAGCCATTTTTAAAGAGAGAGCTGCGTTTGTGGGAAAGTCGCCAGCCCTTAAAGAACTCGTTAATTCTTCTGTGAGGCCAAAGAGGAAGAAGAATATGTGTATAATGAATGCAAGGTAGTGAAAATGTGGCCCCAAGTATTAATTGTGTTGACAAAAAATATGTCTAACTATATTCAACAGAAACCTTTTTTTTCCGATGACAACATGCTGGTGAGATGTAATCAATCTTAGCAAACAAAAGCAACTAAATCTCTTCAGATTATTGAATTGAAAACCACAAACTGAGTGGAAATATAATTCTCTTTATTATCGCTGACAACCAACGACAATTTTCAGACAAATCACATCCTTTCATCAAACAATGACTTTTTTCCTCCTTGTCTCGGCATACTGCATTTTTCTTTTCCTGCATTGCACATAAATCCTTTTTTCCTGAAGCATCTGCAGTGTCCACAGTAGTGGTTTGCCCAGCAGGCACGTCAATAAGGCTGATGCTACAGTGTCAAGCAGCCAGGGTTGATGTGCTGAGCTTCTGTAGTCAGTGTTCACCCGTGTTTGTATACTGTCAAGTGTTTCCTCACCTCTCACCCTTTTTAGTGCACAGCTTCGAGAGGAGTATGGCTACAAGCCAGAGAGCACTATAACACCAAATTCATAAAGTCTGTATATTCCAAGCAGAGAAATCCTCTTAAAATATTCCATCTGAATGACAGACATATTCACAAGCGTGTTGTTTGAGTTGTGTCAAGTGCTCTAATAAATAACGTGGACAGGAAGTCTAAGGTGCAGTTTGGATAACACTATGTATCGTTGCATCCTGCTCTGCCCTCCATTGCCTGGTCAAGCTTGGATTTATGTGTTAAAAATACAAACAGCTCATTCACTTAAATCATGACTTGAGGCTGCAAAAGAGAACATCCTTCCATCCAACTTTATTGAGACTTTCAGATTACAAGTCCAGCACTGGAGGGGGGTCGCTGAACCTTGCGAGCAGCAAAATAGTCGCTCCCCAACAGCATCAAGCAAGCTGGACTGATACCTAAACCTGCCTCTGAAGGGATTTCTTTTCATCATTTCCATCTCCGCCAGCTGTCAAAAAGAGGACGTTTAAGTCACGTAGTTCGTGTTGAAATACATCAAATTATTATTGTCCTTCGAAAACTGTTATCTTCCACCAAATTGCAAAGTTGTGTAGCACAGCTAAGGTTACTGCAGATTGTCTTCATCATTTTATCTTTTGTCAATTTCCAAAGTCAGAAAAACTTAGTGCTTGTGGAAAAACTAAATCACAGTTTAAAAATATTCATAATCATGCGCTGATGTGCTTATGAAAGGCACTGCCAGGATATGAGTGGCAGTTCGGGAGACACCGGTTTATAATGGCTTTGGTGTAAGTAAGGGAGAGGATATCTGTCAAAATGATACAGCACCTGACAGTGTTTGGACCCTGTGAGCTATTGAGTTATACTGTAGCATCAGTGTAGGCAAGGTTGATAAGAAACTTCCTCAAAATGGTATTATTAATATTATACTTAATTTAACAATCATCTCTATGGACACCTGTATGGGGACAGTGCAAAAACAATAAAGCTGATGAGAGAAGAGAGACTGTCTTTCTATCTCTCTTGTTCTTAATCCCATTTTCTTTTGATGGGCTTCATTGCCATAATCTTACCTGTTATTTTTATTATAATTTTTTTCTTTTCTTTTTTTTTTTCCTTTCTTGTTCCTCCTATGTGTCTTTCTTTCTCTCCAACCACTCCTGAAGCAGTACTATTTGAAAGCAGCCTCTATGGGACTCATCTAAGCATAATGAGGAGTGCACATGAGGCTCATGTAGCGAGTGATTCCCTGTGCACCAATGTGACTGTATAGAGAGAGAAAACATGAAATAACAGCTCAGCCGTTCCTCTCTTCCTTCCTTCCTTCCTCCCTCTCATCTTTTCGTCCTCTGCTCTGCTGCTTAATAGGGTGACCAGATAAACAAAGGTTCTCTCTTTGTTGTTGCTTTAACTTCACAAGACATAAGACAGATTTTATGATCACAGGGTTTCATTTTTACTTTCATTTCCTAACAGTAAAACACAGAGACCAATTAAAAATCCTAATGCAAATGGCTAATGCCAGTTTGCCTCCTGGCAGTGATCCGTTCAGCGATTTTTCCGTCCCTCCACAGCCCTCTTCTGTCACTGAACCTTATTTAAATACCATGAATGTGTAAGGTTCCGTCACTTCTTAATTCAGCGTCCTCAGGGGGAGCTGAATTGGAGCCAGTCACTGATAGTGGAGTGATAGTGATAGTGCAGTCAGCAGATTTAACTCCGAGTGCAGTATTTTCACTTTCTGCATCTAGACAGAGGGAAAGAGGTAGAAGAGCGATATTACAATGAACAGCATATGGTCCTCTCTATGGTGCAGTATGGACAATTTTGTCGATATTTAGATACATTTAGTTGCTGAGTCTTGGCAAACAAGGTTATTTTGTGCATCCACACAAAGAAAACATGCAAAGTTTTACCATAAAGGATGAACAAAAGAAAACACCCGGTGTTATTTAGTTTTCCATCATCCGTAGAATTTCTGCCAAAGCTGTGCACAGTGATTTGCAATTCAAAAGCAATTTAACCACCCTCATTTTACAATTCAGTTTCTTTTTTTTTTCACAAGAGAATATCACTTTCAGATTTAGAAATGCTTTAGTGTCCATCACCGAACTGCAAATATTTCTCAGGGATTTAAAGGGCTAGTCCAATAATTATTTGCATATACAATGCATTCAGATGGTATTCAGACCCTTTTATTTTTTTCACATTTCATTATGTTGCAGCCTTATGCTAAAACAGTTTAAATTGATTTTTTTTCCACCTCAGTCTACATTTAACACTCCATGATTACAAAGCAAAAACAGTGTTTTAGAATTTTTTGCAAATTTATTAAAAAGTAAAAGCTTAAATATCACACTGACATAAGTATTCAGATCCTTTGCTTTGACACTTGAAATTTAGCTCAGGTGCCTCCATTTTCTCGAGATCCCCTTTGAGATGTTTCTACGCCTTGATTTTAATCCATCTGTTGTATATTCAGTTGATTGGACATGATTTTTTTAAAGTCACACACCGGGCAAAAACCAAGACATAAGGTCGAAGGAACTGCCTGCGGAGCTCAGAGACAGGATTGTGTCGAGACACAGATCTGGGGAAGGCTACAGAAAAATATCTCCTGCATTGAAGGTTCCCAAGAGAGTAGTGGCCTCAACATCTCCTCAATGGAAGAAGTTTGGAACAACCAGGACCCTTCCTAGAGCTGGCCGCCCCGGCCAAACTGACTAATCTGGCGAGGAGGGCCTTGGTAAGAGAAGTGACAAAGAACCCGATGGTCACTCTTATATAGAGAGGTGTGTGCCTTTCCAAATCATGTCCAATCAATTGAATTTAACACAGGCGGACTAAAATCAAGGTTTAAAACATCTCAAAGACAATCAAGAGAAATGGGAAGCTCCTGAGCTAAATTTCAAGTGTCAAAACAAAGGGTCTGAATACTTTCTGAATGCACTGTAACTATATTTAGTAATGATTATATTGTTAATAAATTGCATTAATTTTTTGGTATAGGTCTGTAGTATCTGGACCTTTTTATATAATGAAAAGCCATTTGAAATTTGCTCTAAATCTCCAGCTGATCTGAGTCAAGGAGGTTTTTAAAACAGAAAGATTTGCTTGTCACCTCCGGCTTGATTACTTTTTGTCTAACTTTATCTGCCTTGAACTGTGTGGTTTATTGCATTTAAGTGAGCTGACACTGAAGGATTTCTGCAGCAGTAAACACCACTTTATTATAATCTGAGGCGGATATCAAATTTAACTTAATCAGCTGAATTAGTGAGTTTCTCTTATCTATTAACCCCTCTCTTCCTCCGTCCCTCCTCCCATGGTAATTGAAAGAGCAGATGCTATAAGGTAATTGCCTCATCACTCAGACTGCTCAGCCCCTCTACATGTAAATGTCCCGTTTCCACAGTGACTTTTGATTTTCCCACTCTAACTTGAATTCAGATACGCTCATGGTCTCTTCAGGTACCATTAAAGCACTGCAGGCTATTTCAACAGACTTCCTCATTTGCATGCTGAATAGATTAATGAAACGCCGACCACTTTCACAGCACATGAAAGGCATGTGCAAGAAGAGGTTGCCGGTTTGAGTGTGATCCTCAATGTGACTAAACGTATTATTGCCCCAGGTTAAGACATGGATATAAGGAGTACAGAGCATGACGATACTGAAAGCAACTGAAGCAATTAACCCCATTATTACAGCGCTTACTTAAATGTCTAGATTTATTCTGTCGACAGGCTTATCCTTTAGAGTCGTAGGTTAGTACTCTGTTCCTATAAATGTTTCAAGAGTCCTTGGTTTAGCCTTCCTTTATACCAAAGAGGCCAGGCAGTGTAAAGAGTCATATTAGAGAAAATATATTTTTGGACATCATTATGCCTTGTCTGAGCTCTAATTTTTTAACATGGGGGGAGTAAATGAATTCACAGAACATCTACTGCAGCCACAGCTTGGTATTTCTTTTTATCTCCTAAGATATGAATTGAGCTGTAAATTCTGAGAAAACATTAGTTGAGCACCAACCAAATTTATTTGCTGCCTTATCTCCAATAAAAGTACAAGGCACGTGATATTCCATGTTTTCTTTCCATGTTGGTAATAAATCCCAAGAAAAGACCAAAACCAACAATGCATGATACAGTCTATTAATACTCTTTGATTTCCTCTACCTTTCTGTGGGTCTCAGCCTCGATCCCATTTGTTCCTACTAAAGGTATAAATGTTTAAAAAAAGGTCAAGAATATATACTTTCAATTCAATTCAATTTCAATAAAAAAATGGCTAAATGATGCCATAAAACAGCTGAGCGCTGTAGTTTTTGACAAATTTCCCTCAATCAGGTGGAAATGGGATTTTGGTTGAGGACTATTTTTAGGTGCAGATTAATACACATTTGGTGCACTAGTCCGTATTTATGGCACCGGCTTGGTGTATGTGGAATTGATTCAACATAAGCTACAATGCCCATCGTGAGGTTCATCATAATGAAGAAGCACATAAGCCAGTGAAATGGTGTTGCTCAGTGATGCGTTTTTAATAGTTTTTGGAAGATATGGAGAATATCAGGCTTTAGCTACACAGGAAATACATAGGATCGATTCATTTTTGGTTTTGGTTTATTTATGGGATTTAATGCCAGTAGGAAAAATATAGACTATCACCAGCCTGATACTTTAAGGCAGAACTTAAATATATAACAAAACGACCACACTGAATGTCACGTTTTATGTCCTTAATCGTGATTATAGCATCAGCTTCCTCTTTATTTGAAAAAGGACACAATTCCATCCTGCTTTTATTCCTCCCTAAAAGTCAATATATGTTTTTTCTTGACCATTTCTTGTCCATGTTGTAAAAAATATTAACTTATATAAGAAAGTGGCTCCAAATTGCATCCTCTAATGTTCAAAACTCTACAATCTTAAATGATCCCTTTCCACAGACCTACTGCCACTTTAACTGTGTTAATGCCTGTTGCTATTCCGTCAGGACTGATCAGACAATGTATCTAAATGGACAAGGTTTTAAGACTTGATTCACAACAGCTTGTCATCCAAATCACTTGAGACAATCTTAAATTGAAGATAAATGATTTTACCACTGTGGGTGTAGAAGAAGTGGTAGTGGTGGAGTCCATTTTTTCCTATCCTATCCCATCATTTAGGTATATCTGTCTATTTACAGAAAGAAGTTATAATGTATCTGGTTACAGTTGTAGGGGTGTTCATATTGTGTTAACTGAAGTGGGTAGAAAACAGAGAAGAGATGCAGAGAAACAGTGCGAGCAGCCTTGACAAATGGCAGGGAATCAGAGGTTTCTGCCGCAGTGAAGGAATTGAGGCACATCTCTGACGGCTTGAACCAGAGGAAAGACTTCAGTCTGCTGCTGGTGGTTTAACTGCAGTCCTGTCTCCCTGTGGGATAATCTCGCTCTTCACACTGTACCAGTGTGACATAAAGGTTTGTTTGTATGCCAAGCAAGGGAAAACAAAGATACAAGGATTCGTTTTGTTCCCTCATAACAGTTAAAATTCAGGGAACTCTTTTGGGTGAAACAGAGGCAGTTATTGTGCAGAAGTCTGGCAACATGCAGATATTCTAGCAAAACGAAAAGTCTAGTGATCAAATGTGGTCCAGCATAAGTAGAGGGAAAACTGCAGTCATTCTAGGTGGGTGTTAATTCCTCCAACAGCAGTACTGGACTGTTTAATGTCTCTGCTGATAGTAGAAACCAGGCTTCTTGCTAAACAGAAAATTACTGATGAGTACAGACTTTGTGGCACATTTCCTCTACACAGACTCCTCTTAACCCCTGTGCAGTGAGATAATGTATGTTGTTTTTCTGGATAATTTGCTGGGATCAGATTCATTGCAATAATGAATGCAATTACAGGTTCCCCTTTATGACTAATATCCTGATCGACCCATTACTGAAGAGCCACGCTGTTTCAAGGTCCTATCAGCAAGCTGTATGTGTTCTGGAAGAATAATGTCGGAAGGAAATACAGAGTACATAAAAGCTAATTTATCAAAATGACATACTGAGAACCAGTGCTAATAAACTGAGTATTTATGAACTTTCAGTGAAGGGCAAAATAAACCTCTTTTGTCTCTCTTCACTTGGAAATGTGATGCTGAGACACAGCAGGACTAGGTCTAACATTTGCTGGTGAGATTAACTTGCGAGTATTAAGACTGCAGGTACTGACCTTTTTTTGTTAGTCTCAGTTATACAGCTCAACAGCATTTTTGCAGTTTTGCAGCATTGCTCCAGCAACATGTAATTGTGAATTTTCACATCTGACCATGTTACCATATTTCATCTAACTGTGGTATCCATTTCTAATAAGACGCCCCCCTTTATGAAGGATTTATAAGTTGTCACTTATGACTTTATTAATGGTTAATAAATCATTATAATCATATTGCTTTGTAGATCAGCTATAAACTGTGAAGTTTTTCTAGCTGGTGAGTCATTAAAGGAGTTTGACATTTTGCGCAATACGCTTTTTTGCAGAGAGTTAGATGAAGAAATTGATACCACTCTCATATCTGTACCTTAAATCTGAAGCTACAGATAGCAGGCGATCAGTTTAGTATAACAACTGGAAATGGCTAGCCTGGCTGTGTCTGATGGTATTAAAATCCAACCGCCAGCCCCTCCAAAGGTCATTAATCAACACGATATATGTCCTCTGTTTAATCCAAGTTTAAAGTTGTGGTTTTATAGGGGTTACATGACCTATAACCTATTAGTCCAGCTACTAGGTTATAGGTTGCTAGTCATTAATGAACTTTATGCTGCAATCATATTATATTGGAGTTATCAAGTTCGTGACTTGTAAAGAGAGTTCATGTCAAGTCGTCCTAATTATGAGGGGGAAGCTCAGATTTTTCTGAAAGGTCCGCTATACCCAACATGGCACTTAAACAAAAGCGGCTAAGAAGTCAAGCAAACAGGGATGTCTCACTTGATCAAAAGTCTGTTGTTCAATGTGTGTAGTTAAACCCAAATATAATTGATATAGTGTTAACGTACCCCTAAACATTTATATTATCCATAAACATTGAAATTCTAAGTCGTTATTGGACAATAACAAGTAAGAAAATCAAAAGAACATCAGTAAATATCAGTGTTTAATGGAACCCCTTTTTGTTTCATGTAGGTTTTACTTTTAATTACATAAATATAAAAGTACAATCATTGGTATAAATGTGCAACTTGCAAACAGAATTAATTTGCATACATTAACTGGATGTTACACCACAATGCAAGCAACATGAGACATACATTTTGATGTTGTTAGATGCAAAGGTCAACATAACTGTGGATTACAGACAACCGAAGCAGCTTTTAAATTGAGATCTGAATGTAGTTTGTGGCTCCATATCATTTGTCTTCAAAAAAACAAACAAAAAACAAAAAAAACAGTAGGCACATACGTCCTGCAGATTTGGAAATCAAGCTCCAGATCAAAACAAAAAGTGCGACTCTTGTTAAAGATCAGAAGAAGCCAAGCAGAGCTGTAATACATCATTCTGTTGTTGAGCCACTCAGCTGTTTACCTGCCCGCTGGTAACAGCCATTTCCAATGCGCCCCAGCCAAATTAATGTGAATTTTGTTCCTGAAATGAGCAGCTTTAACAGTCTCAAAATACGAAAGAGTTCACGCACTCTTCCTCAGAGGGAAGTGGAAAGAGCACAGTGTTATGTAACATACTGTGATCACAAAGAAATAGTAGCTCTGCTGAATACACGTTAATGCCATTAGCACCATCAACAGCCTTCAAGATTAACACTAACAACATCTCCAGTCTCTGCGTATTTCAAACGAATTGTTTTATTATGGGGCATGTAACGGCTATGGAGCATGACATTTTAATGGGGCTATTTTACAGTCAAAGTGCTGTTGACTATGGAGCAGATTTTCCTGTGTGACTACAGTACAATATATCTTGACTGGAATAAACCGGGTAGGAAGAGTTTAAATTTAACAATTAAATATGCAATTAAATTTAAACTTTACTGCCAATCACGCAAGGCTGTGATCCACGTCTGCTATGTTCACCCATATTATGTACAAACAGTGTGGGCTTTAAAATTTTGCATCATTTCAGTCGGATTCCATGTTTGATGAGAACATGAGAGGAATTAATTACACTAAAAAGAAAAGTCAGTGGTATCACATCAAAGAGGCATTTCTGCTGATAACAAATACAAACATACAGTAAATCCTAAGACCACCTGTCTCCTCTTACAGAAGATACAGAGGACAATGGAGCCGTTAAAACCATTGCAATCAATGGAGATCAATTTTGCAAAATGCAAAAGGATTGTATAGTACAACACACAAGCTCTAAACACTATAATCTTTTCATTAAGGAACCTTTTTGTAATATGCAAGGACTAAAGTAAGGCAATTGATTTCAAGACATGCATGCATTTTAGATGAGCAAACATTACTCTAAATACTATATTCAATGTCTTAAAAGCTTGATGTGTTTCAGGCTTAAGGAAAATATATTTTAATGGATAATATATTGAGTCAACTTCTGGGGGACTTGTGTTTAGGGAGGCAGTTAAGGTAACATTCACAGTCCTTTAATTCTCATTTTCACTCTTTTACACAATGGTTTGGACTCGCAAATACACACACACACACACACACACACACACACACACACACACACACACACACACACACATGCTGCTTGTTGAAAGTATGGTTAAGGATACAATGCAGCTGAAAGCTACAGGAGCTTTTAAAAATCAGTAAGCAATCCTGAAACCCCTGCCACTCACCACTCTTACATTAACTCTCATTGGGAAAATGAAGCTTCACATATATAACATCAATCAGGAATTATTTTTTTAAAGACGTGCCAGCAGAACTTCCTCCCTTGGTGAATTATTATAGCAGGGAAACACCATTGAATTCAAATTACAGTATATAATTTGCTACCGCCAGCCCATACTCCTCCTCAAATGTCCCAGGGTTTGACACTTTTCTATGTCCGCAATGTCACTGCTAAGAACAGTGTGGCAACACATGACCCCCTTGGCGCTGCAAGCTTCACATGACATCAGCAATACACGCTCACTCTGCTGCTCTTCAGCCACTCTGTTGGGAATTGTTAAAGGAATTAATTTACATTTTGGGAAATACATGTATTCATTAATATCAAGCTACAGCCAACAGCCCATTAGCTTAGCTTTGCATTAAAAGAAAATAGGGGCAATAGCTAGATAGTCTTAAAATATTCATTTTAACTCTCTGTTTTTTGTATGACTTTAAAAAAAAATTAGGTGTAATGTGTTAATTAGTGAGCTTTAGATGTGCTGCTAGGCAGATTTTATTATCTTAGGACATAGCTAGGAAGTTAGCCTAGCATAGTATGAAGACTGGAAAAAGGGGGGAAAAGTTAGCCTAGCTCTAAAGCTTTCTAGTTAACACACACATCTCGACAATTCACCGTTTTAAGGGGGGTTGTGTGCCAGACTATTTCTTGGCCGGAGCCAGTTGCAAGGTAACCAGCGGAGAGTCCAGGAGGTTACTGGCCCCAGTCAAGAAAGCTTAGCGAAGCTAGTTTTTCGTAGCATAAAGATTGGAAACAGGGGGAACAGCTATACTGGCTCTGTTCAAAGGTAATAGAATCTGCCTACCAGCTCATCTAAAGCTAACAGACTAACATGTTATATCTCATATGACTAAATAGGTCCAGTCTTTATGCTAAGCTAACCAGCTCCAGCTTCATATTTACCGCACAGATGTGAGAGTGGTTTCAATCTTCTCATCTAACTGTCTGCAGGAAAGCAAATATGCGTATTTCCAAAAGTTACAAAATATTCTTTAACACATGGAAAACCTGTTTTCATTTTGTAACCCCAATATCAATATTTTTAGAGGGTAATTAAGTTCTGAATGCTGAGTCTCAATTCATCTATCGACTGAATGTGTAAGAGACATGACAGTGAGACTTCTTCAGTCATCCACGTGTAAATTTTTGAAAGCTATATGTATAAAAATAGACTTTAAAGAGTCCTCTGTTTTATATACATCTATCTTGTATGGCTTTGCCATAATGGCATGCAGGAAAAACTAAGACAAGCCTGAAGATTTAACTACCTGAGTCATTTTTTCTATTCCTCTTGTTGAGACTGGGGAGTAAAGGAAATCTTTCAGATCTATGCTCAGAAATTATGAAAACTGACAAAGAATAGATCCAGATCCAAATCACGCCTTATTGTAAAAGCGCTTTTTTAAGCTGTACCAACGCTATATATATATACATTTATGGCATGTCTCATATTCACAGTGTAAGGGTGATGAGCGTGAGGAGAGAGCCGAGATCTGCAAGAAAAAGGGAAGCAGGAGGGTTTTGGTGCAGTGTGTGTGAAGTGAATGCAGAGATGACAGGGATAAAAAAGAAGTGAGCGGCCTGGGAGGATATTAGATGTTGAAGATGGACGCCAGGAAAAGTTGAGCCCTTGGCTGAGAGAAGCCATTGATTTGTATTGGGTATGAATTTTAACACGAAGGGAGTTGATTAACATCACCTCTTCTACCTCTGCTGCTGCCAAAAGCCCCTCACTCTAATTGTCTTCCTTCATCACCGTCTCCCAGACTGTTTAAATATCAATGTCTTCTCCTCTGTTTACGAGCATCAAACACAATCCCATGGCTTTAAATCACTGTTGCCTTGGAAAAGAAAGTTACTGGCAACACGGACATTGATCGTGCAGCCTGACAAGGTAGCACCGTATCCTCCGCAAACACACAGCAATCCATTAAACCTCCTCTACACATTTACACTGAAATAAAGAGGAAAATCAGCCTATGCAGGCTTTTGGATCATGCTTTGTTTTCACAGAGAGAGCCATGTATCAGCAAAGAAGTCTCCCTCAATGAAAACAGAAAATTCCCACAAAAGTTAAATCAGTGCAAGTGAGAGAATCCTTTAGGGTTTTGTTTTCCACTCCAGAATCTGAGATTGACCCAGCTACTATCAATCTGCATCATTCAACATAATATTGGATGAAACCATCCATATTTTGCTTCCTTCTCCACCTCCCTCCACTCCCTTATATTTCACTTCAAAAAACCATAAACTTACTTTTCATTTATTCTGTTTTACAACTGCACAAGTCTACATTCTGCATTCAAAGAGTAATTAATACATTACAAGCCTTTATCATTTGTTTTCCTTGCAGACAGCTGTAAGCTTGATAAAGAAGAGAGAGAGAGTGAAAAAGTCGGAAGGTGCCTTCTCCTACCCCTCAAGTCAGAGTCTTTGGCCGCCAAAGCATGTTCTGAGCTGATAAAAAGGCCAGTTCCTCTCTCACGAGAAATGGATTTTCATTCAGCTTTGCTCTTTTCTCAATCTTGAGCAATGGGAATATACTCCTGTTAGTGTGGCACACTTTAAAACCTCCCCTCACTACAGCCCTGTCGAAATCAGCTACATCACGGCCATGCTTAGAAACTCTACTTTCCACGCTTGCCCCCAGAAATGAAATTAATCCCCTGAGGGTAAAAACTTGACCCATGTCAAGAAAGAATGGGGTTTGCACAATCAATAGAAGGTCTAGAAATGGTGCAAAAAATGCATGAGAAACACAATGCATAGATCAGTATGTGCTATATCATTCAGTGATTACACTTGTCCTGTTTATATCAGCATTCAATATGTACATTCAAATAAACTGGCAAAACCCCTCAAACAACAAAGATTACACTGTATGCTTCCCCTGGCTCCTTTACAGCACAACATTTCAGGCGTATAAGTCTGATATATTGAGCGTGTATAAGAGACTGTTTGCGCTGCAGACTAACACTGATATTTAAGAGACTTTCAGTGATTTGTTCTGGGTTGCGTTTGAGGTTAATGAAATGGGTGATGGGTGGTCCCCACGCTTCCAGATCAACTTGTGTTTTTTTGTTGACTCTGTGGTTCTCTCTTCATGCCATCATCATCAAATCATTACTAAAACCATCACCATCATTACCTGTATTATCACCACAGGCTTGTAATTCCAAAAGTATCCAAAAAAATCCTATGTATCATGCATAACAAGTTACACTGGCAATCCATTTCAAAAGCGTTGTATTTTTTCTATGGCGATCTACCTCAGGGTTTGTTACATGGTATGAGAATAAAGAGCTCCCATACTTCGTTTACTATCTCACTGTGTCTTCTACCTGGAGTTACTCGTCTCTGCCAGCCTGTTGTTCATGATACCGAGGGCGCCAACCCCACCAGAGAAACCATTATGGCGTGAGCTGCCACAGACTGTCCTGGGATATCCGTTGGCTGACTCAGACAGCTGCTTCTGCATGATGGCCAGCGACACCTTGTTAGAGGCTGCCAGATCTTTCATAGAGATCATCTCCCCTGATAGTCTGCGTCCCTCAGTGTCACTATCACAAGGTCCGTCTGAGTCAGGTGGCTGGCCAAACTGACCCTTGCGACCCCTGGAGCCCGGTCGGATGGCATTGCGTCTGCCTAGGAAGGCGTTGGCTTTATTGCAGCGCTGGCAAAACAAGCAGCTCATTTTCTCCAACATCCAGTTGAGAACCTGCTTGATGACAATGGAGATGACATTGAAGAGAGAGTAGATGCAGCACACACCCATTAGCATGAAAAGGAAGTTGGCCACCCTGTAGAGGCTTTGGTATTCGTAAGCTGCGTTCTGGCTGCTGACAAAGTCCCCAAAGCCAATGGTGCTGAAGGTGACGAAGCAGAAGTAGAGTGAGTCTAAATAAGCCCAACCCTCCACGGGGGTGTACATGGCTGATGCACAGCAGGAGATAGTGATGGCTGACAGGCCGAGAATCAGCATCACATGGTACACAGAGGGCTTCCAGCCTGGGAGGGAGTATGCTGAGAAGTCATGGCGGATGCCTGGCGGGAGCAGGCCGCTGTTCCTGATTCGTCGCTCCCTCACAGCCTTCATCACCACAGCCAGCAGTGTGATGATACGCTCCAGGAAAAGGTTAAAGAAGAGGATGGTGGCAGCACAGCCCAGAAGCCCATAAAAGATCAGGAACACCTTGCCTGCAACTGTCACTGGTGTTGTCATCCCAAAACCTGCAGAGACAGAGGAGCGATATCAGACAGTTAGGATTTTACCTACAAAATGTCTTCAGTTTCCTCACAAGAAATTATATCTCTGGTTAGAGATGAGGGAATTGGTGCATGAAAGCAAAACAAACCTCAAATCTAAATGAGGGTTTTAAATGAGGCTTAAATTTTTCTTAATATTTGTGCCTGGAATGAAAAAAATTGTAAAGAGCAGATTGAGTGGATTGAAATGCAGAAAATACTGGATAATTTGTCTTGATGACAAGACTGTAAGCTTTCTCTGGAAGATAAGTGTATTCAAAGTCATAGTAATGAGAGGATGATAAAAAAAAAAAAAGCGACTATGGGATAATTAAAAAAAAGCGTTTTGCATTGCAAATGAAGATGCATGTTGTGAAGTAACAGAAAATGAGTGACAATAACAAAATAGGCCCTACTGTGGAACCAGCATTAAGGTTATTAGATCCAGAACAAAATAAAATAAATTTTTAGTACCTGAAAGGACCTCTGTTTAAACCTTATACAGTATGATTAAAAAGAAGAGTAATATCCAACAACAATCTAACACCATCTGACACTTCAACTTCTACTGAATGTCATTAGCATTAATTCAAGAACTTACATTGACGTCAGTTGATATTAAAGTATATTTTGCAACTTGTAAAGCCTCACGATATTGTATGTGCAGCATATGTTTATATACAGTTTTACCCATACTGTTTATTGCTGTTGGTGGGCCTGAAAAATAAAGGACATAGGGGTTATATTGAAGGGAGAGGATGCCAGGAATAAGCTTAGGTAAGCCCTCTGAATATTTTTTATGTCTGGGTTGTGTATTTTGCCTTCCTGCTTTTTTGATTTCTTAGTCAATTAGATTGAGTGTTCGAGCTGAAGAAGGGATTATGAGAGGAGAGGAGAGGAGAGGAGAGGAGAGGATTCTGTACGTGCTATGCGAAGGCAACTGGACTTGCTTGAAGTGCTTGAAGACATTTCGCCTCTCATCAGAAAGGCTTCTTCAGTTCTAAGTGACCAGTGGGGAGTTCCAGGTATTTATCCTCTGGTGAGATCAGCAACACTTGTGAGTCGTTGAGGTCACATGATGTAAGCATTTTAGCCACAGAAGACAGATGGTTTGAAAGAGGAGTGAAAGAAGTCATCTTTGTAACAAACAGCACCTGTCAGCCACCTGCAATGCAGTTCTAAGTTCACTCCCCAGACAGCTGAACACCCATCCACACCAGGACTCATGTGACCATAACGACTCACAAGATGGCAGGGAGGGTCAACGATCCACGTGACCTCAACAACTCACAAGTGTTGCTGATCTCACCAGAGGATAAATACCTGGAACTCCCCACTAGTCACTTAGAACTGAAGAAGCTTTTCGGACGAGAGGTGAAACGTCTTCAAGAACTTCAAGCAAGTCCAGTTGCCTTCGCATAGCACTTACAGAATAACATGACCCAGATGACTGAGAATCTTCACAGACGAGAGGAGATGATGTTTATGGATTCTACTGGATGTTGAAAGAGCACTTCTCAGTCTCAAGGCATGTCACAGGTGCTGCTCTGACTTTGCAGCTGCACCTGATGTTAACATTTGCTGCTGAGTGTCTGGTACATTATTCTTTCATATGAGGTCAATTAATGATGTAAATTTTTTCTGCACTTTAACGGCAAGAAGGCTACCACTAACACCAACGAGGAGACGAATAAATGAATGTCTGTACAAATCTCATGGCAGTCCATCCACTGGTTGTTGAAGTATCACTGGAGCCATGCCGCTACCATGGCTAAAAAGCACAAATTGCAGTCAAGACACACACAAAAAAAAACATAATTTTGTTTAATATAAATATTGTTCTTCTTTGTTATCCCTTTCATAGTCTTTTGAACTTAAAGATTTCTCCTGGGAGCCATTTGTTGGGCCCCAAACACTGGCTTATAGCAAAACTGATTTTATCAGTACACAACATCAATGTTTAAAACATCTAATAAGTAGAAAATAATTTATATAGGCAGAGAATGCACACACATGCATCTGCTAGTATGAGACTTGTTACACATGTATTAAACATCTACCGATGTTTGATTTTTCATATGCAAATGTTCTGATCCTATATTTACATTTTATATGATTATTTGCATGCACTCATACAGTACTCATATTTCTGTCCCAGGGCCAATGTGAGCACACACACTTAAACACATACACAATGCCAGGCCCTTTATCCACAGAACAGCAGATGGTATATTTGTCAACAAATAAAATCGTGCTGAAAGATCAACCAGTTCACTTCCAGGCCAAGGCTAACTGATTCTTCCATAATGGCTATCCTCCATTTCAGTCTTCTCAGAGCATTAGGGCAGCGCTTTTCCCCCATTTTCCACCAGCCCGTCCATAACCATCCCTGTCAGGTAATAAATGACATCAATATCTAGACAATATTTCCTTTATGATACCCAAAATGGCTTTTTTGACCTTATCTCTTGTACTGAAAACCACTCTCGTGGGTTACTGTTGACATGCCGGGTCATTTAGATCAACACTGATTGATACAGATACAGACAAGAGGAAACTTAACCCCCACATGTCCACACATGCACACACACCTTATGGCCTTACACACACACAGAGATAGACTTTTGTAGGTTTTATATATCACATCAGACCTTGAATTATCTGGTTTTGTCAAAGATAGTTCAGTAACAGACAGTGAGGCACCGCTGGCTAACAGGAAGGTGAGGGGCAGCGATTACCTAAATTGAGCCCTTCAGTGAAATCCTATTTTACTGTTTCATAGTTAATTAATTAGCAGCCCAATTCTCTCTAACCCAACTGAATCATAGGGAAAACAGATTACATCGTCTCAGGGTGCACAGAGACAGTGTTCTGCACCATCTCTCATTACCAAGTAAATTACCTAAGAGAGGAAAAAGCACCAGGCATTGATTCAGTATAGCATTTCAGAGCCATTACTCCAGACTACTGCGTCAAGACGTATTATGGAAAATGGAACAATAATAGAAAGCAAAGGACAGGCAAGCTGAAACCAAAGATGCAAACACTGTGTAGCTTTATTCACAAAGACTTCTTTATTTCTACTTTAAAACTCTTAATCAAAGGTTACAACTAAGGTCACCAGTCCAGACCAATGATCCTGCCGCTGATCTCAGGGAACACTTTAATCTTTCCACTCTGTTCAAGCCAGGATGGGTCCTTAAATGCAGCAGAACATGACAAGCCTGACCTAACTACCAAAGATTCCATAGAGTGTTTCGAATAGAAGTATTGATGGACCTCATGAATGCTCTGCATTTCATTTGCTGCACTTTGTAGACCACTCACCTCTAAACAGTAATCAATTATCAGATCTTACACCAAGGAGCCACTTTGGGTGAAGGACAGCTGTATAAAATCTATAAAAATTCAACAAGTATTTCATTATTTGGAGAGTCTGAGGCACAAAGGAGCTAAAAGCAGATACTAAATAATCTAAAGTGCACTGTTCAAACTCTCCTCGGCACAGGGAGTGACAATTCCCTGGTAGGATGTTGAATTGTGCTATTCTATGGCAATTTGTGTATCAGAACAATGAGGCAGTAGAAATAATTGACCAATAAGGATATAAAGATTAACAAAACAGATTTGTAATAACAGATTATAAGATAGATGCATAAAGTTGGCGATATTCTACCAACAATGTGTTAGTCAATTTCTCAATACTTTCCAACTTTCCCAGCATGTCTTTGGCTTTAGTTCCTACTGAAGACAAATCTTTAAGGCTCCTATAATCAAAATTTTGATACTAACAATGGATCAATTGACTACATCTATTGGAAAAGGGGTCCCCTTGCAGTTGTTCTCAGTGCTCTGGAGAATTTTAGTGTCTTTCGGCTCATTGTTTTGGTTTACTGCTGCCCTCAGAGCATTGTTTTTGGTTGTAGCAGGCAACTATTTTCAGCAAAAAAGGCTCTAAAAGCCCAATGTACACTACCTGTTCAGCACCACATGGCAGACTGACAAAGTCAGTGACTAGTGGAGCATTTAGCAGCTAAAAAAACATTCTCTCAGGAGTTAGTGGAAAATAAAACAGAGCTTTACAGAGAGGGACTATTGGACTTACACTTATCAAGTGGCAAAAACATGACTGCAAATGAGCTGTGCACTCTGGTATATATATAGTGCATATATATATATATATATATAGAACCCTCAAACTCCCAGGCCTTGGGTAGAGGACCCGAGCTTGAGGAAGACACACCACCACCCCCCATGGGGTATATATATATATGAAAACACCAAAACCATATATATATATATAAATGGTTTTGGTGTTTTCATGGGATTTTTTGACAATAAGAAAAATATAGAATATCATCAGACTTATCATTTAAAATGGCAGTTTCAGCGCATCATTTCAGCAGTCAAAATGACAAACAGGATACCTCATTTTATTTTCAAGAAAATAATAAAATATTGATTAATTTTACTGGAAATAGCTTCGTAAGGCCAACCATCAGAAAGCCTAAGCCCATTTCAGTCTTATGTTAGAGAAGTCTGCATTCAGTGTGAGCGAGCGACAGTCAGAAATAATCTGCATAAGCTAAAGAAGGACACAGTACAGCAGAAATATACAATAGAGCCAATTCAAGCGGGCCAAAGCTCCTAGTGGATACCCACAGGAAAATGATGACTAAAAGCACTCCCAGTCATGTTTCTCTGTTTGAACAAAGGACAAGTCCTGTACATTCGCATGTCTCTTTAAGTAGCATTGAGTCTGAAGGTCACTGTGTGTCATTGAGGACAACATCCCCCCGCACAACTCTCTGTACGCCTGAAAAAGGACACAAAGATTCATTATGTGGCTGTTTTGCAAACCAAAAATCAAATCTCTGCCTCCTGTTGCATCCCCATGTCCCCAATTAATGAGCCCAAAAACAAGCTCCCAGTCAAACCAACTGCGTCCCACTAGTGGGAATAGTCGTAAATTGGCCCGATAAGAGCACCACGCATGCCTGTCCCTCTGATGACTGTATTTCTGTGACGAAAAGGAAATCATTAGTCACGGGATGGCGTGGCGGGGGTCTGCAGAGAGGACAGAGGGCCGAGGAAGCAGCAACATGGCCAGACCTGAGACATCATCACCACACCATCTGCTGAGGAGCTGCCAGGATTAGTGGCAGACTGAGTAATTATAGGAATGTCCACACTATGCTTAGAGTATTACAAAAAAAGATGAAAGAATAGGTCACGTACACGCCAAGTTTACTTTGAGATCTCTGCATTGCATGCACACATTAAACAAAAGCTATAGAAATATTAATAAAACACCCAAAGCCTTCACATACTACAATATATGCTATGGGGCCCTGAAGCAAATCAATGTGGCTTTGAATTTCACACACAGTTCACATACAGGCGAGACATTAGAGGTATCTGTTCTTCATGTCAAAGCATTGATAATTAGTGTTTTTGTGCTAAATGTAGTTGTGCAATAATTATAAAATAAGGGACCGAGGTGATCATAATGAAATATGTGGCTAAGAGTCATTAAAGCTGGTTGTAGAAGTACCACGGTAACACAAACCTGGTCGATGAAACACAACCCAAAATACCTTGTTATTCTGATTTTGTGATTCATTTGGCTCTTTCTTAACTGAATTGAGTCTAGTGTTTTAAATTGTATCTCACTACTTAAGTCACTGGCAAAGACAGCCAGGAGGATTGATGAATCCGCCCTTGTCCGTATTGATTTATTGTCAAAAAAAAAAGAATGCTGTTCTGACTTTAGATCTGTGCCAACATTTATTCTTTTTGCTCTTCTTTTTTTGATCTGTTTTTCATCTTTACAGATTTTTAAAAGCAAAAAACAAACCGAGTCGGTTATTATGCAGCTTCACAGATTGGGGGGGTGGGGGTAGGTTTTAAATAAGCAAAATTATAATTAAGAGTCACCTGGCTTCATCGTTCATCTTCAAATGGGAACAGAGATTCTCTCCTTTCATGTGACTGAGGAGTCATTCTCTCGTCAGATTAATAGCTTCTCCCTGATGGATCTAAAGGCAATGTCTTTGTGTTTCCTGTTATCTTGTACTGTATGCACAGTCCATGTTTGACTAAAAGCTTAGCTACATAAAGCCCTCTTGTATTATTCCCCAAAGTAAACACACCTGTTCAGGTGGAGGTTTTGAAACACTCCCTCAGATCAGTGTGATAAGCCTCCGTGTGCAGCATAATAGATAATACAGATTTGGTGTTCATACAGTATCGTTGTAATGCTACATTAAATGTATTGTATGTCTTTCACAGCTGCTTCAGATTTGAGGGCATCACAGGAAAACAGTCAGATCAGATGCCAGCAGGAAACGAATGCTTCAGGTTCGACATACTTTTGATTTAATGGTTTTTCATTACCGCTAATGTGAAAGCACAAGTCCCTGAAATTTAAGGCTGTGCAAAAACCTGATTCCTGTCAGGGACTGCTAAGTTACTGACAGCGGCTATAATGATCTTGAATTATACATAGAGAAACCATAGCGAAGTGCCTCAAAGAAATGATGAGGCGGTGCTCAGCTGTTCACAATTAAATTATGTTTTATTTTCTATTAAGTGAAAGTTCCCACTGTGAGTCTGAGTCTGATTCTAGCAGAGGCTTCCGACCTGGAGGTAGCTGAATAATTGGCGAATGCTGGCATGAGGCCAAAAGATATGGAACACATTCAGCTACGTGTGATCCTTGAATTTTCCAGGGATACCGGGAATCTCGTTTGGTTTTACTGAAAGAATATTATTCTCTAGATAAAGATTGAGAGGGATCAGGAGTGCTGTTTCCTCAAATTCTAACAGATTATATGGAAGGATTGAACATGAGGGGCTCAAACTACATGTATAAAGTTACCTACTTTTAACCAGCTCTATTGTTTAAACTGCGCGTTATTTCTCCCCATAGTAGATTTACTGTAACTGTGTATCATGCAATTTTCATGACTCCCAGTAGTATGCAGCTCATGACCTCCAGCTCCAGGGATGACACAGTTCCCTCTCATTTTTTTAGCCTGTAATCTAATCATCATGATAAAACATCTTACTGATTCAAGGTCATACTCAAAATTCACATGTGCACCTTCTGTCATGACTTACACTGTTATAGTGTTTGAGAGAGATTTGAATAATCGCAAATCTGACATTCAGTCAAACTATTTTACATTTAATACTGTTCCACTGTGTTTGCATTTAGCCATTTTAAAGATGCACTATCACAGCATGTCCTCCTGTCTCTCGCTGCTCTCACACAAGCAGCCCCTCCTTCACACAGAGAGAAATGGACGGCTACCAGCTCACACTGTTTGCCAACTTGCTGTTAGCTTTTTAACATTGATAATTATTTATGACCCCAAGATGCAGATAAATAATCTACTGATTCAGAAGTGGAATTGCTATGCAGGCTTTCTGTAGCATGGCAATATTTTGCTTCTGTAAGTGTGTGTCTGATTTTATTGCATCAAAGGTTGCCAACCAGCCAAAAGTTTCAAGAGAAAGAATTTTCTGCTTATCGGAAAACTTCAAAATCTTGTAGCTACAAGTCAGCATTGACATCAGCACCAGTGCAAATTAGCTTGTAAGTGAAACTGATGACACCAGGACTAATCTTAAATTGTTTGTGGAAATTTGCCCTGATGGGAAGCAGGTCAGAGGACTGCAGAGTGTAAAGAGCACAGCACAGAGTTTATCCTCTCTTTGCCCTGCCAGTGCAGAGAGCAGAGCAGAGCAGTGAAATGCTAATTAGTTTGAGGAGGAGGAAGCCCCGCAAATCTGCTGTGTCCTCTAAAATGATCTTGGTATCACTTGGCCATGATGATTTGAGTCTGTGAGTTACTGTATGTAAGCGAGTACGCGCCTTAGCAAGTCAGGGCAGATTTATGACCCCCTGTGACGAAGTGCAGAGGTGTGCACAGCCATCCTTTACAGCAGCAGTTGACTAAGATGGGGATTTATTGAAGCCTGTACTTCTCAAGAGGTTTGCCCTACACACACACACACACACACACACACACACACACACACACACACACACACACACACACACACACACACACACACACACATACACACACACACACACACACACACACACATAAGTTTCCATTCGACATCAGGAAGCTGTGTTGCTGTGTGTTATCTGGAAAAAAAAAAAAAAAAAAATTATTTCTCTCTCTTTATTTTTGAATTTATGAATTATACGTCTGTTTACGGCATCAATTGAGTGTGTGTGGCAGACTCACGCTCTCAGTTTGGTTTGAGGAATAACTATTGCATTTATATTTTACATTACATATCAATCTATGTGTCTTTTAAGCACCACCAATTTTACACATTGCAGTCTGTTTCCAGGTGTTGGGCAGTACTACTGCATATTAGGAAAAAAAAGAAAAAAAAATTGTTTAAAGCTGTTTGTGAATTACACCTTTCACATAACGCAGTCATTTTTCCAGTGTTAATATGAAAATATTGATTAGTGCAGCTTTAAGGCAGAAATTAGGTATGTTACACAACAACTAGATTAATTTAGACACAAGCTTGTGGATTGCCTATGCAGCAGTAGTGCAATTCAGCTGCATCTTCTCAATGGGACTGGGGAGACACTTTTTGTACTGAGCATCTGGACTGCGCACAATCTAAAGAGACACCCAGTGCCTTTCATGTGACTGAGGGCCCTCTTTTTAACAGTGACATTCCCTTTGAGTCTGTGATTTCACAGATCAGCCCAGGAGATCTAAAGAAAAGATGGGGGGGCAGCAGAGACTAGGTAAAGAATAGAGAGTCACACACTGAACAGCTTCAAATGGTTCTGTAAAGTGATCTTAATCTCATTATACAATGTACTCCTTGCGCATTACGGGCAGCTTCTATTTTCTAACACCATTACAATGTTTTCCCACAGAAACACAACGTATAAAGTATATAGGCGATCAAAATGACTGAATTAATTAATCCAAATAAATGAGTGTAATCTGGTAGTTATGTAGAGACAAGCAAAGGAATTAGATTTGAGACTGATGTAAAACAAGAGTCATCACTGTGTGGGACAGTCTAGCAGCAGAGCTGAAGTGAGAGACAGAAGGCAAAAACAAGTCTGAAACATCGCTGTGCACCGATGAATCTGCTTTCACAGATTGCAAGCCTTTCCCACCCACCTCCTGAAAGCACATAACATATACAGTCGCAACAACACAGATGGTTCTGTACCAGCAAGGCAGCACCGAGCAGTTAATCTAAATAAGAACACAACATCAAAACAAAAACACAGACTGCCTTCAGGAATCCACCTCTGTCTATCATGTGACATTTCACACTGCTTAAATGCCAAACGCACGCTCTGCCAGTCTGAGGTGACATTGTCTTGTCACCTTAGACACATGAGTTACAAGGCGCGGCACCATACAGTACAGAGAACAAATTTGGTTTGCAGTTCTCTTCCAGATACATTGGCTTTGGTCAGACAGGCGTGTAATAGTCACTCAAACCTCACAAGTGTGCCTCAAAGAGACTCTGCAGCCAAATCAGTTTTTTTTTAATTGGCACAAGAAGATGAGGAGGCTAACACCCACTAACAAATTAGGTCTGATTGTTTACTCACACTGCGGAGTACGAATCGTCGGAGAGGACATGGGTCATCCTAATTTTTCAGAATCGTTCATCGTGATCATGATGTAACAAGCTTGTGGTTATCTTAATGAAATTGTAATTTTCTCATCACAACACACTTGTTTTAAGAACTGAATATAATGTCAGAATGATAATAGCAAGACCTATATAAAACCTGATAAATAAATACATGCATGTCCTCTCCATGTCCTGTCTGGCCTTTTGTAGTGAAGGGATTAGGTCAGATCCATTGCTCCTTAACAGGAAACTGTAGTCTCCCACCTGAAAATGTCATATTTGTTTGTCATACACTGTGTGGTGTTGAGTTTCAATAAATTTGGCAGGGTGCATCTTCACATAATGTTCCACAGGGTGATTTGCCTGGTGTAGGAGCTATACAATTAAATTAAACTTTGCACATAAACATGATATCCCAAACACAGCTGGACAAATTTGAAAGTCCAAGTCTGCAAATTGGATTATGGCTTGTGTCCTGGATTTTAAAATCTTACTGACTGTCGTGACAGAGGAATTATAGTGTTATAACACTCAATATTTCAAACTCAAAAGGGCTGTCTCAGACACTACTAATCCAATTTTGGCAAAGTTTGCAGGGAAGTCACATTATTAATACGTCATCAGAGGTTAATATATAAAAACATACATTTATCAACTTGATGCGGGTGCTAAAGTCAAATGTCAAACTATGAGAGACTCACAACCTCAAGTTGAGTCAACAACTGGTTGTAGTTATACTGTACAGCTACCAGAAATGTAGAAAATAACACCTGTACAATCTAATTTCAGGTGACCAGACAAATGCAGGACCAATATTTACTGTCCTTTTAGCTCTGTTTTGGTCTCCACCAAATCCTGAGAAAAAATTTCTGGCTCTTTAGCTGCTAAATGCTCCATGTTAACCTGCTAGTCGCTAACTTTGTTTGTCTGTTGTTTGGTGCTGGGGAGGTAGTGTACAGTGTTTTTTGTAAGTATTTTTGCTGAAAACAGCTGCCTGCTGTATCAGAAAACAACGTCGATGAGAGTGGTGAGAGTGAACCAAAACTAAAACGCTCTGTAGAACTGAGGGGGAAGTGCAGATTTAAACGGTAATTCTCTGTGGGTTCATCTATATGAGTGACTCCTTTCACATTACACATAGTCATTTAATCCATTTTAATGTAGGCATGTTGATTAGTGCAGCTTTTAGCAAAATTTTGAGGTGTGTTTCTGATGCGCTCCAATGCAACACTACAAACTGAAACACAAAAAATACCATATAGTTGCTTTAACACCTCTCTTACAGTGTCACTATAAACTGTACATTAAAGTACAAGCCGAAGCCGTTACCCTAATGAGGCTACTTTGTTTTAAGGATCACATTTCAATCATTGGTTTGTGTTGGAAGAGGTTATGCCTGTCCTGGTGTATACTGAGGGGAGAGGACACTGTCATGTTGCTGCAGCACAGCTCCGTACAGCCAGGGGTTTAGAAGGATTTCATCTTCTCTTAACTCCAGCTGCCTCTGACATTTCTCCTCATTTTGCAAGATATGGACTGCACTGAGGTCAAATCAGGCCTCTGCTGTTTGTTAAAATGCCCTATTTGCCTTGTCTGCCTTTTTGACTTCTCTGAATGGGTGGATATGAGTGTGATGGAGGGGGAAGCTGCAGTGGCTGGCAGGGGCGAGAAGAAGCAGGACGGGGTCTATATACCCAGGAACAAATAGCCCACAACACAATCCAAACCTGCAGCAGATTATTAATCGGAAAACTGCTGAACAACTAACTGCCCTATCTGGTTTGTCCCACTCAATCTCAATAAGTTAAAAGCCATCAGTAAGTACACTTGATTTTCAGATAAGTCTTTGCCCTGTTGGCACTTCAAAACAAGCATTTCTCCAAAATATAATGGTAGCAACTTATACTGAGACGTACAGGCCCACAAACAGCTACAGAGTGCTGTCCTAATTGGAAGTCGCCAGCTATCAGTCAGCCTTGAGGATTATAAATAACTTTTCATATTAATAGAAATTCTGTTTACAGAGCATACTTTTGTGCCCTCTTTAATGAGCATGCAAACAGGAGAGCTGCATCTGAATATGTAGGGCAGGACACAACCAAGAGTTTGATGCTGACAAAAACAAACTTTCAAAACAACATGAAAAGACAAAAAAAAACAAAAAAACCAGTTTAAGAGTCTACAGCGGTGCTAGTGGCTCTGCGAGGCTGTACTCAGGCACAGCGGTGCTTTGAACTAGATACTAATGTCAACATGCTAACATGTTCACAGAGACATGATGTTTAACTAAGTATCTGTGATACTAACTGGATACTGGACACAAAGATGGTGCAGCTGTAAGTGCTCTGTCAACAGTTTTACTTTTATAATGGTGGCCTATGGGGAAAAGGCTTTTTTAGCCACAGTGGATTTTTTCGTTGCAATATTGTGAGTGGCCACTGCAATTGGCAGCAATTTGTTGCTCTGCTTATGCAGTACATGCATGTGCTTAACAGGTCATGTTTAGCTTGTTCACTATCTTAGTGTAGCGTGTTAGTGTGCTAACATTTGCTAACTATGACTAAACACAAACAACAATTGAGGCTGATGGGAATATCATCAGTTTTGCAGGTATTGGACAGTATTGGACAAATCATAATTTTGGTCCAAATTTCATAGTAATCAATTGAATAGCTGTCATAACACTTCATTCCACACCACAAATCTCAACCTGCTGGTGTCTTTAAAGGAAAAGTCAGAAGATTACCAAAGTCATTGGGATTCTTTGGGGACCATGGTGTCCGTACATAATTTTGTGCCTGTCCATGTATTAGATGTTAAAATATTTTGCAGGAAAACGTTTCCCTGCTGGTAGCACTACAAATGAGAAGTCTCCAAAGTCCATAGGTTTTATCCTCTGGGTAACAAGGATATCTGTACCAGAGGTCATGGCAATATATCCAACAGCTGTTGAGAAATTTCAGTGTGGACCAAAGTGTTGCCCCAACTGACCAACCACTGACAACTGGGGAAGATTATGTGCTACAATTGAAAATTACAGAACAATGTGGTGAGTTTATTTTTGTCAACTGCCATTTTCATGATCAAACGTTCCAGAGCAACCATGAGTAAACCTTGTGATGATATTGTTTTCACGAAAAAAAAACAACCTGTAAAGAACTAGAGAAAAACATTGAATAGCTGATTTTGTTGCATTTGTTTAGACCATATTTAAGAAAAAGCCCTTTTGTTTCCTGCAGTATTTCCTGAAGTAGTGAAACAACACAACGAATGTAGCCAGGGAACCTGGCTGAAACATTGGGTGAACAAGTGCCTCAAGTGGCCACAGCTTCATTTCCATTCTTCAAAGCAATATTGTGGAGGCGCATCAATGACAGCAAAGTGCCACTGTTGATTTGAAGCTGCAGCCAAAGCAGAGTCAGAGGTAGGAAGTGTTTGGGAGGAGTGTCTAGAGCGCACAGGGGGATGCCGCTCTGATAAAGAGCTGTGTGGGGAGGCCCCCAAATCCCTTTTATATCCGGCTCACAAGCATGCAGAAAACTAGTACAGAAGCCTGAGGGGCTGGAGGAATGGAGATCAAAGCGAGATGGGAATCTAAACAGAAATACATGTGCGCAAATGAAAAAGACAAATACTGCAGAGAGAACCTCAACATCACCCTTTTTTCCCCCAAGCAGCTGACTCAGTTTGTATGATCTGCTTGATGGCTGGCACTGCTGCATGACAACTGGTGCTCAAAGGATTTCAACCTGCCATAGACATGTACACGAACACAGCTGTTGTGATTCCCCCCCGTGACTGGATGAGCTGAGCGCAAGGGCTCCTTGAGAGCTCTGCATTCGTGCATTTGTGCATGTATATGTGGGAACAGACAATGGATGAGACAATAAAGCTCTCCTGAGAGGGCTAAAGTAAATAAAGTTCTGACAGGTTCTCTGCCCATGTGGATCCAATACTCGCTGTGCAACCATACACAGCAATCACTTTTCCGTAGCACTCTCCTCCCCACAGTTTTCAATTAATAGGAGGTCCCGGGGGTATCACAGTGTATGTATGTGTGTCTTTGTGTGTTGAGGGCAAGGTCAGAGATAGACAGTTGCTGTCAGCTCAAATGATTACCTGGGGTGTGTTTATTTGCTCGTCCATCCATTCACACTCACACCCTTACTGTATGTGAGGATGGAGGGAGTGTAGAGTGAGTTTCAGAACCATCAGGCATGCAGTGCACCACATACCACTGGCCCTCGGGATACCCTTCGAGGGAGACTTGCTCTTTTCTGACCTATTGCACAGTAAATGTTAAATGAGGGGGAGCAGACGGGGCTTCTCATTGACATTCCTGATGGTCTGAATGGAAATGTGGCTAAAAAGACTGCACCCATGGGTGCTGTCCTATGGCCAGGGATGAGTGTGCCTTTCCAAATGGCAGGCCAGTCAGATGCCGCCACCATTGCCAAAGTCCCTCACAGCCAAAATGTAACACATGACTGGAAAAAAAAACAAAACAAACATGTTAATCTGTTATTCTGTATGCAAGCCAGAGGAAAGAAAGCAGCCTAAAGGGATGGCTGCTCCACTCCTTTTGACTCCCAGACTGTCAGTAATGATGTGATTATTCAGCACAACAAACAGACGCCAGATTAATATTAACCATTCTCCAATTTATCTGTCTTGAATGTGGTTTCATAAAGTCATGAGGTCCCAAATGTATTCATTATTTAGACTCTCATTCCTACGTAAAAGATCTGTCTTAATGGTGTGAGCTGATCACTCTGCATTCTTGGAGTGTATTTTGTATTTATAAGGCTTCGTATTCGCTTGTCTAAATGGAATAATACATGTTTTTCAACAAGTATTTAAAGGACACCATGCCCCGCAACCAAATGGACCCAGAGGTCAGGGAAATCAGTGAATGCTGCATAGATCACCCACCTATAGTCGACACCACAGTTCCAACAAAATAAAAAGCCCCTGTAAAATCCCATCGTGGCCTCAGAGCATCAGCCCGGATCCCGGCGGCGATGGCAGCCTCGTACTCCCGCAGGAAGGAGTTGAGGTCCTGCAGGCTGATGTTGAAGGTCTCGCTGAAGTTGAGGAGCGTCCCGTTCCAGCGGCCGTGAGCCCGCAGCTCCGACGGCCTCTCTATGGCCGAGAAGACCGCAGCGCCGCACAGCAGGTACAGTATGATGAGGATGGCGAGCAGCACGAAGCGGCCGTTGTCCTCGTTGAAGTGCAGGGAGCGGCAGCCTTGCAGTCGCTGGCCAGGCATCATCCAAATTTCAGCACCACTCGCGCGTCGGACAGCGACAAGCTCCACATCAGAGAAGGCATTCACTCGTCTGCAGGTGTCCCCCTGAAGTCCCTGTCCCGCTCTCTCACTGCACTTCTACAGGCAACATTCCTTCTAGTTAGCCCACTACCTTGTCTCATTGTAGTTGTGAAGTGACATTATCTGTGGCTGAAACCCCCCCCCAAAAAAACGCTCCACTTGGGGATACAAGTCTGTGGGGTCCGCGAAAGAGTTCATGAGAAAAGCAGCCGGCGCATATTGTCATGACACATAGATTTGCTCTTTTGTTGCTGTGGCAATGCAGTTGGTGTGAAGACTGCAGCTCACATCCAGCCAGGCGCGCTTCTCTGTGCAAACGCAAGCAGTAGTAATAGTAATAGTATCATCCGGCCCTCCTGCACCAAAATGTACACTTGCTCCACAAAAGAGCACAACGTAGCTCGAGATCCTGCAAGTTACAGACTTGTGTGTTGCAGGAAAAGCCCGGTCCCGTTCTCTGATAAAGTCGTTTATCCTCAGCCTCTGCTTTTTTTTTTTCTAAGAACGCGCGGAGCTGCAGCCTTCATGTGGACGTCGCATCCTGTCAGTGCATATGGTGAGTTAACTCTTTCGCCATAAAATCAGGACAGCAGGGTAAACAAGACATTTGGGTGGCGCGGTTGTATGCCCGTGCGTCCTTAGTTGAGGTAGTCCTCGGAAAACAGAGGATTTACATTCTCACTCGAGGGCAGCCGTGCTACCTTGTGTCATGCGCACTGAGGATGCTCTACTCGCTGGAAAACCTACTCTCACTTTCTGCACCGTGGGCACAAATGCAAAGAAGTGGAATAAGTCTTCAGATCAGATCCTATCTAAAAAAAAAATGTCAATACAACAGCTTTAAAAAAAAAAGACTTAGAAGCCATTCACAAAAGTGTTATCAGCAGTTTATGCTTCAGATATTAGAAGTAAAGGTAATCATGCAGCAAAGTGGCTCCTGTTGGAATTATATTTGGATTATTTATATAACTGGATTATCATTACTGATAAATAAACGTGTTAAGAAGTACAGTTGTAGCCTATGGGTGGAGCTAATTTGAACAATTTTATATACTGATGAGCAATTTAAAAAAATATATTTACCACTGCATCGTATGTAGGGCTACGCTTATTTTCAGTTCGATTGATATCAGGATTATTTTCTCAAATAATCGATTAACCGGTTCAGTTTACATTGACATAGAATCCAGTACAATCTCAGTACAATGTTTCTCTCTGAAATGTAGTGAGACAGAAGTAGAAGTAGGCTACAAAGGATGGAAAATATGTAAGTAAATGCACTTTCACCTCACTTTTCAGCACCGTAAATAATAACAACAGGCCCGTAGCAGAACATCCTATAATCAGCCTGTCTGCCCTGAGCGTTTGCTGTATGCGTGTGCCCGTTTCACGCGTGATATCCCAGTAACATTAAGGAAAATGGTCGAAGACAGTTAGACATGATCTCACCCTGCTGTCCCCGTTTCACTTGATTCAAATGAATAACGACCCACTCCGCATGCTTTTAAGACCCAGGCGAAGACTTGTCGGCGAGATGGAGAGTTTTTGCAATGCGCCGACACGTCCTGGGGAAGTAGCTGGGCTGTGCGCCAGAGTCAAACGCCGGATTAACAAAAGACAACAGAGGCTGGTCACGTTTAAGGCAGGTCAAGACTTTCTATCGACAATTTCCAGAATAATACGACACGGATGGCCGAACTTTCGCAAGTCGCACAACAAGGCTCAAATGGCCGTTCAGACAGGGAGAAGGGGAGAAAAGAGCAATATCCTTTTGGGTTGGTGGATACGCAGTGGATATTCTAACAAAATCAATGGCGACCTGGAGCTGCTGATCCATGAAAACAGCCGTGAAACTATCGACTGACACTTTAAAAAGACCCGTTATACGACTGAGGTGGAAGTAGTGATTCTCTGCCACAAAGAAACTGTCTTTTTAGACTTCAGAAGTGATGTTTAGTTGAAACGAACAAATGAACCCCTTTAATACTCTTCCACAAATGCCTTAACGAGAGTGAGCCTTTAGAAGAGAAGGTATCAGAGCCCAAAGCTGCGTCTACATTGTTGGGACAGGCAGTAGCTGTTTCTCTAATGAGAAGACAGTGGTTGCATAAGCTTACTGTATTGATTATGCTTTCTAATCTAGCTAATTGGCTCACAGATATCAAGGCAGACTGCAGACCAAGGGCACACTCAGCGCAGTTATCTCGGCTACACCACTGACTGTCCTTGTCAATCCCCATCATTCCCTCAAAAGAAAAGAGAGCACAGGACAGAGATGTAACAGAAGAAGGCTTCAATGAAAGCTTATGTCTGTGAAGGCCTGTACATATATTTAATTATATCATAAACTCTTTGCGGTTTAAAATGGGCTCATACATTGTGCCTGAATGCACACGACTTACAGAAAATCATGAAACATAGGCAGGGTGCCGTCTACTAGAAGCAACATACAGCACACAGCATGACCGAAGCACAGGGAAAACACTGATCAGTCGATATGAAGTGAAAAACTATATGTGCCCCCTCTTCTGTCATTTGTATTCTCCACCCACTAATTTCTTCTCAGGGTCACGTGAAATGTTGTGGGCTGCAGACTATCCCAGCATGCAGTGGGTGGAAGGCAGGGGAAGTTATTACAAGCTTTCAGACATACATTACAGACGCTCATTCATACCTCCAGGCAATTAAGAGTCGCCAGTCCACCTGACACTTAAAAATACCACTATAACAAATGATAATGTTGCTGTAAGCAAATATAAGGAATATATAAGGATGTATTTTAAAGATTTTGCAGTATAAAGAGTTACAGAATGTTTGATTGTACATTATTACATACCTGTAATCATTTGCAATTACGTGTTACTACGCATATGGTCACGCTTACAGAGTATTATAAAGGATTCATTAACTGTTTACATAGATATAATGCACTGATAAACACTTGAAGCGTCCATATGTCTGCACACAGCCACAACATGCTCACTAATAATATAGTGTAACTGCCTACCAGCTGTTTATATACTGCTTGTAAATGCTAAATAGTGTCTCCACAGTAGAATTGTTTACAAGTATCCAATGAAGCCAAAATGTTCCAAATATTTTTGAAGATCTTACAAGTAATGTATTAATTATTTTTGATAATAAAAAGTGTACATGCATCACATTTAGTCCTACTTTAAAAAGATTCACAGTAGCCAAAACCTGCAGAGAAGTGCCCTGTTCTCTACTGTGTAATGTGATGCTTTTGAGGCTAAAGTTTATTAAAGTGAACCTGTGTGAGTTTTGCTGTGTACAGTCACTGTGGCCAATGATGACCATTATGGGATAATGGTATATGCAATAGCACGGTCTAACAGTAAAATTATAAAATCAGTAAAGTAACTCAATAATGTCTGTTTTACAGAAATATCCATCTAAAAATTACTGTGCTAATATTAGCAATCATAAGCCGATGGCCTTAGCAGACCAAGAGAGGTTGTAGCTGGAGTGTATTACATCAAGCAAGGGTGTGTTTTATTGCACATGAAAATGAAATGTCTTTGTGAGATGAAGAATGGGGCATTTGTTTTTCTGAAAGTCAGATAATCTACCTTTAAAGCTGTTTGAACATTAAAAAATACGTTAGTACTTGTCAGAAAAAGCCCGCGTGCCAAATTCCACCCTTAAATGATAAGCTCTGTTGCAGCAGCTATTTCACAGTAGTGCAGGTTAAGTCTTAAATGCACTCCAGCCGTAGCTCCGCACTCACCCTAACTGGCCTAATACAGGAGATACAGAGGGCATTTGGGAAAGACAAAGGAGAGACAATCCTTCAGAGTGCAGTAATGAGGGCTCCTGCAGTGAATAAAGATGAGGACACAAATCCAGTTAAAGCGAGAAATTTAGCAGGGAGGGAAGCTAGTGAGGGATTTCCTCCCAGCCGGCTGTGCAAGAGCTGCTCCCAGTGTGATTGAGAACATATGCTGATATTAATCAAAATACTCCACACAGGGACCTTTAATGGGTAAATGTGATCTGATGCATTCCATAGGTTCTAGCATGTTAGGTGGACATGAGCGTTACACAGCCCACACGGTATTGGGTATTGTTGAAAGGAGTGAGGGTATATTGATCTAGATCTGGCTTGACATGGCCAATTTGCCCAACACAGTCCTCTGAGATTTGAGAAGAACCCTTCAGAAACCTCATTTGTCATGGGGGGCCTTAGAGCGAATGACTTAACGCAGCAACACCTGTACACTGTGTCCACCGCAGGACAGTTATATTTGTATCTGTTATTGTTTTGTTTTATAGAAATAATTCAAATGAAGAAAAGAAGTAAAACAAGTGAAGGACTTAGAGCAAACCAAGAAGGTGGAAAAATCCCATCTTCACCTAGTAGCTCTGTCCATGGTGCTGATCTCAATGTGCATGCTGAAATGCTGTGTTTTATATATCTCTGCAGCCTTAAAAGTACAACTTTGTCTGTTAATAGGAAATTTAATTATAAGTTAAAAAATAATGTGTATAAGTCAAAGCTATATGCAAAATTTAAACTGCATGTAACCTTTGCTAGTCCACCATTATGAATCAGACGTTTTCTTTTTAAATAAACTCCTGTTGTAATCTCTGACAGGCAATCAGTACATCTGTCCCATAATAAATAAATAATCCAGTTCTTTTGTGCTTTGTGTGATGTTGTTTGTGTGTGTGTGTGTGTGCATTTGCTTTAAATGAAAATCATTTCCCCACTCTTCCTGCTGAGAAGGATTTGACATGAAGAATCCAATTAAATTTACAGCCCAACAACATTGGTTCTCTTACAAAATACTGCAGGGTTAATGTTTAGGTTGGGGGGCGTTAGGTTTAAGGCAGTTCCTTCAGTTGTGGAACCTGCATTTCATTTTTTTTTTGGAAAGAATTATATCACTGGACCTGGTTTGGTTGTGATGCTGCAGTGGAACGATAATCCAAGTTTTGTCATCTTGTAAAGAGTTACACTGCATTAAAATGCTACAAAAACATAAAGTTTTGCTTATATTCCGTTGGTAGTTTTATCATGTGGTTGGAAACAGGATTGTGATTGTTTCACCTTTTCCTATTTTATGTCCACATCCTTCTCCTGGTCATTTCATCAATATCTGTGTTATTCAGCCTAATGATAGCCTTTATGCAACACATATATATGAGTCATTCTGTAGAGTGAGACCAGCTTTTTGTTGTATGTCCTCTAAATCGTAGCCTTTCGAGAGGATCCTCTCATGTAGAGCATATTTCTCTTGGTGAGACACTTGTGATTCCAGTCCAGTCAACACCTGGAGGTGGTCCACACTAAGAGCTCTCGATGGTTTTATTCTGCTGCAGTTCTCCTGCATTATTATACCCGTCAAATCCACTCACCTTTTCAGCAGCTTGCAGTTCTCAAGGGCGGCATGAGGAACGGAATTACGAACCAACATACCAAAACTTTCCAACAAGCTAAATGGTTCGCGAAAGGAGTGAAGCAGATTTTTAAGCGTGTCAGGGGTACTTCAGCTAACAGTCTCCCTGTTCTTTTAGTTTCATGATCTTATCATCAAATGCTACTTCAGACTGAAAAGATAATATGCACAAGTCGTGCCTGACAGTGGATAAGCCGGATTTGGATGGTAATCATTGTAAAACATGCTCATGTTAGTGTCAGCTGCAGTCTAGTGCTGTAATACTGTGACTTTTTGTATGCAGCACATGCATCGTCATTTTAAATTTTGTAGTATGTGTTTATGGCTTAAGTAAAACTAATTATAATAAGTGAATGCCCGACAAAGCACCATGGGACACTTAAGTGTTTTTCTTTTCAGACTGTCCTTATTCCTTAAAGACCACCAAACACAGACGCCAAACTTACAAGTGACAGTAGGCTGAGATATGGCCAGGGTCTGTTAATTACTGGCAAAAGACTGATTGGACAGCTTTACTTCCCAGGGGCCGCATCCCTGGTTGCAGTGAATCCCTTGAAGCAGCAAATGTCATGGTTCAGTAGTTTAGCTGTAAATTCAGAGCTCTGGGATAAATCCAGTATCAAGGAAAAGTCACACTCCTCATGTTAACTGTACATTTATTTACCCACAAATTGCCAATTCTTAACATCCTCAGTGTCAGCAAGAAAAAAAAAGAATTATGGATGCAGCAATAACACTTAAAACTAATCCCGTTTATCACAAGATGCTGAAGCATGACCTACGTAAAAAAAGTAATCAGTTAATCCCATCATAATATAGATTCCCGCTCATGTTATGTAGGTAGAGTTCATCTCAACCGGATTCATTTTTGGCCCACGGAGCCTTTAACTGTACAGTGAAGGAAATCTGACTCTCCCCTAGTTTCATTTATCATAGTGACAGCCGCCTATAGGTTTTCCCTCTCTCCATTGGCTCTATCTTCTAACCACTTTCTGACAACTTTTGTAATTTAGATGTGCAGAGATGATAGCACTGGAGCATGATTCACACGAGATACCTATGCCTGCATAGGAAAAAAAAAAACACACACACACACACACACAGACACACACACACGCACAGACACTAAAACACATACTGCCGTGTTGGCAGTATGTTGTTGGTATTATAGCAAAGGCCATCTGGGGATATCTACAGTGTGATGGGTTATAAAATACCAAGGGCATAATTCCCACTTGAGACGGGGTAACATTTCTGTCTCACTTTTCAAAATGTATTGTTGTTACCTCACTTTTATAGTTTCAAGATGATTTTCTTACCAAAGTCACTCTGAACATTGTCCTCTTACTTTCCTGCCACCATAGTCCGGATGAGAGAAGATCTGAGTTGATAAAAGATGCTAGAATTGAACAGCAGTTAAATACAAGACAGTAAAGCACAGTGCTCTTTGTAGTAAAGATACAATTACAACACCAGTACAAGGTATCTATAAAGGAAACTGAGTATGATTTTAAGTAGGCTTAGTTCACTAACAATACAGAGGTTTACATAGCGTTTCCTCTGTAGGGTGGCTGGGCTCACCTTTAGAGACAGGGTAAGGAGCTCAGACATTTGGAGTAAAGCCGCTGCTCCTTAGCATCTAAAAGGGAGCAAGTTGAGGTGCTCTGGGTATTTGATCAGGATGCCTCGTAGGAGCCTTCCTCTGGAGGTTTTCCTGACATGGATAACTGATAGGAGACCTTGGGGGGAGACCCCGTATAAGCTGGAGAGATGATCTATTTCATTTGGCTTGCAAACTTCTCAGAGTCCCCCAGGAGCTGTTAAGCCTACTGCCACATCGACCTGGTCCCGGATAAGCAGCAGAACATGGATGGATGGATGGGTTTACATAGCATACTTCTTTGTGTCACCCCACCTCTGAAACCAAACCTACACCCTTTCAAAATATAAACACTTTTCATTGGGATTTACTCCTCCAGCAGTTTTATTAATCTGTGGTATAAAGGGATAGGAGGTAAAGGAGGTAAACAGGCAACCTAAACGTATTAGTTGCAGTCTCTGCCCTGACAACCTAATAATAACGACTGTCAAGGCTGCTCTAATCCCTAAAAAAAATAAACATTAAAAAAAATGCTTCAGCCATACTTACATGCCAAATAAAAGCAGCAAGGAAGAGTAAAGTAATTCCTGCCCTTAGTCCTAATCTGTGTTTTCTTAAATAAATATTCTATCACAAATTGGATGCTCAGCAGGTTTTTAGAGGTTTTAAGGGAATTATACAGCATTTTGTGTTGTTGTAGAGCAGAGACTAAGAGGAGTAAATGCCCCCTTGCAGTATATTAAAAGTGATTTGATAAGGTGTGTTGCGTTCTTAGCAAGCACCTTAGTCAGCAGATTGTGAAAACCTGGTGCAGCACCACAATGCTGTTTATAAAAAAAATGGTTGAGAAACCTCTCTTTCAGACACTGGGATGATTCGATTAAACCACGTGTTGATGTTTTTCTCATACTGTTGCTACTCCTAGTGATGCGTGAATATCTCACACCCAAACGTATGAAATGAATATTTCCTCCCCACAGTTATATACCAGTGAGACATGAACTGATCTCCAGGATTATGTTGTTATAGTATAAGGTAATGGCATGTGCCAAGTCACTGAACATACAGAAAATGCTGATCCAGTTCTCATGCCGTGTTGAGGTAAGGTTCATGCTGATAGGCTGCTAAAATAGTGCTTGAATTAAAGAAACATGAGCACATCGATGCATGGCTACTGGTGACTAGTAATGTCTAACGTTAGTATTATGATTATGTATGAAGTGGTCCCATACGATAGGAAACAATGCCTGCACTCTTCAGATGGAAAAAGAGTCAATTTATTACATGAGCAAAAGCGACAATGTGAATAAATCTGACCAAAAAAAAAAAGAACATTTCAGTTACAAGATCCCTGTCAACACAACTTCTAAACTAGAAAAGCCTTTTCTAGGGCTGTACCTGACACCTCTTTTGGAAAAAGGCATTGTATTCAGAGGAACAAACGCTTTCACATTTGTTTGTCTCGACCCTTATTTATCAAGTCATGAGCCATGCCCTTCATTGACTTGTTCTTCAAGTGTTCATCCCATTCTCCATTTAAAGAAACAATTTATTTTTAATCAGGCAGACTGACTTTTTTTCATTTCAAATATACTGTCTCTTCAAAATTGATCCGAAAGTTGTTGAGGAGTTGTGAGGATGGTTTTCTACCATTACTGTAAGTTTTACCCTTCCAAAATCTATACCTATAAATGATACGGTAAGCCCCAGTCCAAGTGTGACACAGACAGAGCAGTATTCACACCAATTTAGATAACCTAAACATTAATGGTCTGCAGCCTTTATCAATCATCGTTAGTGACTGTGCCTTCCTTGGCACTCATCCAACATGTAATTCACTTTATGAGCCTGTACCGATAGAGCCAAACCATGGGCTTTTCTGCATCCAGCGGAGATAAGAGGTTATCATGATGATACAGACTCTAGAATACGACCAGAAATGCACAGGTGTCATCTGATGTAAGTACAGAACAAATGGGAAATTTATGTTTGCTCCGTGGCAGATGATTGAGATTATGGCACAGTGGACTGATGCCACATTCACCCCTACAGGACGTGATGAGATTACTGCTCCTTTCTTTTGTAATGGCTTATCTGTCTCAGCCCCACCCCCAGGAGCTCCAGAGGAGGTGGAATCGTAGTTATCAGCAGGGTTATCCTCCGTCGCAAAGCAACATTTTATTACCACTGGCATGGTCTCGAAGGGGCAAGCAGATAACCCTTCGTACCATTACCCAAAAGAAACTGCCGCTGCCTGTGGACTGTGAGGCCAGACTTACAACTGTCCTCTCAGCTTGATTTTATCAGTCCCTATTCAAGGCTGCACTATGGAAATGATGGCCACAGTAAGAACACACTGGAGACATTTTAATAAGAGTGATGTTTGTCTGATCACATTGTCAGCAACAGAGGAGCCTCTATCTGTGGTGGCAGATGCCTTGTAGTATTGCATGAAAGTGGGTCTAATTGGTCACATATATTCATGTCAGTGTAGAGGCTAATTGGAACTCACTTGATGGGATTCATGGAGATAAGTGACAAGTTTCAGCTCACCAGTTATTATACAGCACTGCTTCCTCCTGTTTGATATTCATACACAACCTATTTAGTCTGCAAAATAAAGTTGTGACACAATCAGGGCTGCAGATTTGAGAAAAAATGAGTCCATCTCGCCACAATACCCAGTCCCTGATCAGATCATTCTGACCAAATTCCAATTCATAAATAGTATAAAACGGGGTTTGATTCTATGAAAATCTTAAGGATTATAACTCTTAAAGCTATAAAAATGTTTTTTCCAGGGCTGCTCCGCACTGACAGGACTAAATACCGGGCGGGAAAAATACTGATACTTTCATGACAAATAACTAGATGTAAGCACTAATGAGATAACACTGGGAAGAGCATGCTGGTTCATGCACCGGGGTGTTCGTGCCATCTGGATATTCCAGTGGCTCTGACCACAGAGAAGGATGGGAATCCAGCTGTTCAAGACATAATAATACTGGGAACAGCCTGTTGGAAATATTATCCTTGTTATATAAAACATGTTCATCCAGGTGTACCCTCCTCCTCTCCAGATACCAAATCTTTTAATGCATGGCTCATTCTCATCAGAAAAACACAAATATGACCAATCCCCAGGTGGATCACACAGAAACTTAAACAATTACCAGTACACATGTATCATCATCCTTTTTTTTAACTTAAACTCCATTGTTCAATTTTTCATTTCTGTTATTTCATATGGATACAGGACCAAAACAAACTGAGGCATTGCAGTCAGTACCTCCAAAGAGCAAGATTTATCTTTTCCTTCTTCCCCCAGCAATTATAAAGAAACTTATGATATACTGGCTGATGACAAAAAAGGAAGAAGCTGGAAAAAAGCAACTATGTCCTCTGGAAGAATGTGTAGTTATGTGTGAATCCCCAGCTGTGGGGAATGCAAAACTGTGTGGTAGGTTATAGGGTGGAACAAACCCCGGGATTTACCAACAGAGTGAGACATTCAGAGGTCCATTTGTGGCGTGTTTATCAAATTATTCAAAGACCCCAAATTTCATTTTTTTTCCTAAATAAATTAGTAAACTGCCCTGGTAGAAAGGATTCTGATTTAAGTTGGCGTAGTCACTCCTAATCTTTTCTCATTCTCCTGAAAAGTAGATAAAATGCTTGCACTCATCACACCTAAAGCAAGCATTTCATTGACTTATTTAAGTTTGCTCACGCTGATGGCATTTTAATCTTTATGTGATGATTTTCTCACAGGTTCTCACATTAGAACAAGATAATCTGTCACTTGTCAGTGAATTCCTCATTCATAGGGCCCATGGCTCATTATATGACCATTTTTCGGATTTGCCATCCTCATGGTTAAGGTGTGGTTCAATTTAGGGAACTGAGTACTTGGGTAAGTCTGGGGAAAGATCGAGGTCATGATTTATATGTCATGATGACAGCCAGTACTGCAGAACATCTATTTCACTATCCTAACTTCCTGCTTATGTCCCTTTAGGCATGACTGCCTGTACTGACTGACTGCCTTGTCCACGCTTTGTTTTACAGAGCCATTACAGTAAACGGCAGTACAGGGTGTAGTTTCCTCACATCTGAAATATATCGCCAAAGAATTAGGTATGGACCTCCAAAACTGAGCAGTTACTCAGACAGGTGGGTGGCAGTTCAGAAGGAGCCGGCAAGCTATCTCGAATAAATACTTCCTTTTTAGTCTTTTTATAACTGCTCTCATGCTGTCAGCTTTGTTAAGTAATGTCTCTGTTTAGCAGAGCCCGATATGGCTCCCTCATATATACAATAAATCTTAGTGCCATCTCTTTAGGCTATGGTTAATTATCATGGACTGTTCCAGATACGACCAGTCTAATGAGACAAGCAGAGCTGCATTGTCTCTCTCTCTGTTTCTCCTTTCTTAACATGAAAAAAAGGCCATGCAGGGCGTGTGTTCCAGTACAGGGGTAGCTCCATCTAGTGCATCTAACTTACATTAAACCACAGCAACAATCAAAATTCACAGTAGAGATTATTGCTTTTCGGAAATACCAGTCTCAAATTCACCACAGCAAATTACACCCCCTCAATCCACTCTTTGGACCCAGATTGAGTTTTGTCCAATATGCCATCAATAAAATATATCTGTATGCAAGGGTATATATGTATCTAAATATATTTGAGGATAAATGTTGGGGAATGATTGTATATGTACACAAATCCTTGAGGATGTAGTGTTTATTGCATGTATATTTATATTTTTTGTTGGTCATACATAGGTGCAGGTCATGAAAAAAAGTTTCCTCCTGGGAAAATAAAGACCATTTAAATGCTGAACATTTTACAATACACAAAAACCACACAAAAAGTTCCTTTCAGCCACTGTTCAAAAACTAATAATGACCTTTTAATTTTAATTTTTCTTATTTTTATTTTTTGGACTTTTACTGCTGACTTTGGCATTTGGCCTCAGCACATGTTCATCACTGCATGGGTACGTGAAAAGGTTTGCAAATCATCATGTATTTGGGTTTTGGATGTGGTGTGAGGGCTGATGGCTGTGCTCTTAGCTGTGCAATGCTTCTCCGCATGCCAGTGACAAAAATGTGCCCAGGAACTGCATTTTTAACAGGCTCTTCAAGCTGGCACGGCCTCACCATGACAGGAGGCATGGGCACAAAACTACCAGATGATCACACCATGGGAGATGGGAAAGGGGCAAGAGTTGATCAGTGTAACAGCCTTTAGGCATCAATCGGTGTCCAAAAAAAGTTGTTACATCAACCACAGCACAAGACTGCCACATTTTTGAAGAGAATATGAAGTAATACTAAAGCAATTTCAATGTAAAGCTAAATCTCTTTTGCATTTTTGACTTAAAGCTGTTATATTTACATCGTGGTGTTTTAGGTCCTTTGCATGCAAAGACTCACAGCATGCAAAGATTGTTGGGGCAGATTGTTAGTGCCTTGGAGGATTTATTGCACAACTTAATAAAGGACAGAACAGTTTTAAGGAAGAAGAAATGATGAGGAGATATTACACATGGCAGTAGCAGATGAGAGGATGCCTCCGATCGAGCAGGAAGAGGAGGTGTAGCCAGGATCTGGTCCACAGTGTTGAGAGGTTTTTGGAGAGGATGGAGGTGACAAATAGCCTAGGCAAGCAGGATCAAATCAAGGATGAAGTGTATCAATATTTAATCAGTTTTGGCCTTTCTCTCAGGTGGCAGCGGTTGGTGCTGGGAGAAAAGACAGAGCCGTGTAATGTTTGCTTGGTCTTCAGGTCCTCCTGCAGATATGCTTTTAACTGGGCATCAATGAACTCCACATGGGATTTGTAGCTTTCTTCTCATTGATCTGGTCTCTGAAGCTCACTGTGTTGTTAGCAGTGAATTTAAGGTGCACATTACTCTCCTGGAGTTGGCACGTATTGGACTTGAGCCTTACTCCCAATGAATGTGCTGGGTGTTCTCCCCCTCAAACCCGCTGTGCTGTCTGTAACCTTGCAGAAAGGCCCAGAAAGCACAGAAGAGTTCTCACGTGAAAACAGAAAATAAATTTCAGTTTAGAATTGACAATTTTATTAGCACACTACCATTTATAAAGAAATAGCTTCATTACATAAATCACAATCCCACAAAATGAGTCATAAAATACACAATAATGAGAAATTATGGAATTTAAAAAATATTAAGAATTAAACAGGTACAACAATGTGTCTCCATTACTTACTTAAAAAGGAGGGGAAACGCTCGTAGAATGTACAGTATCCAGTCAATAGCGCATCGCGGAAGTTGACAATATGACTCTTACACAGCAGATATTTTGACTTGTCATTGTAAAAAAAGCACAGATGTCACTAAAAACCTTAACATTGGCTCCTGTTCTGTTCAAGTGTCCCGGTACGTCATGACAGTGTGACAGTGAGCAAGCATGAACAACAGCGGGAACGAAGAAGATAAATGAGATTCAGCCACCATTCTCTTGATCAGTTGCACCTGTGCCTTTCCTACGGTGGCATGTCAAAAGTCTGCAGGTTAAAAGGCCTAAAACGCCTGTAGCTGTCAATCAACCAATAAACGCCCATTCAGAAACTTGAGGCTAGAGATGCTGTTTCCACAAAAATGTTGTTATTCTCTCATAAAAAAAAGATAAATACACACAATACTAGTATTACCATAGTTTACACTTAGTTTCCAGTTTTAGGTACACCTAGCTGAAACTAATGTCTGGTTATACTGTTCAACTTCATGGTCATTTTGAAGGCTGCAGATTGTGGTACCGGTGGGGTCTCTGTACACAACATGGACTGAAATTATGAAGATCATATGATATGATCCAAAGCCCCAGAACAGCTACTACATGGACCTAGTGGGGGGAATGTATTCCCATTTGCTGTTTCCAAAGACCAAGAATGACAACTGAGCTAACTCAGTCTGTTGATGAAGATCATGCTGTATAACTGAAAGCTCCAGAACAACGGAAACAGGTGTTTCCAAGATCACAAATGAACTTTGAATGTTATTAGAACCCTTACTCAGGGATATTTGCATAGATCACCTCATTTACCACTTGTTAATATCCATTGTTTTATAGTATTGCTGTTTCAGCAGTGCAAGTGCATTTGGGGTGCTTGTCTCAGCTTCATACAAGTGTATGAAACAGTGGCAACAAAAGTTGCTGATTAGTAATAGTCCAAAACAAAATAGTCATACCAGACGTGCAGCAGCCAATTCCCTGTTTTGACAACATATCCTCTCTGTCGTATGCCTCGGAGCGAGGCATGAACTGCAGCATTGTTTAGGGGAGCTCCATCACCCTGCCATTAGCAACCCATCATTCATTCTCACTGTTCCAGGCACCCACCATAGATCAAAAGCCCTGCTGAGTTGTAAGCATCAGAACCAGAATGGTGAAAAAATGCAAATCACATACTCATTTCAGCCTTCTTTTTGTTGGCTTGTGGCCCAAAATGGCACCTCTTATATTCTTTCTCCACCAGACAGCAAAGTCTGACTCAGAAGTGTTTATTTCAGATATCTGCACATGGCCAGATCCCAGAGGAAGGAAAATACCATATATTTAAACCATGACTCACGCCCACAATGTGATCCCCTCTATCAGCTTTTCTGTCTGTTACAGTTTTCATTGCATTACCCAAGGATCTCATGACTCATAAGAAGAGCAAACATACAGACTTCCTATTTTTAGATTATGCAACGATAAAAGATTAATATAAAACACTGAAGTGCAGGGATTCCAGCATAGATCATCAGATAGACAATACACATGAACACTTTGATCTTTTTGTGATGTATGTGTTACACTGACCTTATTTCTACTGTGAAAAAAATTCTCACATACAGCATTTATAAATTATTGTGGCCTCAGTATGGGCTCATGTAAAACAGATGTTCCAAGTTTCACAAAGATAATGTGTTGGGCCTCGTGTGATAGGTTGTTCATCCCCTCTGCATAAAAATATGTTCCTATATGTTTCACTCACACACTAAAGAGATGGGTGCACTCTGCAACTTTCGAATTATACGTTTAATATCCTGACATTAAAGGGGTGCTTATGTGCATTTTTGGGACATTTCAAATAATCCTACTGGAATTTTTCTAGTTGGATTTCTTTCCAGGTTTCAGCACCATTTTCGTTAGCATTACTGAAACCATGAAACTTTGACAAAAAAAAAAAAAAAAAAAAGCTGTTGTACCAGAGGTCATGTGCTTGTGATGATAAATCTGTCTGCCCAGGTCAACAGCATCACACTGGTGAAACTGACACTGGCTCAGGTTAAGTAGTACAAAGATTTCAATTATTAAACAGCTTTTCCCTGTGACAGTCACTTTCAGGGACTCCGCCAAACAATAACGAGAAAGTAATTGATCTTCCTTTAGCAAGGGAAATAGTACCAGCCACGAAAGCTTGATAGCACATTCCATAAGTCTTGTCAGTTGTGCTATGAACTGACCTGAAGTAAAATCACAGTAAAAACACACTTAGCTAGTGCCCTCTTCTGTCCAAACAATGCTACTGTATTATTCTGTTGTACCCTCTCCTTTTTTATTCCTTTTTATTAAAAGCAAAAGTGACAAAAAAGGGAGGGAGACATATGTTGGAAAGTATTTTTATTAAGTTTGTATAGTTTTTGTGTTCACATCTGCTGCATAAGGTGGGTTTTTAAAGTTTTTCTGTGCATGATAAATGATGTATATGTTCACTAGAACAGTGGTTCCCAAACTGGGGGTTGATCAAAGACAAATCTGAAATTAAAGGGATAAGAAAGAAAGAGAAAAATAAATGTATGAAACCTATGTTATACAAAATTCTGACTTTTATGAAATATTGATTAATATTACCTCTTGAGAGATATGTCAAGTAGCATCAGAGAAATATGAATGTGTAATAGAATTTGTTTTCAGTTCGATGTCCATTAAATTTTGCATAAACTGTGTTGCACAAATAAAACTATAGTAAACTTTTTAACCAGGACCTTGCCGTGGCCTCAGCATTGAACACTATGATGAATATTACACGTGTGTAGCTCCCTATAAAAGACAGTGATAAAAGCTTAACTTTATTCCAAGCAAAATGTAACAAATCCTGATATTTCTGTGACCAGTAAAGTCAACTTTAGGGATCATGTTACAAAGTGCAACTCCAAACTACCAAAGGACAACACTCATAAAACAAATTTAACCACCCTAATATCAGCAGGACCTGTAAAGACAGCTACCTGAAAAATCAGTGGAGTGCTTTACTTCCTCTACAGGTGGCGCTGTAGCTAATTTAGTCCTGACTGGCCTTTTAACTCTGACGTTTCAGTTTTTCCTCCACGTTGGCCGCACATGCGCAGAGAGCCCGGTCACCTGCTGGAGATCAGAAGCGAACAAGGAAGTCTGCACTGAGGACTGGATGTCAGGCTGAACAACAACGAAATACATCTCCGCCGGAAAATAGTCATCTGTCGTCAGCTCCTAGCTGAGTCGCTGTGACAAGATGTTTAAAAAACTGAAACAGAAGATAAACGAGGAGCAGTCACCGCAGAGGAATGCGCAGTCACCACAGCAGGCCCAGGTTGGTTGTTGTGTTGCTGGGAGCTAACAGGCTAAGCTAATCTTATCTGTTTACACTGCTCAGGTAGCTAGCCGAGGAAGGGGGCTGTCGTTTCGCTGAAATTATAGTTCATGCTTCTAAATGATTATCTCGTAATATCTCCTTGACTTAACTTAATATGCTGTCAACTTTTCTTAACTTGTTCAGTCAGTTGGCTTTTGTGTTTTCTTGGAAACGTTAGTACCATGGTAGTTCAGCTAACTGCCTAACTTAGCTGTCAGCAGCTAGTAAGGTGCGTACAAGAAAACTTGTAACTGGTAAATCTCGATGTCCCAGCTAGAAAAAAAAAAAAAAAACAACAGTCAGTGAACTTTGTTTTAGTCAAAACACTTGTCAGAAAGCTTTTAATCGACCATAGACAAAATAGGCGTGTCTGTTTTATGTTGTTTGCATGGGCTGAAAGGCAGCTGGCAGCTTATTTTTGACACATACAAATCCTGCCAGTGCGCCATCGTAGTATGCAAATATAAAAACCAGTGCGGAGATTTCATCGTGAAAGCTCTTTTGCTATAAAAACCATAATTTAAATATCTGTGTTGTTTGCCGAACCTCCTTTGTAGCTAGCTATTTGGATGCTATTTGGCAATTATGACCAAACTTTTGTAATTTAGTTCAAGTTCCTATACAAGTAAAAAGTCCTTTTCCATAGCGCATGACATGTGTTTGTCTACTTTTTATTGAAGGTTTGAGTTGCTCGTTCTGTAACCTTACCCTTACGTGGAGCAAACTTTAATTTATTACTTAAATTTTGTTTGTGTTTGATGACACCCATTGTCCTGCTGCAGAACCAGCAAGTTGAGTTGACTGGGTTCAAAGGTGAAGATTGACAGACAGTGGGGTACAATGACAAGAAAAGTTAGTTTGAGCAAAGAGGAGTATTATATTTATCCAAGACTTGAATTTTCAATTCTCATAATAGAATAAGAAAGAGAGCATAGTTATGATTGTGTGTAATGTGGGGAGATGGATTCTGTATTTTTAATACAAATGTATCCTGTTTTATTTATTTTAGCAGATGGGCTCTGGCGACCGGCGCAGTAGTCAAACCCCCCCATTTCAACACGATGGCTCACCCTCTCCCAGTGATAGAGAGGTGAGCATGGTGTCAACCTGTGCTAATATATGTTTAATATCTTTGAATTCAAGCTACAGCCTGCAGAGATGTCATGTCCTGTCCCCAGCTTCTGTTCTAATTTTCAATACAGAGTAATAAATGTCATGTGTTTTGTTACGCTTAGTGTTCCCTCAGTAACAAACCAGTGCCTTTTTAATTGCTGTGCCAAGTGAAAGTACATCATGACCAAGTAGTGCTTTCAGTTTTCAGCATGTAGACTATTGAAAATTTCTACTTTTCATCCTCTGCTCTGTGTCTCCTACTGATCAGAGTTTGTTAATATAATAAAAGACACACATATTATTCCCTGCATTATTCAGCACTTTGATCTCATTATATACAGGTATGGTCTCTTAAGTTTTCCTTCTTTTAACTGCATGTATTGTCGCATGGGACAGTGAAGTCAAAATTTAGATTAAATTCCGGGCCTTTTGATGTCTTTCTTTAAGAGCATTTGGCCAATTACTATTATGTAATCTTTTGTTAAAAAGCTTTGTAATATAAACAAAGTGTCAGTGCATGAAATCAAAATATTATGTTACAACGGGTCATCTAATGACACAATATAAGTTATATTTCACAGTTGTACAGAAACTGCTCACCAAAAAAAGATTCTCATTTACAGGCACTGGGAAGGACATTTTAATGGTGGCAAGCAGGCCATATTTCTGCATATGCATGAATAATTGATGTATCCTCCTCTCAGTGTTTTTCTTTTTCTCTGGAGAGTTGGTGCAATATTTTGTCCCAGTGGATATGGACAAGTCTATGCAAGACTTCTTTGTTATCTTTAGACAGAGGTAGACCGGCAGTGAGGTACTGACCAGGACTTTAAAATGGATGATGCAACATATGGTTAATGCATCTATTTTAGAGATTACATATGGATGTTTACAGTCTTGGCTGTTTGATCTTTAGATCAAAAAATGGGATTTATTTCTCATTCATGACAAGTTTTCTACATTGCAACACTGCAGACCCCAAACTGGAATAGTGACAGTGCCCCTATTTGGTCAGTTTTTTACATTATACTTTCTCCTTTCTCCTTTGGAAGCACAGATGTGTAGCTGTAACTTTGGCTCATATGCCCTCAAGTTAGAAGCTCCTCATCATCGCAGCATCTTCACTTCACAAATCTTTAACACTTTGACACACTCTGAAAGTGTTTATTTGATCATTAAAGGCAGATTTAGCCTATTTTTGACAACATCATAATTTAAGACTACATGCAGAGATGTCAAACTGTTATTCATGGCATTAATGTTGATTGAGTGTTTCACTTTCCCGCTTTTCTTATTTTTCTTCCTATTTCATGTAGTCTCTCTCCCTCTATCTCTTTCGTTCTACACTTCTACACTCTACACTCTTTTTCTCCCTCCATCTCAGTCTCTGTCGTCTAGCCTTTTCTGGACTGTCTGGCTAGACACTCCCTTCAGCGCTATTTCACTCTCATGGTGTTGTTTTTCTCATTGCTCTCTGTGTTCCTCTCCTTTCCCCACCTTTCGTCCCGTTACTGCACTGACGGGGTCAGGTGCTGGCTGGGATGATAGCAGAGCCCGCTTTTCTCTCTGAGTATACTATCTTTGCTCTGGACCATTCAAAACGACCCAAAACGGCCCAGGTAGCCAGTGTGGTGAGTTTGTCCTCACTTCCTGCCTCTTCCTCCTCCTGCTCCTCTTCCACCTCCTTCTCCTCCTCCTCTTGCCCTGTTCCTTCCTCCCATCTTCGCGCCTTTGGGGAATCGGTGGAAGACTGTGGCCCAAGTAGGGACAGCTTGTTCCCTGCTCTCTGTCTCCTGTTTCCTTTGGATTAGCAACAAGAAGGCATCTCATATCTAGTCTAACCCTGCATTTAATGGGGGTTTACACTGTGGGATAGAAGCTTGTGTGCTCTCTGCCGTCTGTTGGTGTATTGCCCTACCTTTCAGTTATTCAGTTATCTGTCATAGAATTGAATATTGGCTCCTTGTCTTTAGGGATCCTTAGTTGCTTGCCCTGTAGACCCTCAACACCTTGTTATGTTGCCTGATGGCCCCTGTCCCTTCTACCCACAAGTCTGTTTATTTGGAGAGTTGAAGTTTTCATTTTACAAGTTACAGGAAGGCTTTTTAAGCGGTTGAAATGTTAAATTGCTTGTAACTCTTCCAAGTAAACAAACAGAACAGCAAACCTTTGTAGATGCTCTTGTGGGGCTTAAAAACTGTATTATATGTGTTCATATGTGGAGGAAGCAAGAAGAATGGAGGAAATTAAAATTTGAAAAAAACCTTATATTCATCATTTGTGACACAAACAACACATTTTTCCAGAAATTAAGCATTAGGGAAATGGCTAGCTATATGTAGTTCCTGTGCTGTACACATGTTGTAAAATTCAATTTGAAATGCTACTTGAGGTTGTTTACCACAAACTCTATATTAGACAGTTTATGTTATAATTGTCCATTGATGTGGGTATTTTATATTATGAAACAGTTCGACATCAATTGTAAGATGTATGAACTTCTTCTCCTACGGTGAACGTATACCTGTTATTTACATTGTCAGTGCTTACTAATGCCAGTAAGGACATACTGGTAAAGTGGGTCAGTGTTTGAGTCTTGAATTGTTGCGTTGTAACTCTCTATTACATCTAACCTAAATATAATCGTAAAAGCTGCACTATATGTAAAAGGGTGAGGCTAAAACCTAATGGACCGTAGAGATCAGTGGATTATTGCTTTACAGTTTGGAGGGTTTGAATGTGTTGCAGCCACAGATTGTGATTAACCATTTATATCCTAAATCCATCACGATGTCTTTGTCATGTTCCGTCTACATCTTTTCAAAATGTTATCCACACGTCCTTATATAATGTTGATTGCTGAATCCCATGATTGTAATCATATAAAACTGTTTCATTAAATTTGTTGATTTTTATTTTTATTTTATTTATTGATTTATTTATTTATTTTTTTTGGATATACAACCTTGTCACCTATGTTTGTCATTTGACCCAAACTTCATACAAGGAATTCTTCATTCTCTCTAAATTATGTTCTTTTGGGACTTCATCGAGGTAGTGGTAGTAGCTACCATTGTGAGACAGGATTTTGGATTCAGAACTTCTTTGGATTTGGTGTATCATGTATATCCCAGTGAAAATTTAGATGGGTAGTGTTTGAGCATGCAGGACAGAATTAGAGGCACTCTGTTCTTGTTTTACTGTAGGCCTCCCTCAACTAGAGCCCCATAAGTTGTTGTCCAACCTTTAACAGTTACAAGCATGTAAGTAAGGTAACACACTGAGTAAAGTAGTGAAAGAAGTCCATGAAATAAATGTTTAAGTGAGCCTAAGTGCGGTATGCTACAGAGAATTTTTAAATGTAGATCCTGAAAGCACCCCATGGAGTTTTCTTGTAAACAAACAAAAGTTGTCAGTCAGTGTTACTCACCAAAAGACACTGTGTGTATCCTTGATGTCTAACGAACATGTTGATTGCATTCCTTTCATCATAAAACATTTGCTAAGCTGATTTTTCTAAAAAGTTTCAGGCCCGCAGACATGCATGCCTGTCCTCCTGCGGGTGTAAGAGAACAAACAAAACACAACCCATCGCTAAAAACACTGATCCGTAGTGTTTCTTGTGGTGAAAGTCCACATCGTACCTTTTTAATTCCTGTTAATTCACAGAAACCTGTGAGTAAAGTAAGAGCATCAGGTAGCCATGGCACAATGCCTTTGTTTCGAATCAAGATTTTTCTTAAAATCTTCTGACCTCATCAATATTTAGCCTTCTAGATATTAACACTCAACAGCACAATTTGTGTTTTTTTTAATACCCGTTTAGCTCGGTGGTCCCCAACATGTACACACGCATGCACACACTCACTCAAACAAAAACACAAACACACACACACACACACACACACACACACACACACACACACACACACACACATTTACACATTGATAAAAATCAAACAACTGCCCCCTATACCCAGTAAAATGACGTACATTTACTTATTTGGTTTGAAACCTCAACATGCCCTGGAAAGTTACTAGAATACATTGCAAGCTGTTCTTCATTATTTGTTTTAAGAGCCATTGTTAAAACCCAGAGCCAGCAGTGACTCCTGCTCCATTTGGAATATTTTCACAAGAAACAGGAAATAAATGTTGAATGTTTTGCACAGTAATCTAGAGGAAGGAGTAGTTTGGAGCTGGACAAGGGAGGAGAAAATTTGCTTATTCTGATCCTGCTTCTAACAAGTTAATTAACCAATTAAGCTGCCGTTCATTCACTTCAAATATGTCTTTGTGCTCTTGTAATACTGCTGCACATGGCACTGCCAAGCATCTTTAATTCAAATACCGACTTGACTTTAACTGTCTGTCTGTTCTATCCTCATGGCTGTTCTGTAGAGTCTAGTTTTAACCCTTTTTTGTTTAATGTATGGTAGAGATGCCTTCTTTTTATGTATATAACCCCTCTGTTTTTTCCAAGTTGCATGAGGGTACCCATTGCCCCTGCATTGCTCCCAGCAATACTAATATTGCTCCCTCCAGAGTAATCAGGGAGAGCCACGCTGGGTGTGGATGACTAACTGGCCCAGGGCAAGTTCACTGGCACAGCTTTCCTTTCTCTCATAATGTCTTATTATCTGCAGGGTGCCTCTAAAGGACCAGCCAGGTCTCCCAGAGGTAGCATCAATGGTGATGGAAGTGCTTCTCCTCGCGTACGTTTATCCACTTTTTTTACTACTTCATTTTTTAAACGTCAAGATAATTTTATGATGCTGCTGCTCATTCTTTGGTTAGTTAAATTTTTTTTTTCATGCAATGTCTCGAACATCGTAACAGAGAGAGGAGCCACAGTCATTTGCCCAGAAACTGCAGTTAAAAGTTCCCTCAATGGAGTCGTTGATTCGTGGTGGTGCCAGTCGGGCAGAAAACCTGTTCCGCTCTCCCTCTAAAGAGAACCTGGTCCGAAGTTCATCGCGGGACTCCCTGACACTTCTGGGAGAAAACGAGTCCCCCGGCGCCCCGACATATGATCCCCCCTCAGATATTGAGAGTGAGGCTGACGAGCCACCAGGAAGTGCAGAGTCTCTTTCCAAAGAGCAGCTGTTGCACCGACTGCTTCGAGTGGAGAGGAGTCTGGGGAAGTACAGGGGGAAGTACTCAGAGGTGAGAATCAAACAGGGCCCAAAGAGATTATAATATTTAGTTTATTAACCTGTTTAGTGCATAGCACATAGCCATATAAGAATAAAACTATAGTTGCTTTGAGGTATTCGCATTCATGATTTTTTCTCTCTCTCTCTCCACTTCTTTATCGTGCAGCTGGTTACTGCATACCGAACAGTACAACGAGATAAAGAAAAAACACAGGTAATTTTAATAGTATTTTACTTTTGATATGATGTTTTCCCCAGGAAATTTCTCACAAGTCATTTTCAGAACAAATGTAGTATCCTGAACGGATCAGATGTTCATTTCTGTTCTCCTTTCCCTCAGGTCATCCTCAGTCAGAGTCAAGACAAAGCTCTCCGCAGGATAGGGGAGCTGCGGGAGGTACGGCTATATGCTATGAATGTTGTTGTCTCTCTAGGTCAATGTCTGTCTTTCTTTTCGTTTTAAGTTTTACATCAGAGTGAAAATATTGAATGATCTCTAGGAGCTTCAAATGGACCAGCAGGCCAAGAAACACCTACAGGAGGAGTTTGACGCTGCACTGGAGGAGAAAGACCAGATGATCACTGTCCTCCAAACACAGGTAAGTGCAATGGTATGTGAATGATAGACTGCAGCAAAAGTTTCAGCAATTTTATCAACTTGAGCATGAAACCAACATAATGATACCCAGTGTCCCACCGGTAGTCATACTCTTGTACATCTTACTCATGTAGTTTGGATAAATATGGATGTTAACCAAAAGCATAGACATAATCAGGTTATTACATAGCAGTTTGTAAGAGGAAACAGGTGTGTTTCTCCTGCACTGAAATTCACTTGGATGCTCTACCTCAAAAAAACAAAACAAAACAGAAAACAGCAATGTTTGTATTTCCTTACAACAAAGTCAGGAACAACCGTGAGACTTCAGAGGTTACAAAGAGCAAAATAATCACCTTGTGTTAATATCTTGGGTAAAATGTTTTGCAATCAATATTGTTGACATATCAATTTTTTATACAGACGTTTTTATACAACTATTCCTCTGAACTGCTCAAATTCACTGCACTAATAAACTAATATGGATAAGATTATATTTGACATCAAATCAGAGGTAGGATTTTGCTCAACATGATTTATTCTTTGATGTTTCTATATAACTTAAAATCTTAGAACTTGGCTCTACAATTGCAACATCTTCAACGCTGTACAGATAAATACATTAACAATGGAAGAAAATATTAAGCCATTCAATAAATGCTAAAAGTTAAATTTTCAAAATTGAGAATGCAGGTAGTAATGCCGAATTTAGAAAACGATCTGTTATCAACCTAAGTAGTCAGGGAGGTTTATTTCACTATCTGGGATTTTTGTTTTTCCTGTCAGGTTGCTCTGTTGAAGAAACGAGTCAAGGGGGTCTCTGATGGTGCTCTGCCACCTGAAGGTGAGTCCCCTCAGTCTGAAGATACTGAAGAATCTACTTCTGCCTCAGAAAGTCCTTCAAAGGAACAAGGAATAGAGCCTGGAGTCACTGAGGGTAAGCATACTTTTTATATAACTTAGGTTTAGGGGCAAACTCCAAAAGTCAACATATTAATTGTGAAATCTATATGACTTTTCTATGGAACTATAATGTTACTTTTTAACTAGTGTAATTTATTTCCTGGGCAGGAGAGGGCGACAGTGATCCAACCAAACTTATGGATGCACTGCAGAAGCGAGTTAAGAGGCAGGAAAACCTTCTGCAGAAGTGCAAAGAAGTGATGCGTACACACAAGGAGCGGAGTGCCCAGCTGGGCAGTGAGAATGAAACTCTGCAGGAGCAGCTGCAGGAGAGACTGCAGGAGCTGGAGAAGATGAAGGTAACTAAGCTGTGTTTAAAAGCAATGATACCGAAGAGTTGACCGTGTTCATACTGTAATAATAGGTCATTTTCAGTCAAATGAATCCATACATTTTAGATAATATCTGCTCATACACTATCACTTTGTCAGTAAGGTGAATTCAAAATACAAAGTAGCTAGATTTTTTGAGGCAATTTCCTGGCAACAGCCTCTCGCTAGAAATTGGTGTGGTGGTAAACTGTAATTACAAAGAGGTTTGATTAAAGTTGAGCAGGACTGAGATGCTGCAAATGACTGAACAGTGTATTTATAATTATTCGTGTTGTGCTGCAAAATGTCACCCAGGGTCTTTATGATCCACTGATAATGTGACTCCATTATCTCAGTGACATAGTGGATTGCTGTGGTTCTCAGTGTCCAAACACCCAGATTCTCTGGCTACACTCCAGGACCAGGGTTCATGTCATGTCAGCGTGACATGACTGAACCATTGTTTTCATTGATTTCAAAACATTTTGCTTTAGTGGTATGTTTGGCTTGTTTAGCTGGTCCATAGCTTTTCTGATGTTTTGCAGCGTCTGATAAAAAATATTTTGTTATTACAAAGACACTGTGATAACAGACAGCGTGTCTTTTTGCTGTTTGTTGATTGGGTTGCTTTCATTTAATGCCATAAATTTTATGTTGAATCTGCACTCTGTTTGGGAGTAGGGCTTTTCCTGTGTCAGGAAAAGCAGAGGTTAACTGGCGTTTAGCCCTCTCAAGCAGCTTGAAGGCATCCTGGAACTGCTGGGCTGGGCTGTTCTCATCCCCCGCCTCAGACAAATATCCCATAAAACAGAGCATCTGTCTACGACTCCAGACCCTCAGCTCAAGGATTTTCCAATTTATTATTTACAATCTGGTCTGGCTTTTTTTAATATTCACAGTACAATTATACATTTTTCAAATTAGTTTTATGAAGTTTTGAACATCACCTGTAAATCAAAAGGCTGCGTAGACTCTCATTCCTTGTGGCACACATAGATCAAAAACTGAGACATACAGTCAACCCAGCATTTCCTGTTTAGTAACCACTGGTTAAACTGTGGTGGCACAGAGACATAGCAAACACATGCCACTGCTGCTAAACTGGGCTGTAATTTAGGTCGAATTGTTGGTTTAGCAGGGCTTGAGTACATTCTCTGGTTACTTGGCTTGTGGGTGAGGCAACCTGGGTGGTGCAGAAAATTTCTCATTTTGAAGTTATCTGACCAAAGTATATACAGAATATGAGTCTGAAAATCAGAATTGGCCTGGTGTAAAGTGGGATATTTGACAGTTGGAAATGTGTGACATTCTCATCTGTAATTCTGTCAACTGTTTTATGTTTAAAGGAACTGCACACTACAGAAAAGACTAAGTTGATCACTCAGCTGCGTGATGCCAAAAACCTCATTGAACAGCTGGAGCAGGACAAGGTGGGTGAGGAGGTTTTTAGGCCTTAGTAAAATCTTGATTGAAGGTCCTGCAGATTTAGTTGTATTAGAAAAGTAGACATGTTTTTTTTTACTCTGCTACCGAGTGAAGAAGGCAGAGATGGTAAAGCCCCATAGTATTTCTCTTAAACTTTGACCCAAGCTCTGCAGGATGGACAGCAGCTCACGAGATCTCTGTCAGGAGGACTGAAAGCACCTAAAGTCAAAAACAATTATAGACACAGGGCTTGAGTTACAGTGTAAAATAAAGATATAGTAACTATCAAATCAGCATCAATTTCAGTGTTGAATCATTAGCTTAGATTGTACAGTTTAATGGTTGATTTTCTTTTTATGGCATTTTATGGCTGGTTGCTGGCTTTCAGGGAATGGTGATTGCTGAGACAAAGCGCCAGATGCATGAGACACTGGAAATGAAAGAAGACGAGATTGCGCAGCTACGCTCCAGGCTCCAGCAGGCTACTACCCAGAAAGAAGAATTACAGGAACAGAAAGAAAAGGCTGAGAAATCAGGTAAGTGAAATCCAATTACTGATAGTGTTCAAGAAAAATGTCTTTTCTGAATATGCTAATAATGTGCCCCTCCCAAAAAAGCATTTGAAGAACTTGAACGGGCACTGGGTGTAGCTCAACGAGTGGAGGAGGCGCGAAAGCAGCTGCAAGTTCAGCTGGAGGAGCAAGTGAGAGAAGTTGAAAGGGCCAGTGAGGAAGAGAGGAAGAGCCTGCAGCAGGAACTCAGAAGAGTCAAACAGGAGGTGGTCACTATCATGAAGGTCAGGGAGTGACTTCCGCAGAGTACTCATGCATTTTCATTCTGAAGAAGTCATTAGTACATTAACATTACTAGCTTTACACTGTCAGATGGCTATACCGGTTGTTGTTGTTTCTTTGAACATGACATGTTATAGTTACGTAATAGAAGCTAAGTAGTAACATTGACTCACCAATTGAAGTGTTTATGTTTGAGAAAAAATAGTAGTAAAACACCAAACTTTTTACCAAACTGTACAGTATTACCCATTTAAACTATTCCTCAACTGACATTGAGCACAGTGCAAGGCAAATTTATCCTGTTTGATTTTTTTTTTTTGACTTTTGATGCACTTTATTGATATTTGATATGTTATGTTGTAAAGTTTCTTTCAGAAAGCAGAGAAGGACCGTAAAATCTTATTTTTTTTATTTTTTATTTTTTTTATAACTATGATTAATTTTTTTAGAAATCATCAGAGGAAACAGTGGCTGGTTTGGAAAAACTCCACAGTGAAGCTTTGGCTGCTAAAGAAGCAGAGATAAATGCCAGAATCAACAAAGCTGTGGTAGGTACCAAATGTTTTTGTTCATTTAATTTCACAACATAAAAAAAGTAAATCAGATTAAAAACATTCACTTTTAAATTTGGTTTGACATACTTGTGCTGCTTAGGAGCAATGCAAAGAGGAGTTTGCCCAGTTAACCAAGGAACAAGAGCAGCAGGCCTCCCTCGCTCTGGAGGACGCAGAGTTACAAAAGACAGCTCTGAGGACAGAAGCTGATCACAAGGTTAAAGAGATACAGCTGGAGCTAGAAACTGCAAGGACTGTGAGTTGTTTTTTTTTTTTTTTAATGAAGTTACTCGGATAATATTGGACTTATTAACTACGATTGACTGAAAGCTTTGAGGTCCAAACCGTTGTTAATTTCCATGTTAATTGATTAAAAAGTGCATTGATTAAAAAAAAAAGCAATGATATTATCTGATTTTATGTGTTTATTTAATTTACAAGTTCTAAACCTCTACAGAATACACACACATTTACACACACCCACAGATGGAGAGAGGGAAGGAGGAGACGATGGATTTATTCAGTGTAATAGCAAACTGACATACTTGAGCATACTTTACTGCAAAGCATAACACATTGGTTAAATTGCAAGGTAAAATTTTGGATCAAATCAATAAATTGACAAAATGTATTAGAGTATGTCGTCTTTTGTTTTTTGTTTGTTCTGTTTTGTCATGTTTTTTTTTTTTTTTTTATTGAAGAGCCACCCACACACCCATCTCTCCAAGCCCTTGAAGCTTTGAATATTTGGTGACAACTGTACTGTGTCTGTACAGTCCCACTTTAAAAAATATATCTTCTATCTCTCACTGTGTCAGAATTCTGTGAAATGATTAACTGTAGTGACTTTATACAATAATATAACAACCAACATCTATGTTTGCAGAGAATATTGGAGCTGGAGAGCTCTCTGGAGAAGACCTCACAGGATGGATCAAGTCTGTCCCATGAACTTTCCAGTCAGCTGGATGAGCTGAAGGATAAACACAAAGAGCAAATCTCTGCATTAGAGGAAAAGCACCAGCAGCAGCTGGAAAAGCACAAGGGCACCCTTACCCAGCAGCATAATGCGGCTGTTGAGGAGCTCAAGGAAAAACACAGAGCTGAAGTGGAAACTCTTCTGAAGGACAAAGAGTTGCAGCTCCAAGCACACGTTGAAGACATGAACCAGAAAACATTGGAGAAGCTGGATGCAAAGCAAGTGGAACTAGAGGCTCTTTCCTCTGAACTTTCTGAGGCTTTGACAAGTAAACAGCTTCTGGAGGAGAAGTTGGGGGCAGCTGAAGATGCTCAAAGTTTAGCTCAAAAGGAGCACGAGAAGAAGTTTCAGGACCAGGTGGCAAAGCACAATGTAGATCTTGCAAACATCAAACAGGAGCACGAGCAGTCACTTGGAGGTATAGAAAAAACTCTAAAGGAGGAACTTAACGCGTTGAAGATTGTTCTCGGAGAAAAGGAAAAGGAAATTGAAGAATATATCCTTAAAGAAAAAACACTGCAAGAGGAATCCCGTTCTACTGTACAAGAGGTAAATGACAAGGTTAAGGAACTGGAGGACCTGCAACAGAGTTTATCACAGTCCCAGTTGGAAAATGGGAGCCTAAAGGAGTCTAATGCACAGTTAAGTAAGATCTCAGAGGATCTTGATCAATGTAAGACGGATCTGGCAGATTTGGAGCGTCAGTTGGATATTGCAAAGACTGATTGTCAACAAAAAGAGAAGTCAATTCAAGAATTAGAACACCAATTACAGCAGACCAAAAAGGAGCTCTCTGAGCAGGAGAAGTCACTTACTGCAGAACTGAACGCTAAGCAGGAAGAACTAACACGCCTCATGAAACAGCTGGATGATGAAAAAGCTGCCCATGAGAAGAAGATGAAAAACACTATAACTGAGATGGAAAGTAAGCTGAAAACACAGGAAACAAAAATGGAAAAGTTCAAGCAGAAAGCCAAAGAAATGCAGGAGAATTTTAAGAAAAAGCTTCAGCAGAATGAAGAGACGATGAAGAAGGAACTTGCAAAGAAGGAGACAGAGCTTCAGCAGAAAGAGCAACAAGTTCAAGAGAAAATTCTTGAAATGGCCCAAAAAAGCTCCCAAGGCCTAAGCAGTGCAATGTCAGAGCTGCAAGCCAACCATAAGGAAGAAGTGGAGAAGCTACATGACACCCATAAGCGTGAGATTGAGGAGCTGGAGCGTTGCTGGCAGGAGAAGTTTGGACAGCAGGAAGAAGAAATAATGGAGAAACACTCACTCACATTACAGGAGAAGGTGCAGGAACTGGAGGAATTATCTCAGCAACTTGGCAGAAGCAGAGAGGAGAATGAGCAAGTAATGTGTGAAATAAAGGATTTAAAGGAGGACCTGGCAATTCGAGAAACCACTGTGCAGAAGCTGCAAGAAGAGCTTAACGAAGCAGCGGTTAAGCTGGAAAGTTTGTCTCAGGGTGAAAAATTGCTGAAAGACCAAATGGAGTCAGTGGAGAGGAACCTTAACCAGGCTATGAATGAGAGAAATGCCCTCCAAGACAAGCTGAACACGACAGAGGAAGAGAGCAGAGAGATGTTAGGAACGCTGTCAGAAAAGTTGGAGGAAAAAGAGAAGCAGCTTAAAGCACTGGAAGGCTCCAGATGTAAAGAAAGTGAGGACTTGCAGAGTAAATTTGAGGAAACGGCCATCCAGCTACAAGCCAAGGAAGCAAACTTCCAGCAGCAGTTAATCATGATCAGCAATCAAATGGACCAATACTGTAAGGAAGTTCAATCTAAAGTGGAGTGTGGATCTAATGAACTCTGTCAAAGAGTTGAATGTAGGGTGAAAGAGCTGAAAGATAGATTGCTCTGTAGTCAGCAAAAGGTAGGGCATCTCAAAAACATAATCCTGACTAAAGTAGATAGAATTTGCACTTTAGAGGAGACTCTCCACCAGCAGAAGGAGGACAATAAGAATCTATGCATTTCATTAGAACAGATGACTGCTCAGGTAATTGCTCATACAGAGCATATCAAAGCCTTAACACATGAGAAGGAGAATCATTCTCAGTCTATCAGTGATAAAATTCAGAAAATTGAAGCGCTGAGCGAAGCAAACAGAACCATTTCAGAGAGCATGAAAGCAAGTGAGATGCATATCAGGGACTTGGAAAGCATCATCAGTGACTTGAATAATAAGCTGGCAAGTAGCATAAAAGAGAAGGAGGAAGCCATAAATCAGCTGAACCAGCAGTATAAAGAGGAGAGCCAACAGGCTGCTGTTCAAATGAAGGAGACCACTGAGAGGTTAGAGCACGAGAGAAAGTCTGCATTGGAGCAGGCAGATGCACTCAGGAACAGTCTGTCTGAGTATGAGAACAAGGCAGAGACAAAATTCACACAGAATAACAACACTATTACATCTCTACAGACCAGGCTTGAAGAGCTAGAGTGTGAAATCTCTGAGAAGAATGAAGCACTACAAAGGCTGACAGTGAGCATTGACAATCAGTCCATCAGCAAGTCTGAGATGGACCAAGTGTTGAGTGAGAAAGAGCAGAAAGTCAGCGGACTTACCTTGGAACTGGAGACTTGTATTAGCCGACTTGACGAGCTTCAGGAGCAGTTGGCCTTAAAGACAAAAGAGTGTGAACAGCTCACAGCTGACCTCAAACAGCAACACAGCATCAGGGAGAGTGAAAAAAGAGAGTTAGTAGAGCAGCTGCAGCAGACCCAGATGCAGTGCACTCAAAATGGTAACTCAGAGCAGGAGATGGTAGGAAAACTACACTTCCTCGAGGAAGACAACCAAAAGTGCAAACGCGAGCTTGAAAGTCAAAGGGCGGAATTTGAACAGATGAAAGATGAGATTATCAAGAGCAAAGAAGAGAGTCTGAAGGCAACTGAGGAGAAGTTGTCTGCAGAGAGCGCTCGGAAAGTATCAGAGCTGAAGAAGAAAGCTGAGCAGAAAATCGGTCAGATTAAAAAACAGCTGACTTCGCAGCTTGAGGAAAAAGAGCAGACGATCCAGGCTCTTGAGACTAGCTTGGAGGAAATCAAGAGCACTGAAACATCCAGCAAACAACACATAGAAACGTTAGAGGAGAGAACAAAAACACTAGAGGAAGCTCTTGTCAAGCTTAAAGAGGAGCAGGAGAAAGAACTTGAACAGACTCTGAGTAATGAGAGGCTTGAGAAAGAAAAGTCTTTAGAAGAATTGAAAAACATGTATGAAGAGAAGCTCTCCTTACTTCAGAAAGATACAACACAACAAGGGGAGCTCAAAGAAACTGAATTAGCTCTCCACGAAATCAAGGCAAAACTAAAAGAAGTAGAAGAGCAGAATGGAAACCTTCTTGCAGAAATAAATCGTATGAAAGAAGAAATATGTGAGAAGGATGCCCAGCTTGATCAACATCAGGCAACTAGTAAACAGTTCCAAAATCAGTCAGAGCTTGAGGCTGAGATGAAGGTGGACTGTAGCACTGTACAGCAAACCAGGAGTGCGATGGATAACGAGTTGGAAAACCACTCTCCAATGCAAGAAGTGGACAGTAATTCTCTGGAGACTCTCAAGAACAAACTGAGTCAAGTGACGAACGAGAAAGAGAAAATCCACAAGGACTTTGCCAGGTTACAGAAAGACATCCGAGTACTGAGGAAGGAGCATGAACAGGACCTAGAATACACGAAGAAAGAATTTTTAGAGGAGAATGAGAAAAGGCTGAAGTAAGTTCATGATGTCTCATTAAGTAAGTAATTAGTAATAATTCATAATAAAATATTAAAATGAAAACTAACCGACATCTGTAAACAAGAGCTTGCAATGAATTTCTTATCTGTAGATATTTAAACACGTGCTTGTGCTTTCCATACTAATTTAATACACTTCCTTTACTTTCTGTTGTAATAGAGTGGAGTTGGAAGAGGTGGAAATGAAGCACAATTCTGCCATCAAGCAGTTAATGAGGGAGTTCAACACGCAAATGGCCTTGAAAGAGAGGGAGCTTGATACAGCAGTGAAGGAAGCCATTGGTGAGACAGAAGAAATCAAATGAAAGTGACAAGATTTAAAGCTGCATCATTAAGCATGGGAAATGACTGATGAGTGAAGAATTCTCTTTTGTTGTGGTGAAGTCATTTTAGTACATTAAAGTGTACGTATGTTTTAAGCTCACAAAAAAAGCCTTAGAATGAAAAATCAAAGTAAATATGATTGATTTTCATGTAAAACAGTAGGGTGGAATAACTACATTGAAACATTATGCATTATTTAATCTTGATACCGAAAATTAAAGGATCGTTGCACTTGGAAACGGTGCACCTGAATTGCCATGTTTCCTTCCTTCCTCCATGTTTACTGTAAATCATGTTATACATTCCAGATGGGATGTGGGGATGTGATTGAGCGGTTCTGATGCGACTTTGGTTTTATGGGTTAACTCTGGCCTCTTTCCCTTTCGTCGACACAGCGAAGGCCCAGAGTGTTGAAGCAGAGCTCATCAGCTGCCATCGTGAAGAGGCCAGTCAGCTGAGGAAGGTGATTGCCCAGAAGGAGGATGATTTGCACAGAACTGTTCAGAAATATGAACAGGTTATACAGGTATTAAAATAAAAAAGATGAAACATTCTTCCTACAAACAAAACCCTATTTTATAGGTTTACTGTGGAAAGGAGATTAACTCCACCCACCATTTGGAAGCTATCACTGCACTAGTTGGCAGCTGCCTTCACTCAGTTTAAAGCAGTGGTTGCCATCCCTTTTTTCCGTCAAACAAGCCCCACAGACCCGTCACATGAACTCAAGTACCCCTTCCTGGATACCAGCAGTCATGCTCCAGATTTCTTTATTTGAACTGATTTTAAACTTCTTGAATATAAAATATTATTTAACCATTAATGATACAAAAGTGGATATAACATTGGATGTTAAGGTAAATCTCATATATTTGAACTGTCATTGTTTGCATTTGTACCATGAAGAGTGACAGAAGATGGATGTTTCAACCATTTATCCTTTTACTTTTAGCCATCTATTTCAACTGTTTATATGTTAACTATTTCAGTTATTTATCCATTACCAACTAACATTACTCTTAGATTTAAGCTAACTGTTCTAACTTCTCTACTTCTTTGCTAACTAGTTTTCACCCACTCTCAATCACAACATTATTAAGGTGTTATAGCTGACATAATATGTGGACATATTTTTTTCATGAAATCATAAATTCTACTACTCTACAATCTTTTCACATATCCTCTGGCAACCTCCTCCCTGTACTAAAATAACTTAATCATCAGTGAACGCCTGCTGAATGATATATATTTGGAATCCGGTCAAATAATTATTTAGTCAGCGGCTGGTATGAAATTACCTTCTTTACTGTCTCCAAACATAATTAAGGGTAGGAGGTCTGAAATAAGGCAGTGACTTGACCAGCATAGTTGAGTTGTGATGATGAGATGAAATATAGGAAATGACTCAGCCTTTTTTTTTTTTTTTTTTTTTTTTTTCTTCCTCCTTCCCCCCCAGAGTCGAGAAGAGGAGATGGGAGACAGAGTTTGGCAGGTTCAGAAAGAACTGGAGGAGTTGCAAGCAAGTAGCCGCGGCACTTCTGAGGTACAAACTTGTTTGACCTACTGTAAATGTTCACCAAGTCATCAAACATCTGTGATCGGTGTTACAACTGGTTGATGTATCGTGGACATTATGCAGATGTAGAAATTCATACCTGAAGCTATTATTATATACGAGCCTGGAGGTTTAGATTAAATTTATGTAGTGATTCTGTCGAAGTCATAAGTCACTTTACAGTGGATGCATGAAATAACAATGGCTGTATGAAATCACTTTTTTTCAGTTCCCTTTTGAGAAAGGCTGGAATCTGATGGAAGCCATCCTAGTTTTGAATGACAGCCTAATCCAGATGCATTTTTGTGTCAGGACCACAGAGCCCTTTCAGTCACCCCATTATTTGAAAGTTCATAAACAGGTTAACAGAGTTCGCAGTTATTAGTTATCTTTTCCTTTGTCTTGTTTCGTAATTGAAGGAGCCGAGGGACAATTTGCTTACATACTTTGCTCTGATCAGTGTCCCGCTCCAGTCGTGTGGCCGCTCTCCAAAAACTCACCGGATGCCATGAAGCTCGTTTGATTCACTCAGGAATGTTCGCCTCGGAAAACAAAGATTGTGAGGCAACAGCCAGTCTCAATCCCTGTTCTCAATTATCATCATACGAGGTGATTCTAGGCCTTAGATTTATACTACACCGATACTCGCATGCAAGATGTGCGTCCTGGAAAGGGGCCATATAGGACAAAAGTGCTCCTGAGAGGAGTTTTACCCAGGTGTTGAGGTGCCATGAGACCCCTGTGCCGATTCTTCTACCTTTACACACATGTCCAGATGCACACAAACACAAAGAATTATGCTGCTCACTCAGCTGCATTTTTCCCTGGTGAGGTAATAACTTTATGGGTGGATTGTACGGGTTTATGCTCAGGGAGGCCTTTCCTTACTACGGGCCTCACAAACCATTCTTCATTTAGACAGTGGGCCAGTGTGTCTCTCCATAGAGACAGCACTCTTTTCACAAGTTCAAGTCCAGTTTAGTATATCTTTGCAGAAAAAACTGGGCATGAACGGTCCTTTTAGTTTAGTTGTAGTTGTTGTTGTAAATTTTTGTTGTTGTCAAAACATCCCAAAAAAATACCAAAATCGAAAGTGAGATAATCCATCTCTCTGTACTCTCTTACTTGCTGCACCTGTACGTGGCTGCCAAAGAAAACATTACTCAAACAGGACTATATTGCCTGTTTGTTGGGAACTGTTTTCAGTGGTGGATTAAAACACATTTGGTGCTCTAACAAGTGTTATGGAATTGATCTAAAATAAACCACAGTGCCAAAGGTCATGGTAAGGAAGGAGCATGTCACCCAGTGCAACTGTGTGGCTCATTGATGTGTTTTTAATAGTTTCTGGACAACAATGGAGCTCTATGGCACATAGGAATAAACTCTATCAGGATTTTGATATATAAACAATACTTATGATCAGTTTATTGTTGGTTTGGTCTTTTCATGGTATTTGTTGACTAAAAGAAATATATAGAATATCGGTAAACTTGTCCTTTAAAGATAAACTGTGCAGTTTATTTAATTGTTATTATACAAAAAAATGATTGAATCTACTGTATATATTCTTATTTTTACTGTTACTAAACATGTATCTTATTCATTCTATTCTAACATACAGTATCAGTAACTTCACTTTTTTCTCATTAATTTCCGGCATAGATGAGCACAGAAGAACTACAGGTATGTTTGCTGGTTCCAGCATCACTGGTTCCACTGTTTGTAGGAGTCGTATCATTTCAGCCTATTGCCCCTGTAAAGGAAAGTTGTTTGAACAAGTAAACACGCATCATTAACTATCTGTGCATTGCACGCATTACTTGTTCGACCTTCCAGTTCTCATTAACATTCATGTTCTGTCATCTGCCTCAGGCTCAGCTTGCCGAGAAGACAACCTTGCTGAGCGAGGCTCGGCTGAAGGAGCAGGGGTTTGTTGAGAGAGTGAGTTTTGGGCCCTGTGTGTGCTCTTTGCAGGGACAAGTGAACATTAAATCCCATGCAGTGTATTCCCAGGATTCTGTGGCCTCCAGCAAGAGCTGCTATTGCTCTCCTGCTGCATCAACTTAATTACACAGCACATCTGCTTACATTTGGTTTAACCCTATAAACAATCAGAGCAACGCCTCCCGCAGTTTTTCTCACACGTAGTCATTCTCGCAAACATCCTCAAAGGATGACCAACAAAATGCTTATGTCCCATGCAACAATTAAGGTAACACATAGAATTAACCCGCTGAGGTCAGATAGTTTTTCGATTATTAATCTGTGCTTGCTTGTGTGTTTCTCCACGGTAGATTCACTCGCTTGAGGACAAGATTAAATGTTTCCACCGAAACACTGTTGTAACTCATCTCGGGAGCACATTCAAAGGTAACGGTAACACCATGAATCACTTAGTTCTGCTTTTTAGCTAATTTTCTTTGAAATCCGCACAACAAAGACACCATACATAGTGCTTAAACTCAGTACACTATCATGGGAAGGTGTAACATCAACTACATACACCTACAGTAAAAGATAGGTCACCTATCAATATTGCTTTTTTATTGTGGTAGGTATTTTTAACAGATAACGTGTAATTATAAATTGTGTTAACATGTGATTTTTATAGTTATTGATCTTAAGAGCTAAGAGCTTAGCTGCTCTGTAAGATCCCAGAGTTGGTGTTTTCCCCCTAATTCGCCAGCACCCACATCACTTCATGGATCAGAGATGCAGATCTTGAGTGGTGTGTGATGATGTGTGAGTGTGTGGTCTGGTTTAACTAGCTTTTGAGGACATCGTGGCCAACTGAGTATGATTTTACGCTTACTCGTTAAGATTAGAGCTGCGGTTGTAATTTAGAGTTTGGGTTAGGTTAGAGTAAGGGTTAGGGTTAGACATATAACCGTTGTGGTTAAGGTTAGGGTAAGCCTTTCAATGTAGTATCTTCAAGTATATTGTCAACCGAACATGGTGTGTGTGCGTGCGTGCTGTGCACGAGAGAGTATTTAGAGAGACTGAGTGAAGTCTACCCTCTCTTAGACCTTCCCTGCTGGTGTAATAAAGAGAATCTGCTGTCAGAAGGGGGGCGGTGAAGAAGCCATCCTTGGATTTAATGGGTTTTCCAGATCGTGGTTTCAATGTTTCCCACACAAGACCCCGCAGCACGCAGACTTCTCAAATCCTCTATATCAAGTACACATACTACAAGTACTCTGTCCTGTATTTCCTTTGGACTGCCATACTTATTAGTGAAAGTGTCTTCACTCATTCTGTAGAGCCTACTTAACCCACGCGGAGCTGTGGTTTCAGGTAGAGGGCTGATCGGAAGGCTGTTGATAACCGGTTTCAGCTCTGTTGCTCTGTGATTGGTGGGTATGGTAGGCTCAGCTGGGGCAACATGGGGTCAGGAGCACAAAGGCTAGGGGATTTATTGGTGATGCATTACTTCACGGCAGTGATCAAAGAGTTGTCTGCACTTCTCTATCACCTTTTCCTGTTCTCTAATCACATGGTCTCTCTTGGCACATGCCGGGACATTTGGTGTCGTCTGAATGATTATTCCAGAAAAGCAGAGAGCGAATAGGTGTTGTTCCATATTAAAGACCTGGTGGGGGTTTTTCAGTTGTAGAGGCAGAAGCTTAAGTGTTACCAGCCCTGTCCAAGTTGTAACAAAGGTTTGCCCATTCATAGTTTTTTAAAGGGGATAATGGAGTTATAGCTTTGGGCAGAGAATTCTAACGTTCATTCATAGACTCTTGTGGTATTAAAGTGCTCATGCTGAGCCTTGCCATTCTTTCTTGTGCTTGTAGTTGGTAGTTAGTGTCATTTGAACCCATATCTGTGCAGAAAGAGGTTCTGTATTTGGTTGCTAACGCAAACATAATGCTGTGGGTTGCCACAATTCAGCTACCGTCAGGGTATTTGACAGTGAAAGGCATTGCTGAACTGTGTCCTAGCCTTACTTTAAAACTAGAGAAGAAAAACAAACACTGTACATCTATAAAGCAAATGTGTTATAGCAAAGAGTATTTCACACACAGTCCCATTAAAAACAAATAATTTAGCGACTAATTTATTGACTATTTAATTTATTGACTTAGTCAATAAAGTTCAGTCAATAAATAGTCAATAAATTAGTTTTATTTAAAACAGTTACATTCTTTTAGACGGTGGATGACAGTCTTGGTCAAGTATGCTTTATAGTGAGACTGATATTTAAAAGGCTGTTTTTGCTTGTTTTTACAGATCCTGGATTTAACAGCACTGATGCACTCTCAGAACCCACTGAGATGGAGTACCTGAGGAAGGTGTTGTTTGAATACATGATGGGACGGGAAACAAAAGTATGTTTTGTTTTTTGTTTTTTTGGTTGTTTTTTTTCTTTTTCTTTTTTTTAAACATTTTTATACACAAAAAAATGATCAATTGGTTGTTCATTGGGTTCAGTTTTCTTGTTTTAACTTTTTATTTTCTAATATTGAATGTCATACATTGGATGCCCGTCTCCAAAAAAAACACCAGGGGCAACAATGTAAATACTAAGTTTAGGACTTAATTGTTCTATTACTGAGTCTGATATGTTGTATTTTATAAATATATATTGTTGTCAGTAAATTAAACTAAACCAAACCATTCAAAACCATCACATCGAAATAACTGGCGATAGCGGAGATTCAGTCCATCCCTTTTTTAGGAGGTCATATAAAAGTCATGTTGTGTCCAGTTTTCTTGTTTAAAATTAACAGTGATCTCCCTAATTTAACAGTGCTGTTGACATGGTCCTAAAGTCAGCAGGTTTTTCCGAGCTACCTAGCAAACAGTTAGTCTTTATGGCAGCATGGCAGACCTCCCCAGTGTGGACGTTGTCCCCCAGGCTGCCTGCTAGCACATGCATCTTGTATGACGCAGATTTGCCATTTAAAGACATGCTGGCCTTGTTTAGTGTTAGTAGAGCAGTTATGTTTTCTACACAGCAGCCCTGTTTCTGATTATCCCCTGTGTTTATGGGGAAACGCATGCACCCTGGCAGATAGGCCTGGAGTTGATTATGCAGATAGTGTTTGCTTTTTTTCCTCTGTCTCTCTCTCTTTTTCTTTTTTTCTTTTTTTTTCTTTGGTCCTGTGCTTTAATCGTCTCAACAAATTCAATATAATTGGATCATGGTGTCAAAGGGTAAAGGCTTAATGTATCTCGTGTTTGTGAAAGGAATATTATAAAAAATATATGAAAATGAAGAAATGTTTGAGACTGAACAGCAGGGTCAGAAAAATTCTTTGTTGAGAATGAAGTTCAGATTGCATATTATAATAATTATTATTTTGCTCCTCATCTACAGACAATGGCCAAAGTGATTACCTCCATGCTGAAGTTTCCTCCGGACCAAGCGCAAAAGGTTTTGGACAAAGAAGACTCAAAAACGATTGTAAGCATCTGTTTACTTGCTGAGGATACTTCGATGAGCTCATTCACTGAAGTCACCTCTGAATTAATGTCATTTCTGTCCCTGCACAGCCTTGGTTACGATGAGTGTCTGAATGATTCGGGTACTTTGGGATGAAAATCTGCTGCTGCCACTGCTGAAGGGGAAGACTGCCATGAAAGTGATTGAGCCCTTCTCTCTGCATTTCTTGTCATTTTATGTGTGTATGTGTGGGTATTTCTATGTGTGTATGGGTGTGTGTGTGTGTGTTGCAGTATGTGTGAAAATATGTAAAGAGATGAGGGAATTATCTTCTATGAGTCCAGTTTTACTTTGGTATTGAGTTTAATTTATATGTTTTAGATTAAGATAAATTGTTTTTGTTTTATTTTAGAATGTGTTCATACGGATTGGCTTGTGCAATAAATGGTATCATAATCATGTATTGATGCTGACGGTCAGTTGATTTATAGGTTTCTGTGTTGTGCCGTTGTCTGAATCACTTCCTCTGTAAAACTGTAAACGACCCTTTAACTGTGCACTTGCACCACATTAAGATACTGGACTCTGGACCTTGTTTGTTTAACACAGCTTTTCTATGCTTTATATTTTGTCACTGACACTAAAATAGAAACCCCAAAACACAAAACTGTAAATTGTACTATGATAATTAAAACTGTACCATAGGGCACTATATTACTTGCTATACATTTGCAGTCTAACAAATTAAATCTTATTTACAGAACACCTTTTGTCACTCCTTTATCCTTATTATCTTACAGTAATCTTAAGTGTTAAATCCAATCACTTATCTCATTACCTGTTTGTACATTGTTTAACCTGTCTACCAAAGGATAAAGTATGATAACAACCTGTTGAAATACAGACCTGGAATACAGACGCCACATCAAATATGGGTTTTAAAGATCCTCTTGGTGGTGCGTTACCCAAACCTTAAGCAAAGGCAAGCCACTACTAACAGGTAACCTTTGTTTGTCTTTTATTTCTTTCCTCCACAACAAAAATGCAGTTTTATCATATAGAGGGCACGCATACATGTATTAGACCATGGATGCTGTCATTTAATGAGAATCAGAATAAACTATTGGTCAAGTATGTTTACACATACAAAGAATGTGACTCTGGTTTTCTGTCGCTCTCAACACACTCAAACACAGATCAGAAAACAAGTTTACGGGAGGAAACAAAAACCGACATTCTGTATAATAACATGAATACGGCAGAAGTAAAGTTAAACACTAAAAACCTCTCCAGACATGTTTGAGTCTGCGTTGAAGTCATTATTGTGTCTGATTAGTTTTTTTTTCACCAAAAAAAGGGGGGGAGATCAATGAAAAAGTTAAAAATGATTAAAACACCTTTTACCTATCAAAATGTATGAATATTCAATTATAAGTACGTAAGTTGCAAATTGAATGGATGATTTGCTTCTTAACTAGTTGCTATGCAACAACAAAACGCTTAAATAAACTAAATTACTCTCTTTATGTAGAGTAATTTATATGCACTCGTAGCGCACGAGTACCACAGTCCAAGTTTATACTAACAATCTGAGCTGTATATACTGTACAGTAGTTGCTGTTATAATTTCTTTTCCTTGTTTTATTTCTATAAATAAAACAACGAAAAGAAATTATGCATATGCTATTAAATAATGTGTAACAGAATATGTTGGTCATGACCCACATGACAGAAAGCAGAAAAAACATGTTTCTGCTACACAAAGTTATGCAGTTTTTTCAGACTCTCTTTTAATCTTTGCCTTTTTCTTGTAAATCTTGATTATTTTTTCAGGACTCTAAAAGTCCAAAAAAAAAAAAAAAGGAAATCAAAATCAGTCTTTGGTTGACTGGTCACAACTTGTAGACCTGTGACCTGTGACCTGTGACAGGAGGGTTGCAAGTAGTCATTGCTTCATTTTAAGGGGACACAAGTCAAACATGTTGGGAACCACATGTCTGAGCGCAACATCTCCTGGCCGTCCCCAGGGGGTGAGTCCTCTCTCCTCTGCTGTACATAAAGTGCGCCAATGGCTGCCGCAGCATGCATGGAAGCCATCACGTCTTGACGTTTGCTGACGATACAGTCGGAGTGGTCCTGTTGTTGAGGACTTTTCAAGTCGGTGTCATGGGTCGTTTTTAGTGCTGAATGTGTCAAAGACTAAGGACATGTGCATTGATTTTAGATGTTCTCACCCATCTCCTGACACTACAGTGATTGATGACCAGAATATAGAAAAAGTGGAGTCCTACAAGTGCTAGGGAACTGTATTAGACAATAAACTGACATTTGAGAGTAATACTGACATGGTGTACAAGAAAAGCAAGCAGTGTCTGTTTTGTCTCAGGAAGCTCCCCAAGTTCCAGGTTGACAAGACCCCAATGACAATATTCTACTGGGTCTGTGCTCACTTTCTCTTTTATCTGCTGGTACCAATCTCTCAAGGTAAAAGACAAAAATGTACTCAATAGGGTGGTTCGCGTCTGCAGCAAAATAACTGGCGCTGCACAGGGAACTCTGCGGGATCTTTACAATAAACAGTTATAGAAGAAAGCAGAGTCCACCCTGTCTGATTGTTCCCTTCCTTTCCATCAACAGTTTCGGTTTCTACCATCTGGTACCCTCCTCACACTTCCACTAGCTAAGACCACTAGACTCAAATACTCCTTTATACCCTCTGCCGTCTCCCTCCTAAACTCTAGGAGGAAAAGGCAGGTATTTGTGTATAAAACTAATTAGTTTTCTATCTTTTTAACTGAGTATTTTACTGCGTATTTATGTATTTTGATTTATGGTCTTAGTTTTGTATTCATGTGCCCTGTGTTTTATGTGTGTAAATGTATGCATCCCGCTGCTGCATAACAAGTTGTCCCCCACAGGGGACAAATAAAGTTATTGATTGACTGACCACTGCTTCAGGGTATAATACAGCCAGAGGATTTGTCCCAAAACACCATATCAGAGGGGTCCCTCTCTTGGGTTTTCATTTTAAAGTTTTGCAATAAAGCTGTACACTATTCCCGGGGCCTCTTTGGTACCCCCTGATTTTAACTCTGAGAATCTTGAATGAGTATAAAAATAATAATAAACTGCTCAATAAAACCTAAGCCTTTTTTTTTTTTTTTTTTTAATTTTTAATCAAAATGAAGATGTTACACTGCTCCTTGTGACTGGAAAACGTTAGATGGCAGCAGTGCGCCCTCATTTCTCGGTTTGGGTGAGCTGAGCCCCCAAAGCCCTCGGGTGAAATGTGATGCTCTGCGCCTCAAAACCATCCGCGTCCCTCCATGACCGCGTTTGCCAGTGGCGGAGCGCACCGGAGTGAAAGCGCACGTTCCGGTTTCACCTTTCACATTAAAGCCCTCGCTGCGCCTCCAAGCCGCGCAGCAGAGGCTCTACCGAACGGCGGTGCTTTTATTTTGAGCGAGACCTCTCGTATTTGCGACTGCCTCAGGCCCGAGTCTAGCTAACTTGACACGGCTGACAACATTTATCTCCACGACAGGGAGCCTGCGAGCAACGACTTTCTCAGATTGACACAGAATGGAGAGAAGCTGACGCACCGTTATTTCACCGGACCGTTAACTTTCCTTCTCAAGCCTTCACTCATGCCATCACAGCCTTCATGTTGTGCTAGACCGGGAAGAAATAGCTGAAAGACAGTTTTCTAACACTTTGACCACTGAAGTGTTGACAATTCCTCCTTATTGGTTTTTTTCTTCTTCTTTTTGGACACTTTAACCGCGTTATTACGCATGAGGCGCAAAGGGATGGCTCCTCTTCAGAGACAAAAAAGGGGAGTACAAAATGTTTTTTATGTCTGTCTCTCCATTTCAGTGGCTTATTCTTACAATATAGACTTAGAACATCCTTTGGTGTTCCGCGGACCAAACTCTAGTTTTTTTGGCTACTCAGTGCTGGAGCATTATCATGACAACACACGCTGGTGAGTCCCGTTTTGTACTGTTCCTGGAAATGATGTTATTATCTAACAATTATGCAATGAGTTTGTACTTTTGAAACCAATGTTTTATGTGTCTCCAGAGCTTGCGCTGCATCCAAGCCTAATAAATCTAAAACAGTAGTGGGTAATATTACTCACGAAGAGCCATTTCTGTTTGTACTGTTAACTTTTTTCTGTAGATTTTCCTTTTCTATTCAGAGGCTGCAGTGACACAGAACAAAGATACCATAAGGTGTTTGGCGGGTGAAAACCCCAGCTGTGTCCCATCCTCTCCCCTCTCCTCGTGTCTTCAGGGTCCTAGTAGGGGCTCCGAGGGCAAACTCTACCTACAGTAGCTCCGTGCACTCCCCTGGAGCTGTGTATAAGTGTCGAGTTCACAGCAACCCAGAGCGCCGCTGCACGGAGATGGACCTGGGAAGAGGTCGGTCACCACAGAGTTCAGCATCACCGCAACAGCCTATAATGAGACATACGTACAGTAACCGCAGCCTTGGGGCAATACATGCACCCACACACTGCTTGAAAAGTTCAGAAATTAGGGCTTATCACACAGAAAAGTTCCCTATCCGGTGCTACAGTACACACACACACACACACACACACACACACATATGCTGGACTTTCCTGCAGTTTTTCTTGTCCACTCTCTGCATAAACTCCCCCAAGCATCTGTTTTGTTTTATCAGAATAATGCAGCCTTATGCTACTCTTAACAGTGAGACAGTTGTTCTTTCAGTTCGGAACCTGCAATGTGGAGACATGTAAAAGACAAGACACAGACAGGGCTTTGGTCCACAAATATTTTTGATAAATTTGATTTATGCTTCTGCTAATATTTTCCAAGCATGTGAGCCAAAAAGTTCAGCCCCTCCTCCCCAGGTCTGTTCTTGTGGTCAAGAACGCTGGGGTGCACGCATGGCTTTAATATTTACCCTGTGCTCTGTCAATGTGTCACCAAAAAAAACACAGCAGTGATCACAGTGAGCATGTGCTGCTTGGTGCCCAGTGAATCGTGGGCCAGAGGAGCCGAACCCCGGGGGGGAATGAAGATAGAGGGGGGCGGGGGCACAAAGTAGAATGGTAATCTATCATTTAAGATTTGAAAACTGTCCCTGAAATCTGTATGTGCCATAGATCTTTGTCTTTTTATTGGCTTCATTCTCTTAATAACGTACGTTCAAATTCATGTACTCCCACCGGATGTGTGTTTTTTATCATCTTTATGATTTCTGTTCTTCATTAGCTGGTCCAGGATTCAAAGTCACTGATGTTAATGGAATTACAAAGCACTAGAAGATACACATCCACAAATACACTAATACTCTAAGCTATTTACAATTCTATATTTTATATTAAGCTGTACAGTATGTCGGCATTGTGCATATGTACTGAAAGATATGTTAGAGGTAATTTAGGAGCAGTGTTTTTAAAAAATAATGTTGTCCACCAGTCTTTTTTTTTCAGCTATAAAACGTCCTTCCCAGTACACAGCAAGGTCACAATCTTTAAAACAAAAACATGTCAAAGATCAAAAGTTCAGTTAGCTGATCTAAAGAATATTAATCTGTAACAATGTTGGTAATCAATGAGTCATTTAAGTCAGTTTTTCAAAAAAAAAATCCCAAACATTTAATGGTTCCAACATCCTCAATGTGAGAATGTGCAGCTTTCCCCTTTCTTAACATTTTTGTAAATAGAATATCTTTGGGCTTTGGACAGTTGGTGGGACAAAACATGACATTCGATGACATTTCATTGGGCTCGAGGAAATTATGATGGGCATTTTTCATTGTTTTCAAATGTTTTAGTAACAGGACAATTCATTGATTGATTGAGAAAAGAATTGACAGATTAATCAGTTGTAAAGATCTGTCAAGTAATTGCAGCCCTAAAGGGATCCTAAAAAAAGTAGTAGTCTATGTTATGTATTCATGTAAAAAAAAGAAAAGAATATCAGCCAGTTATCAGACTTGTTTAACTTTCAAATGTCAATACTGATTTCTACTTCAATAAATCCAATGTCATAGAGCTGTACTAAATGTCATAATGGATTTTTTTTTTTCTTTTGAGTACCTGTCATCTCTGTAAACACCACAACAACACACACACATTCAGCAGAAATAAATAATAAAAACCACGACTCAACTTGACAGGTAACAAGATACTTGCTCCGAGACATCCTCTTTTCTGATGACTCAACGTCTGCAAACTGTTCTCATTGTCTTTCAGGAAACAAGCCGAGAGAGTCGTGTGGGAAGACGTGCCAGGGAGACAGGGATGATGAGTGGATGGGGGTCAGCCTGGCGCGCCAGGACAGAGCCGACGGCAAAATCCTGGTGAGTTCAGGGACACAGCAGCGCAGTCCCTTCGGCAAATGATTTAATGCCAACCATGGTTGCTCCTAAAAACATCATTGTTACAAGTGTCTTATCGTGAACTGCGCTGTCAAACCACAATAGGCCTCAACATCACAACCCTAAGAAAGCTAAAAGGCCTTTCTTTCCATTCTGTGTCAAATTCTTAGAAGCTTTGAATGGCGCAAGTAAAGACTGAACTGAAGTCATGACGTTGAATTATCTTTTTCGCTTATTCAACGCTGGAGTCCCAACTAAAGTCAGGCAGATTTGGAAAGTGCTGTGTGGTTACATAATACTGTGAAACATTAACCTCGTGTTTGGAGCTGGAAGAGTCAGTGGAACAGGGTTTGTCGAAAGTAGATTTCTGTTTATAAAAAAAGAAAAAATTAGAGCGGGATTTAGAGAAATCAGAAGTTCAACTAGTGATGCTAATCCCTGAGGTGCTTGGCTGGGTATTTGCGCAGAGATCAAAGGGCAGCTGGCAGAGTTTGTTTAGGCTTCAGCGCCTCTGCGGTGGTCCCGTCTAAGGGCGGCCTTTCATTAAATGTTAACCCCGGTCTCCTGCGGCGGGTAGTCAGGGAACTAGAAGCCTTCTCAGGGAGTCTGAAGGCGACTGGTGGACTGGGCAACTCTTGAAACAATCATGACAGGTGTGAATGTGCTTGAATGCTGTTGCTGATTGGCCGCCTCCTCTGGGAGTCAGAAACATCACAAGAATTCCTCTCTCTGAAGATGTCCAGATAACTGTTTGGCTTCTCCAGCTTACTCCTTTCAATATGTTAGCCTTCGGTCCATTTTTTTTTTTTTCCTCAGCAGAGTATATTGGCATGAATTTCAAACCATTACCCTTGGCTTTACTCGTCAGTCAGTCCGTCAAAATCTGAAGACTTTTTGGAGTTGTCAGCCTTGTGAATTTGAGCATAGACCTGTATAACTACAAGCTTTTAGCTGCCCACTCTTAGGCCGTCCAGAGAGGGTTATGATAAAAGAAAGGTGGTGACTTTCAAGAGCCACGTGTTGCTGCGCCTTTCTTCTTCTTTTTCTTTTTTTTTTTAATCTGATCTGAATGGACTCACGTTACTGTGCAACAGGAGAGAAACGGCTGCTTGGCAGATGTGCGCAGTGGTGATTTCATCTGCGCTTGTTTGTGATCAGTGAGCTCTTTAACATGACAACAGCAGCATACTCCAACCATAAAAGCGTCCGTTGCTGCTTCGACAGAACTTGTCAGCTGCTGCGAGCGCTCCTTTTGCTATGTTTCTGTCAGCTGATTGACCTTTTTTTTTTTTTTCCAAGAATCCGCTTTACTCAGGAGGCAGAGTTCATGCTGGTATTGCTACTACTGATGGCCAAGCTGTCCTTTGTTTTTCAACATAGTATCTTGCTTCCAGGCAGTCATCTGACGCTCTGAGCGCACCCACAATCTGCCGAACTCATATCCATTTAGTTTGGCTGTGTGTGATTGTGTGTGTGTGTGTGTGTGTGTGTGTGTGTGTGTGTGTGTGTGTGTGTGTGTGTGTGTGTGTGTGTGTGTGTGTGTGTGTGTGTGTGTGTGTGTGTGTGTGTGTGTGTGTGTGTGTGAGTGTGCGTGCGTGTGGGAGGGACACTGGGGGAGTTAAAAAGTGCAGGGGGAAATGGAGTGAACTTTGTCTGCCAGACGCGTCCAGAACTGTCCCCAGAGCCACAGGAACCCCACCACCAACCCCTAGGGTACTAAATTATTACCACATTTACATATGTATGTGGCCTGATTTGTGCAGAGTTTGAAGTCTAGTCTGTATTATCCTGTTTACTTACTGATCTGCGGTATGTTTTTGTATTTTGAAAAACACAGCAGCAAAATGTTATTTTGAGAATTACTCACTGTCATTTTTATACTCCCTTTTTCAGCAGCAGCACATTCAAGTCAGAATTTGTTCTCTTTTCAATCTTTTGATCCACTTTTTTTTTTTTTTTTTTTTTTGCTGTCTGAACCTTCTCCACTTGCTTGTGAAGCCCAGTGGAGCTGTTTTGAAATGAAACCTTTTAAAATACAAATGTGAATGTGAAGAAGATTTTCTTGCTGCACAGTAAATGCTGCCTGGGAAACACAGATCTCAAGCTGCAGCTTGGATATTCACACCACAGACCATGGCTCTTTATGGTTAGGGTTATGGATGGGCTTTAATTTCCCCTTTCATTGACGATCATTTGACAGCCGCAGAGACGTACTGACTCCAGCCCAGCGAGGAAGGGGCTTAAACACTCAGCGTGGTCGAGGAACGCCTGCCTGCAGACTGAAATGTTTGTGTTTACCGAATGAGCATGTGTCTGAATTTGTTTTTTCGCTCCTGCTGTTCTCTCGCAGGCTTGTGCACACCGCTGGAAAAACGTCTACTACGACTCGGAGCATATCCTTCCTCATGGATACTGCTCCATCATTCCTCCCACGCTTCAGGGCAGGACGAAGCCACTCATCCCCTGTTATGAAGGTGCAGTACACATTTAATTAGGATTTTCCTTCATTTTAACCAATATTAACTCCTCACATTAGACAGAAATAGACACTTGAAGAAAGAGGTTTTGATGGTTTATTCCAGTGGCTCCCAAACCTTTTGACCCCTTAAAATCAAGCAAAGTCACAGCTTAAGGCCGTCATTTGGAATTGAGTTGTGAGCAGTTAAAGTTTAATTTTTCTTTTCACAGTGTTTAATTTTTGGGATTACTAAAGGCCTCAAAATTTATTGTGTAAAAAAATAGAAAGTATTTAAGAAAAGTCAGAAAAATTGAACATAATTTTGTCTAAGTAAATTATGCTTTTCCACGCTAGCGGCACATTGGGTTCAGATATTCAGGGCCCCCAGAGGATGAGTCGCAGTGATGACTTTCCCCCTTGCCACTATGAGTATGACTTGTGGTTTCGAGTAGAATGTCTTGACAACTATCGGTGAATTGCTATGTAATTCAGGTCCTGCGTTCATTGCCCCCCCCCAGCGGGATGTACTCTAATCACTTTGGTGATTCCTTAATTTTTCATCATGTGGTCACCATCATTAGGTCAAACCTTTAATTTGTCCAGTTCTTTGGTTTATGAACAAATGCCTTCCAGATAAATGAAATTCAGCCAAAGCTGTGCTTTGGGTTTAGTGGAAATTAGCAAATGCTAAATGACAACATGACTAGGTCTCGTTTATTTCTTATCCCTTTAATCATCTTGTAACCACACAGATTTCTCTCGGGTCCCCACGAGAGGTCCAGACCCCCAGTTTGGGAACCACTGGTTTATTCTGTTTATCCTCTTCTGTGGTTACGTTTTGTCATGGCACGTGATCTCTGTGGAAAGCGCTATCAGCATGAACCTCACATCTGCTTCTGGCTTCTGATTGGTGTTTTGGCACTGAGGAACAGTAGCAAGAGAGCCCTGAAGTGCGAGCTCTCGCCCTCAGTTCAACGCGAGTGCTCTGGCAAGAGCAAGCGCTGACTGCTGAAGGACACACAGTTGTACACCTTTTTGCAAAAGAAAGACATTATCACAACGGTGCAATTGTGGAAACTTTGTTAGAGCACAGATTTTGGCTTGATTTTCCAGAAATCAGATGTTTCTATGAAAAGATTTACTTGCAAAGTAGAGAAATCGCATTTTGTTATGATTGTAGAAAATCAAATCCATTTGTGCTGCAGGTTCGTTTTCTTTGTGAACACTCTACAACACAAAAAATCCGGTTCCAATTGAAAAATAATGTTCTGTATAACACTTTAAGCTGACTCATGCAAATGTGTTCTTCATATATTTTGATATGTGACTCAGAGCTATTTATCAACGGCTGTTTTACACTGTAATTGTGTTCCCAGCTCACAATTTCATTTCCTTCCGTAACTCTTGTTGCCAACAGTTGTGGAGAAGCCAGGCAGACTTTGCATGGGATGATATTTACAGTAAATTTTGCGCAGATCCAAGTTCAATATTTTTGTAACCAGAGAGCACTGTCCCCCCTTCTCCAAGTAAGAGGTCTTCTCAGTCTCCTTTCTGCCCCCGGATTCCTCTTGGATGGGACTACGAGTTTGACTAGCTCCATATGGAATGCAGGAAAAACTCCAGTAAACGCTGGCTCAAGCACACAGTGAAATAATTTGTGGTTTGTTTTTTCTTACAGACTATAAGCAGAAGTATGGGGAAGAGCACGGCTCGTGCCAAGCCGGGATAGCGGGAGTTTTTACGGAGGTCAGTAAAACCGGTTGTTCATCTTCGTAATCCATTAATACCCTCTTTATCTCTGTTGTTTGTTGTGATCCAAACTCTGTTGTCTGGACATTCATGGAGCTTCATCAGTCAGTTTACTGTTTGGTAAACGGAGCAGTTGAATCACATCTTCAAACGTAATAACAATTTGCATCTTTTGCGTTTTCATGTTACTTATTAATAGAAAGTATTAATCGTTCTTATATTCCTTACTGTCTTTTTTCTTATCCGAGGGCTCATTTTCTCAGTTGAAAGTATGATCACCGTTTCCTTATTCTTCGTGGACTCAGGCTCTCTGCTATCTGAGGATAGTTAGCGGAGATGTTATAATCTGTACGGAGCTGAGGGGGAATGATGTGGAAAAAATTCTACAGTCAGATATATATGTTAGTCAGCAATCTGGTGACTAACTGCTGATAACTGTTAGCTTATGTTTCCACGGGCAGATACTGTAGAAAAGGCTGCAGTGGCCTCACTTGACCTCTGGTGTGGTTCCACAAGATAAGGTGCCTGAGAAAATAAGAGTGTCCTTTTCTCCACAGCGTAGATCCACTACTTTTTTTGTATTCACATGCGGCAACACCCTTAATTGCACAGCACCTTGTTGTATCTTCGAAACACCTGTCGGTCTCCCACATTTGTCTGTGGGCAGTCTAGAAAGAAGAAGCAGAAGTGGTGAGAGAAAGGCCAAATAGATTTAATGTCCGAAAGCATTTTTGTGAAAATATAGTTTGACAGAAAGAAATGCGCGTATGAGGAATAAATTAAAACGTGAAAAATCTATATTTGATCAGTTTATACTTTTTGTTTAATGTACATTAGCAGTATTATTTTTTCCTGCTGTTGCCCGCGAGCAGTATGTTCTGCAAAGGTCCTTTTCAGGTCTCAAATTACAGCTTTGCTTAATTTGGGATATACAGTAGAGTACAGTATAGCGTAAGCTACTTAAAATGTGTCCTCGGGAGTACGGCTAAGCTCTTAAGGTGAAACCATTTTCACTGGTGAGGAGGAGTTTGATAGATATTTTGCCTGTGCTAAATAAAATTATTATTTTAGCTTTCAGGTTAGTCTGGCGGTAATCTAAAGCAACTCTACCGGAGCCACAAACAACAAATGAAATCAGCAGAGAAAATGAATCAAGAGCTCTTTTAAACAGTGATTAATCGTTCAAATCATTTTTGAGCAGCAACTCCGATCATTCTTTTCTCTGTTTTATATCATTGTAAGGTGAATATCGTTGCGTTTTGGGCCGTTGGACAGACAAAACAAGACATTTGAAGACGCCGCCTTGTTTTTTGGGAAACTGTGATGGACAATTCTTCACTTTTTCATGACATTTAATAGACCCAATTAATAAAAAAGAAGAGAAAAAATCGGCAGATTAATAGTAACACTTCACTTTACATCCCTCTATTTATAAGCAGTATATAAGCATTTAATAAATGGTTTTAACACATTATAATGTATTTACAAGCAGATATAAAGACATTTCAATTGTTTACTAACGTGCAGTATTTTTCAAATGCCATAACTTCTCCTATGTAGACATTTTTTATATTAATACAGCTGTGTTTTAGTATATTGTCATTAATTATCTGTTTATACAGCAGCCTCCAGTTTTCATTGTAGTTGCTGACAAATAAATTGATAAACGCTACATTACAGTCTGTTATAGAGCATTTATTAAATGTTTGAATGGTACTTACAAAAGCTAAATGGGGGGGGACTTAATGTAAAGTGTTACCAGATTAATCGATAATGTAAATAACTGCTTTTTGCAGCTCTAAACTCTACATCTGCTTACTTACATTAACAAAGACACATTCAAGATAGACTCAGCAGCACAGAAATGTCACCCACATGGCTTTGCTTTTAAAAGAGATTTTCCTTACATAGATACTAAAATGGGATCATTTCACATGATCTGCCTGCGAACCTGCTTAACATTTACCTCGCATTCTTTGATTGATGTGTGTGTTTAAACACAGTGTCAAAGAGCGATTGAAAACCTTGTTCGCAGCTGTTTTGAACATAGGGGCAGAGCAGAGCGTGACGTCATGTTTTAGAGATTAGTTTCGTTATTTAATTACATAAAGTCCTATGAAAAAACACAGTATTTTCATTGGAGTGCTTCGCAGGTGTGGAACACCATCAGATTTTACTGTATGTGAGATGGTTCAGTCGACATGTGAAAGCTGTGAATAACACAAGAAAGACAAGTTTTGGCTTCAGGAAAGAAAAGACTGATGACGTTTTCCACAATGAGCCTACTGTTTTAAAGCCAAAGGGAAGTCATCAAACCCACTTTTTTTTCAAAGGCTGGGAACGTCACTGTTGATCTGTTAAAGCACTTTAAAGACCCCCCTTGAAAGAATGTGGGGAATTTAAAGAAAAGATGTCCAACTGTTAAACTTTATCCTTGTCTGAACCACGGTCCACATGCCTGGTGGTGCCCAGATGTTTGATACCACAGCGCAGGGAATGTATACAGCTGAGTAAGGTCCTCACTGTGTTGTTCAGTTTGTTTGTATGAGGCAAGAGCTCTCAGTGGTGACTGCACACGCTCCAGTGAAACTGAAGCATCAGGTGATGAGCAAGAGCACAACACCTTTTATTGGCAATGTGTTGTCAAAACAGAGCATCTTGATTGCCGTGCTCTGGTTCCGTTCATAGCTGTGGACCATCACAACAAAAAGCTGTGTACAACCAATTTCACAGCTGTCACTCTTTCCTTGGGCTCTGAATTCCTCATCACATCAAAGCTTCAGCTGGCATGCCATCTGGATATGTGGTTAAGAGCAGATAGCACAAACCATACTGTGGCCTCTGGTTAACCAGACGTTCACCCAGCAGCGTTTCTCTTTTTTTTTTTCCTTTTCCTCTCTTCAGCAGGCTACCGCAGTGCAGATGGAAGGTGAATCAAAGTCAGAGTTATCTGAATGAATGTGGGCTTTTCTCATTTTCAGGAGCTGGTGGTAATGGGGGCACCGGGGTCATACTACTGGACTGGGACGATCAAGGTGTACAACCTGACCTCTGACTCTTTCTACAGCCCGAACAAAGAAGACGTCGACTCCCACAGATACAGCTACCTTGGTTAGAGTCTTTTAATGAGGATATTTGTGTTGAATGTCAAATATATCAGTGCAAAGGGGCTGTAACTGATTATTGTCTGTGTCTTCAGGCTATGCTGTGACTGCGGGGCACTTCTCCTCTCCTAATGTAGTCGACATAGCTGCAGGGGCGCCTCAGCACAGCGGCAGTGGAAAAGTAGGGACTTCATCTTTTGTCTTATTTCCAGCTGTTGAACTAAAGTCCTCCTGTGTTGCTTGCCACAGTGATTTTGTTTTTCTCCCACACAGGTTTACATTTTCAAAATCGAGGGTGTGTCTTTGGTGAAGAGTTTTCAAGCCTCAGGGAAAATGGTATGAGCTCGGATGTGGTCTTGTCTTGTTCCAAAGGTCTCTGACAGTTCTGTTTTTAATCATTATGCAGCACATATTAAGCATTGAGGTTATTGTTGGACTATACTCTTATCAGAAACAGTACGACAGGGTTTTTTTTTTAACCTAATCTGTCTCAGGGACCGTGTAGTTGACTCCTGAGATAAATTGCAGACATGCTACTTTATTTGCTTTGTTCTCAGAACTGCTGTGTTTATATCTACTTTAAGTGTTTAGACAGTAACAGTGATTTAAAGAAGGAAAACACTTGCTAGATGCCAAAGCCGAGGAGGTAGCTAATGCTTTTCATTCAGAGTAAACAAGAAGGAGTTGGGGTAGCTTTAAGACATAAGTTGTGCAAATATTCCTTTTATATTGGTGTAGATATAAAAGGGGAAATAAATCCAGTCAGAGCGTATGTCAACTGCATGAACTGAAGGAGAAGTGTCTGTGATCTGACCCATTGCTCTGTGGCTCGGCTTGGTTCCAGATGGGCTCTTACTTTGGCTCCTCATTGTGTGCAGTTGATCTGAACCAGGACGGCCTGTCGGACATGCTGGTGGGGGCACCCATGCACAGCCAGCTCCGGGATGAAGGCCAGGTGTCTGTGTACCTCAGCAAGGGCAATGTGAGTGGTTAGCTTTTTTAGCTCATGTTTGATTTCTTCCTGACCATAATTATTCTTGGGTTACTAAACTAAAACTGTGGGGGATTGTGTGATTTCGGCAGTGAACTTATTTAACTGACGAAGATTTTTAAAGATTCAGCTTTATTTTGCACAATTTATATTTATGACTAATTGCGAGGAAACTGACTGTCTGTTTGCCTGTTAAACTGTTTGGATAAAAGCAAACTAACTGCAGCAGTGGCCAGATAATTTTATCTGAGTAAAGCTGCAGTAATTTCACTGGAGCAGTAAACCGATGGACCTTTGTTCTTTCATTTTGCCAGCTCTGTATTTAAACTGTTCTCTTGCCTGCGTCTGGTTTTAGGGGGTGATGGAGGAGGCCGGTGTTTTGACTGGTGACAATGCTTTCAATGCACACTTTGGAGAATGCATTAGTGCAATTGGTGACATAGATGATGATGGTTTTCAAGGTCAGTACAAAGTAACATATCAGAAACTGCCTGTTTGACTTTAGGCTTTACAGGTTTTTATACTAGATGTTGAGAGAATAGTCTCAACTCAGTGTCCACTTACTTGCTTTAAGCTATCACACGGTCTACATTAGCAGGTGAAGTTTGCTCATTTGTCATGGAACTGTAGATGCTGCATCATTCTGAGCACATTTAAGACTTCTTGTCCATGTATTTATAAGTTTTATTACATGATTCTTTTTTATTATAAATAAGTTATGCTATGTCTTATTATATTATTATTATTATTATTATTATTATTATTATTATTATTATTATTATTATTATATATATTATATATATATTAGTATTTTATGTGTTATTATGTTTTAAAAGAGACGGTACAATCCTGGCTAGTGTTTACATATTCTGTATTTTGTCAATGGGAAGACTGAGAAATTGAGATATTTAAAACTGTGATTCCCAACCTACTGGTTGGGACTCCTTCACTGGGGCACAACATAAATCTTAGGGGTCACGAGACTATTGATGAGATAAGAAAGAGGGAAAAACAAAGTTCTGTTAAAAAAAATGTATATTGTTTATGTTATTTTATTTACTACTGCTGAAATCTGGAATTTGTATAAAGGAGTAACAAGTAGATGGGGTCAAAACCCAAAAAGGGGAACCACTGATTCAACGGACCACACTGGGGATTTAACATGTTTCAGTCTTATAAACACAAATCTTTTGTATTTTACATTAGTACTGACCATTTTTCCAACCATGCCAACCAGAGTGTCCATGAACGTTCCAAAAAAGGAGAGATTTCAAAACGGGCCATACATGCAAAACTATAGGTATTGTCCCTAAGCATCTCCAGGCATGTAAACTCTTTCTAGCCACCGGTGAGGCATCAGGACAAAGCTGGGAGACGTGTTTTATATGTTTAAGTCTTGTAATGGACCTCCAGTGGTCTCTGACTCTACAGTACAATCCAAGCAATGGCAACCACTTTGTAACACTATTCAGTGCTGTTGTCCAGCAACAAAACCACTTCCTCTGTCATTTGGCGAGTAATTAAGCTACCCAGTTCATACTCCTCACATAAAACCGCAAGCAAATGTTGGCAGGTTGAGTTGCTCAGTAGGTGCAACAAAACCCCGCCATTTTCACAGACATTTTGTTTTGATTACCCGGCGAGGGGGATCTGCAGGAAATATTGCGCTTCTCTCAAACCAAATTATCCTCACACAGAGACACACATTTACACTGTCTGTTTCCCTGACGGCTCAACTTGGCGTCCGTCTCACGCTCGAGGCTAGAAGCCGCTGCCTGGTCTCATCTCCATGTGAGATATGCCTCGAGGCTTGCAGCCTGGCACATTGTGGTTGTGTGTGCAGAGAAAAATGGCAGCATATCTCACCTTGTAACTCGTCACTCTCAGAGTGTTGAAAAGAGCCAGACTTGCTCTCTGACTGACAATATTATTTAAAACTTAACTGCTACCATTTAATTTGAAAGAACTACTGTAAAAATAGAATACACATTTGCTTGCACTGAGAACAAAGACTTATAATTCTACTTCTACATAATGACTTCAATATTGTGTGATATTTACTACAAAAAAGTGCCATTCTTTTACAATTTCTGTTTTGGTATGCTGCACCACATGCCATGTAAGTGTTTTGGTTTATAAAAAGAAAGTTTATATATGGACTTCATGTGGAAATGGCATAAGGAGACATTGTTTCAGTGCTCTCGCCAGCACTATATAGTCTTGTTTCCACTTTCTCAGCGGTCACACAAGTTTTTATGGCTACTAACAACACTTAATTGTCTATTAAGAGCCTTACTGTAACAGCTTGTTTCCCAGGCACTGGCCCAGCTGAAAGTAAACAGGGGGTTAATGAAAGCTTTTGTACACATTCAGGAGCACACACAGTCATTTATGTACTCATTCATTTCTATTCCAGCTCTTCACAAAAACACGTTTTGTCCTTTATTTGTCTCTTCAGATGTAGCCATAGGAGCACCTAAAGAGGATGACTATGGAGGAGCTGTTTATATCTACCATGGGGATGCCGCAGGAATCATCAGCAAATACTCCATGGTAAGACAACTCTTAGTATCAGACAGAATGCCAGCACCAAATAGAATTTTGTTTTTTAATGTTAAGCAAAGGATTATCATAATTATTTAAACAAACAAGATATAATGTGTTAAATTGTAAAATTTAGAAGTGTATTTTTTAGCTCTGGAGATGGCCAGGCTAGCTGTTTCACCCTGTTTACAGTCTTCACTCCAAGCTAAGATATCAAATGTGTAATTTACCACAAGTCTGTAAAAGCAAAACAAATCATCTTTGAAAAATAAATGCGGGGTTAAAAACATATTACACAATGTGCCCATGTTGGCTGACATATTATTTGAAAGCTGGTATCATCTGTTACAGAAACTGTCTGGGCGCAGTGTAAACCCTGGTCTGCAGATGTTTGGCCAGTCAATCTCCGGCAACGTGGACATGGATGGCAATGGTTACACAGGTACAGTCATACCAGACTGGATGAGGGCTTGAAAGATTTTTCTTACCACACCAGGAAAATGAAATAAAAACACACCACATGGAAAAGGATGAGATTATAAATATTTGGTGTTGTACCCTCGTGGCTTTAGGCTCTCATTCCCCTGCAATTGCGGAGTTTCAGACTCGTGATAGAGGCATCTTGTTTACTGCATTCCACAGCTGAAATTCAGACTCAGTCGGCCTGACAGTTAAAGACCTCTGTATATTGTTTTGGGTTTGCAGGTGTAAACAGTGCTGTCAGCAGGAGTTGCATTAATACCATATTTTCTTCTTCATGGCTTTTTAAATCAATCATGCTTATGTTTCTGTTGCAGATGTCACTATTGGAGCTTTCATGGCAGATAGCGTGGTGCTTCTGAGGTGAGTACATGGATCAATCTCTGTGACACAGCAGTAATTATTTTTTCTGCTTATGAATCGTTTTGACGTCCAATCTCTCCCTCACTGTGTCGGCCGCTGTGGTTGTAGGTCCCGGCCTGTCATTACGGTGGATGTCTCCATCTTCCTGCCCGTCTCCATCAACATCTCTGTGCCGCAGTGTCACGAGGGCCACCAGAACCTAAACTGCTTCAACGTCACGGTCTGCATGCGCTTCCGGGGAAGACAGCTGCCGGGACAGATAGGTGAGGACTAATCCCAGCAAGAAAAACCTCACAAAAGTTGTCAGTCCACTATTAAAGAGCTTCTTAACTACCTGGGACCAATATGACTGGTACGATAGCTTGGCTTTCTCTAAAGTTAATTTAGAAAAAAAAGTCAAATAACCCAACTATCTCTATCTGTAGAAATGTAAAAACGATGGCTTCCACTATTTGTTGGTGACCAGTGTCCAAACACAGTGACTTTCTTGAGTCTTGTCATCACATTCAATTTTGAAAGTGAATCTCAAAAGCCAGAAAACTCAGTCGCCATTTGTCATGTCTATACTCTTATAAAACCCTCGCAGATATATTATATATTATGAGGAAGTGAAACTCATACTCCTTGAATTTTTAGTTGACATTTAAATGAGGAAAATTTGTAAACATGATTATGTTGAGCAATTCTCCCCAAGCCTGAGGACAGTCAGTGTGGCTAGCCTTTGGTTTGTGGCTGACTGTCACTGCTTATGGCCGATGGTACCCTTCAGCCTTTGCTAACTGGCTCTTGGGTGCGGTGCCTGTTGAACGGTGAGGTGCAGTCCTGTTCTAGTGTTTGGGTGTGGTCAATCGTAGCCCACCCCCCCAGGGGAGCAGGAGCCCTGTCGTTACATAATGACTACATCCTGGCTCGCAGGAATAAGGCTTCTCTGTTTAGCTGTCTGGCAAAACCCATGGAAAGTGCAGCACCATGTGTTTGGTGACTCCTATAATGAAACCCTCTTTTGCCTCCTCTGGAGTGAGCTCATGGCATTCCCTCTGTTGGTCGGAGGAAGCCAGGTTTTAGTCCGACTGGGGTGTGTCTGCCACCTCTCCCACTGTTTTACCAGTATGACTCCCTCTTGAAGCAATTACTACAGAATGAGGCTGATTCATTCAGAGGAATAGATTTTAAATGGCCCATATTTGTTTTTCTCAGACACACTGGTAATGTTTGACTTCATGCTTATGATTTCTAAATTCCAAATAAATTTGAAGTGTCACAGTGTCACTAAAACTGGGGTGGAACCAGCAGGAATGTTGTTATTGAAATGTTTTCTTTCACAGCAATACCAGTTCTGCCCCACCAGCTGGAAAATTAATTCTTTTTTTTTGATAATCCTTGTCTGCTCATCGTAAGCTACAGAAATATCTGCACGCAAAGCCTGTTTTTATGTAGAATTTCAGTTTATCAGTATTCATTCCTGCATGAGCTAACATAAATAAAATAGCTTATACTGCTTAGCTCTTCTTCATATCTTTGCTGGCTTGTGGGTGAAAGATTGTCAGAAGCCAATGCTAAGTGGGCGTTCATCACTGTAGCAAACCTGTGAACAAATTACATTAAATCCACTGAAATTAGTACTGTTTTTGTAAGGCAAAATAGAACAAAGTGCTCTTGTTAAGTTAAAGTAATATCAGATGATTTGACCAAGAAATGTCAAACATGTTCCCATCTTCCCTCTTAGTCACATCAATTTGACTGCAATAAGAGATAATTTATTTGTTCCCATGTTTTGATGGCATTTACCAAAAAAACCAAAGCCTGCATATGTCAAGTGTTTCCCAAGATTATCTTTACTGAATGAACCACTGCTATCAGTCGATGTTGCAGTATGTGTAACAGTGTTTCTTTCCCTTTCTCAGAGTTGCTGTATAACTTGACAGCTGATGTGGATAAGCGACAGAAGAGCCAGCCTTCCCGGGTTTACTTCATTCAGAGTGGATCTCAGATCAGCCAGATGAGCCAGCAGCTCAGCCTGGAAATCAACAGGGAGGAGTGCCAGCGCTACACTGCCTACGTTAAGGTAAGTTTGGATCGTCTGGCCATAACTGCTGGTGGTGTTTGTGTTGGGTTGTTTGTATGCTGCTCATGTCCTAAGCTGAACTTTCAGTTGTTTTCCCATGACCTTGAGCACCCTCACCCTGCATGGTTGATTTTTGATATGAGTTATTTGCTTATATGGTCTGTTTTTCTGAAATGTTTAGACAAATTAAAAAAAAGCGAAAAATTTAAATGTCAAGATAAAGGAAGGACCATTACATATCTCATAGTGATGTAAGAGCATTGGCTGCTGCAGCTAAACGGTATGGATCAACAGGCTTCTGCTGGGAAGCTGTTTGTGTCACCCTGCTGGGATAGGTTAAAGGTAACATTCAGGCCCTTGATGGTGCATGACACCCTGCTGCTCAAGTGTGCGTCTGCAGAAACTGACAGTAACAGGAAACAGAGTCTCCTTTGTCATTACATAGTGTCTCTATTGTGTTCCTCTGTGATTTAGTCCTGTAGCCACGGAGAGGGTCCTTGTCCTGAGGGCACCATCCATGTTTCACCTCCTCTAATACAGAGGCCCACTGCAGGCCTGTAAATTTCGCTGGTGTTCTTAATGGTGCTCTCCAGGCGCTTTCACCATGGGAGGCTGAGCTGCTGACTAAGGGGGGGCTGTCATTACCGTGCCTGCCTCTCTTCCTTCAACCATTCAGACTATAATGAATGTATATCACACAAAGCAGTTGTAGCAATAAGTTCATTCAGTTATCGAGTTTTATTCAGAGAAGTCTTGCATGTATTTATCCACGCTCTTCATCAAAACTGGATAGTTTTGCACATGCGCATTTCCAATGTAGTTTTCTCTTTTCTTTGTCTAGGTTTCAACACACAGAACATTAACAGGATGCCACATATCTGTGGCATCTCTCTAGCTGTGAGATAAACACACTTATGCTCTAAGTGCCATCCATCAGGCCAGATGATAACTTCAGGGACGAGGCATATTTTGCAGCTCCATTGGTTAGCTGAAGCCCTAATGGTGCTGAAAGAAATTACACTTCGATGTTGCTAAAGGGATCGTTCGTTTTTTGGCGAATTTTGGGAAATACTTATTTGCTTTCTTGCCAAGAGTTAGGTGAGAGGATCGATTCCGCTCTCATGCCTGTCTGTTCTTAATGAAGCTGGAGCCAGATGATGGTTAGCTTAGCTTAGCATGAAGACTGGAAACAGGGGAAATAGCTAGCCCCGCTCTGTCCAGGGGTTAAAGAGATGACAAGTGTCTTTCGGGGTGACTTCATGCAGATATCGCCAATCCAAATCCTCCGATTTGGATTGGCTTGACTGAGGTGTGAAGTGCAGCATGGTTGCACTTCACATTCATTCAGCTGCATTCATCATGCATTCATCCGGCTGTGTGGGTTATTATTTTTTCACTGTATGTATCCACAGATTCCACCAGCTCAGCACCAAAAAGCAAAAATGAGATTCCCAGAGCTACCAGACGCTGAAAAGCCATACAGGATGGTGAAGGTGTGGTGTCCAAATTACAACCTTACCAGACTGTTTACAGGCTGAATGACTTGTATGTGTATGAAAAGTAAAAGGGACAAAGATTATGACCTAGCATGGTAACTGTCTGCCATGATCATCATACAGTACTTTGTCCTAAACTTTAAAGAAGATCTAAAGAATCGCCATAATCAGAGGTGATCTGTCTCCACTCTTAGAGAGGATCCAGTCTGCTTGACCAATCGCATCATTTATCTTCCTCATGTGTCTGCCTGCATGAGCCAGTCCTCCCGTTGCCCAGAAGAGGTATGCTAATGGAAACCAGCTGGTTGCCCGACTACATTCTCGGGGGGGGGGGGTCCACCCTGCCCCTCTCGTAGCTACAACATGCAGTTAAAACACAGGACTTGCGCTACAGCAACACAGCAGGGTGTTGGGCTGCTGTTGTGTCAACTGGAGCTGCATGCTGGCACTGCTGATGGAAAACCCTGTCAGGGTTGATTGCCCAGGCCCTGATGCATGAGGTGGAAGCAGCATCATGAGCTATTCTGAGCCACTCTCACGTTTGTAACTACTCTGACCATCTGTCGACCCCATTTTGTTGACTTTATAGATTTAAACACTTTTAAAGGACCTCAGTTAACAGCGAGGTTTAATAATGCACTGTTAAAGTTGTATTTGTTCTACATTATGCACATGCAGCAACAGGACTGGAACAGACATGCTCAATTTTCCCCATCTGAAGTCAAGTAAAAAGCTGGACTGGCTGCTCAGTAAATCATGTAGTGTTGAGAACACAAGGGCATAACATTAGTTATTTAGAGAGCGCAAAGTACAGAAGCTAATAGTTCAATGCTAACATTTTTTTTCTGGAGGAATTCCTTCTTAAATTATGCAAGTCTTTCATGTTGATCATTTTAAACATGTTTTCATTGGCATTGACTAACAGCATACAAGCCCTCCAGATGGACTTTGTTTGGTTATTTTTAGCAAAATAAACTCCATGCAGGCTTTCACTTCAGTTGTACCTCACATTAGGGAGGTAAAGCATTTCCTAGCAGCGATGACTGATAAATGATTAGGGTTCAGATGTCCAGAGGTGCTGTGCGTGAGATGGAAATGAGTCATATAACAAGAGACTCACCAACTGTAAGCGGAAATTCTTCAGTTGGATGTGTTGTATTAAGTAATTTTGTACTGTCGGCGTGCTACAGTGTGGCATAGTTTCTCAACTTATTGCGCAAGCCAGAGCACTTGTAGTGAAATAGCTTGAAGGTTTGGAGTATTATTCATGTGCAAATGGATGCCTCATTAATAAAAACTTTATTATAGTGGCATCAAGGACAGAAAACTGGAACAGTAGGAATTCTTATGAAACAGGAAAATGACTTTTTACATGCAGACGTATTTTTTACTGGACCTGACTTAGTGGTATCTTATGTTAGATGGGTATGATAAGGGACCATCTACAGAGGATGGTATATATATATATATATACACGCCATCCATAGAGCCATTATGCTAGCAAGGACCAAACCAAAACAAAACAAATGAAGTGACATGAGTACTCTGATCATGTTCTGTGTTTTGTGTATCTAAGAATGCATGCTGTATGTGGAGTGGAGCACATCAGTGTCCATAGATTCAAAGTGCAACAGGTGTGTCAACATCACATTATAATATGCTGTGTCTTACTACAAGTATAAAGCTTTCGTTATTCATTGTGTCACATACTATGTGGTTGCAGGCTGGCTTTTACTGCTCACTTGGCTTTGATTTATTGCTTGTGTTCAAACATGTTTTAAGTATTCGTTTGTTAGATGTTCTGCACTTTGTCCTTGATCACATCTCGTGGCATATTTACATCTTTGGCGATTCATCCATCGTCATATACGTGTTTTTACTCCAGCAGTCCCATCACAGTGCACGTGAGCATTGAAATCATGCCAAGAGCCACTTCCATTTGTGGTCATGAGTGGTATTATGCAGCACTGTAGGTCCAGCACAGTCTCCAAGGAGGAGCTAAAATAGGCAGCTAGAGGCCTGCCTGTAACAGTTGTCTGTTTAATTTAGCTTGTAAAGTATCCTGCTCACTTTCCTCTGGCCTATATTCCACTGAGTATGTGCCCTATATCTCATATCCCCCTAACATTTGCTCGGCACCACCGGAGTATTTAAAGCTCCATCAAATTTTATTCTAAAGACTGCTGCTGTTATTGGGGCATCTGCAGGAGGAACATCTATCTGTCAAGGCTAAATGCAATGAGGCCATCTCCAGGCTCCAGTCGCATTTGAATGAATGGAAAAACTAGCTTATGTAGGCATGTTGGATTTTAGCATACAATGCGTGAGTTTTTCAGGCTGGGTAGATTGACTGATGATGGTCTATGAAGTTACAGAAGGAACCAGGTTACTTGTATCATTACCTCTCCAAATTCCGTTGAAAGGCAGTAATGTTTGATCTCGTGTGTGTGTGTGTCTCCCTGTGTTAGTGTCATATCTCATTCATATCTCTTTTGGCTTAACTGGGCAGGCCAATCCATCTTTTTCATGCTATATTTTGTTAGAAAACAAAGCCTGAGAGAAGAAAGAAACAACAACAAACAATCAAACTGCAGCTTTACAAGTTAGAGAATAAGTCTGTGTTGGTGGGGGTTTGTGTGTGGTGCATCATCAGCTTCACTGATGTAGTTTCAGCTCCACTTATACAACTGCTACTTGTATGCCGTTATACCATATAACATGCTGCCTGTATCCACAAATGGCTACTTTCTGAAATTAGGCGCTAGCAAAATGGTAAAGACATAATAGCAAATAGTAGAGCTGAAATGATTAGTTGATTCATTTATAAGTTTTTAATCTACAACAATTTTGATAAGCTATTATTTAAGCAAAAATGCGAAAAATTCACCAGTTTCAGCTTTTTACGTGTGAACATTTGCTTGCTTTCGTAGTCTATGATCGTAAACTGAATTCAATCGCTTTTGGACTGTTGGTTGGCCTTTTTTTCCACCGTTTTCTGACATTTTGTAGACCAAATTATTGATCGAGAAAACAATAATCGTATATAGTTGACAGTGAAAATAATTATTTGCAGCTTTAGTTACTCCTGATTCTGATTCTGAAGAACCGTTTAATTTGATTGAAAACCAAATGGTGCTCCATAGATTCATTATTGACACTGACCACTGACTTTAAAAGACCTGGGTCAAACTGTTTTTATCGGTATTTTGCTAGTTGCTTTAGCTTAATGTATCTGGAGGCAGAGAGAAGATCTGGACAATCAAAGTGAAGTACCGGACAGACACCGTAATGATTGACAGCTTACCTGACAGTGTTTGAACTGTGTTATGCTGTTAAATCTGCTAATCTGTGAAAAACCGTTTACACTTACTGTTTGACCCCAGTCGGCTCTGCACAGACAAACAGGAAACCCTGGAGAGTAAAGCAAAGAGTTCCTGTCTCTGCATCCCAAAGAGTCTCCAGTTTGACAAAGTGCCAGAGCCTCGACACTGTCTGGCATGTAGAAACCCAGAGCCGGGCCACTGCCACACTGCCTGCTTTGTTTGCCTCTTTACAGTTGAATAGAAACGTGCAGTTCCCTTGATGCCTTCCCGGTTTTATTTACCCTCAGGCCAAGAGAGCTGATACAATGAAAGTATATAGCAGGAAGGTAATCAATTCCAGCTGTCTTCTGTTACACATGGCAGCAAGTCAAGCATATATTTATAAAGAATGTAATGAAAATAATTAAAAAAAAAAAAATACTAGTGCAGTGTGCTGCAATAATAAATCAAGTGGAAACTGTCATAGACACTGCCATATAAATAAGTTCAGCTAAATGCTTTGTCTTCGAGTATTAGTGTTAATTGTATTTACTGGACACTAAAGAAGAGCTATTCAGGTTAATTTTAGCTCAGGGTAATATTTTGGTCAGAATTTCCCTACATGGTCATGCCAGAGTGAACATTATACAGTTCTCCAGGCTTGTTTTGGGAGTGCACAGCCAACAGACTTTTGTTACAGTAAAACAAGTCAAATTTCTTGTGACGTTCCTCTACGGCGTGTGCATTGAAGATACAGTATAAGTAAGGTATTATTTTTGGTATGGCTGCTTAATAGTCCTACTCTGTGTTGTTGCCATGGTAAATCTATTCCCGTTACTCATATCAAGACAGCCCAAAGGTTGGGCAGATTTGATGATTTGTTGATTTTGGCAGCTAAGCATGCTGGGCAGAATGTTTCCACAGTCTTTTGGCTGTTTTACGGCCACACAGTGCCATTGCAAGGCAGCGTAATGGGTGGCCAAGTCTGACCACAATGAGAGAGTTTCTCTTGCCATGTTTCCCGCTTCCACTGCAGAGGAAACATGCCTGTATACGGTTGTTCAGTGTGAATGTGGTTGCCTGTAGAGTCAGAATGTCATAATGTGATGGTGCCTGTGCTTCACCACACCAGGATAAGAGAAAAAGGCTACTTCATCACTTGGCATCTTCGTGATGCTTCCTTAACAACCTGGCAGTGACCCCGTCATCATTTCCCATACTTTATCTATTTGTTAATATTAGGGTATATTCCTGATGTGGTGGCGTCAGCATCAAATTCTGCTTCCTGCATACATGGGAAAGATCTGCCCCTAAGGAAGTGTAACAAATATACACAGAAGACATTTGTTTATGTCCGGCAGCGACCGTAACCTGCCCTCATCAGTTAGATTTGACTAATTTGTGCTCCAAGTATTATCAGGGCTTTGTCTAAAAACAATGGTTCCAGCAATAACAGTTGAGTAAAAATGCCCCAGATTTTGTGCACAGTGACGAAATCAGCTGCAGGAAGCACCTGGAGACCTCCTCTATCACCAGGATGGAATAGACTCAAACACACTCACAAACTCGGTGAACTCCATTTTAAAAACTGCACACTTTGACCTGCACCTCCATGCTAGGATCTCATCTGGTTTTCTCCTGAGATTAAAAAACTAATTTTCATGTAATTAAAAGACACGATGCAGAAAACAACTTTGAACTTATGTAAAGGAATCCTCCTTCTTTCACCGTGCTTCTGTAATTAATTGAATTAGTCTACAGATAACAAGCTTCCTGTTTATGCAGAAGAAATATTTATCAAGATGTTGAAGGAAGTTAATCTCTCAAAGACAGGAAGTCTTCAGATGCTTCTTGATAACTCTAAGTGGCAACAAAAATTCAGTAATGTAATTCTGTTGCCTTTGGTTTAATGAGTTTATGAATAAAACCCAATAAAATGTTGTCTGGGCCTGAAATCTCTCCGTATTTGCTATCTAGTGCATTACATTTACCCCCTGCCATTATATTTGAGTGTCTCAAATCAGTGTGAAATTTCTTATCATTTGTTGTAGTCGTATTAGTATTCTTCCCATTATTACCTAAAACATAATACAGACTTAAATCCACCTTGTTCCTATTTGATTTACAGCTCTCAAAACACAGAGCTGCTTCCTTAAAAGGGCCTCATCTGGATTCTTCTTTTTTTTTCAGCAAAAAGGTTTGTTTTGCTTCTTAGGAGAGCCTTGCATGTGTCCTTGTGGTGACTCCACACTCATCAGTCAGGTTACAATAGAGATCAGCGAAGGGTTAAAGTTAGATAGTGATGACGATGATGGGAGCCCTGGGTCAAGAATTTGGAAAATGAAGAGGCTATAATACGAGACCTTTTAGGCTAATTTACCTTCACTTCTGCTCCTGAATATCAAGAGCTCAACTTTACAGCCTTAGGGCCATTTCAAGAGTGTAAAGCCTTGAAATTCTTCCAAAGGAGATGTAGTAATGACACTGAAAATAGCGCAGACACAAATAATATGTTGAAAGTATCACAATGTGGGAACTGAGATATGAGGGAACACATCAGTGTATTTATAGGTGAATGTCAGGATTTCAGACCCAGATATTACACTAATACAGCTATAGTTAGTGTTGGCATTGAATCAAGTTGTTGTTGATGGAATATAGTAAAAATAACATGCTGATGATTTTGGTATGTTTGAGCAGTAAACCTATTCCATCTGCCAATTTCCACCAGGGAAGCGAGGCACCTTTCTCTCCTCCTTTATAAATCCCAGCTGCGGTTTTAAGGGTCAAATGTTGAATGCCTTCTTCATGATGCATGCGAGACCCTAAAAGTTTCCTGCAATTTGTGTTTATGCAAACATTGTTTAAAAAAGCAATAAATTCAATACACTTGGATTCTCCAACACGTAAGAGATGTATATCTCCATATCTGCACCCTTGGGATCTTTATCGTGGGAGAGCCATTCTATTGAAAGTCCAAAGCGAAAGTCTGAGTGTTTCAGCGGAGAGTTGGTGCGTGAGGCAAGGATTTTGAATAGCAGGTAATGTGTACTGCTGCAAATAATTTTTTTGCATATAAGCTGCGTTAAGAGCAACATGGTATTTACTGCTGTTTATTCTTGATGCGGCCTCATGCATGACAGTACAGATGGAATACGTTTCCTGTCAGTTACGTGATGATGCTCCTCTGTTTTAGCCAGGAGGAAATTTGTGTTTGCTCATGGGAGACATTGCAACTCACTGCCACATCTAGCAACACTCAGTCCTGCTAAAGGTTAGGATTTGGTTGATTAATGTTTCACTGAAACAACATCCCAAAATTGTACAAAGGAGCCTCATAGTTTACTGAGTTCAGTCTTTGACAATGTACAGCAGCAAAGCTAAATGTTTCTTTGTGGTGTTTCTCTCGTATTAAATTTTTTGCGGCGGTGAATGTATAGTTGGGGCAGACATTAAGGGGAATTCTCAATTGAGGACAGTTCTGATCCGGCAGTAGCAATGGCAGATGATTGTTGTAAATGTTTCATCGAAGTGGACACAAATCAGGGAAGAAGTGAAACAAGTGACACAGTAATGATTTAAAAATGGAGGGAGGGTAAGAATCGGGAATGGAGGAGAGTTAGAAATAAAGAGCAAAATATTCTTCTAGACTCAAACTTCATGACTCCATGACCATGTGACAGACTCACACTTTCACTGTGCCAACAATTCTGATGTCAAAGTACACTCCCTCCATCTTGTCAGAGTACCACTATGACAAGTGACAAGGGTTTACGCAGTTAGAAGGTGTTTTGATTTATTTGTGCAAAAATTAATTGTAGGCAAGACCACTCCACTGTTTACTGAAAGCACAACTCGTAATTATCCTGAGCGTAGAACCTTGTAAATCCACACATTTGTTTTCATTTCTAACTAAATTAGTTTAATAAGCAGAACTATAACTGGAGTATCTCTCAGTAGTAAAAACATATTTCCCTTTTGTAACAGACACAATGTTCAGTGATCTCAGAGCTCTGCTTTTTAAATGCTCTGTCAGTTCAATCTGTTTTCTGGGCACAGTGTGTTTTTATGCACACCAGGTTGTGGGGTGTGTGAAGTGTGTTATTTATCAGATTGGTGCCCGAAGCTGGACAGACATCTGAGAATCGCAGCATCTACTACTAACATCAGACAGGCTGAAACATTTTCCAGTGTTTAGAGTAAACATGGCTCATGTTGAATGGGAACAGTTTTAAAAGCATACTGAATGCATTTGGTATGACTGGTAGTGTGGCATTTTCATATTAATCCGAATTATTTGGTTTTGGGCAGGATGGAGGTATTAAAGTCCAAGTGCATTTTTTATTGATTTGTAACATTTTTCCAGACTTGCTATTAAGAACATGGTTATTCTCATAGATTCATGTCATTGTTTCAGTCAGATCCTTTTGGCTTCAAGCAGCTTGATAGCGGGTTGCCGCTCATTGTTTAGCAGTTCAGATCGCAATTTTACCGTTCTGGTTGACTGTCCGACTCTGTAGGCTGTTGTACTCACCTGTAAAGCTTTAAAAACACACTGTATCTGCTCAGCGCCAATCAGCAGTTAGACAAAGTTAGCGACCAGCTGGTGAACAGAGTGAAGCATTTAGCAACTAAAGAGCCAGATATTTCCCTCAGGACTTGGTGGAGACCAAAAACAAGACCAAAAAAGGACTTAAATCATCCCCTGGACACAGCTGTTTCACAACTTGTTTCTGCTGCTCCCAAGTGGCCAATAAATTAGTTACTGCAGATTTAAAGCAGCACTAATTAATATTTTTATATTAACAATGGATCAGATAACTATGTTTGATGTGAAAAGAGTCACTAGTGACGAACCAACAGAGAATTAGCCTTCTCTGTAGTTATGTTGTGGTTTTAGCATCTTTCAGCTCACTTTTTTGACTTTCTAGCATGTAACTATATTTTTTTGGTTCACTCTCACCGCTCTCAGTTTCATTTCGAGCCTCAGCAAGCAGATGTTTTCAGTGAAAAAAATCTGATAAGCTCACTGTGCACTACGGGCCCGGGACCAAATAGCACACAGACAATGTTAGTGACTAGCTAGTGAACATGGTGGAGCAATCATTTGACAGAATTGGTGGAGACCAAAATAGAGCTAATAGGAGAGTGAATAGTGGTCCCTAGATTTGCCAGGTGGCCAGAAACACGATTCCAAACAAATACTAATGTTGCAGCATGTCTGCTGGATGTTTAAATATGACATGTAACTACTGAATATGATAAATAAATATAATAATGTTTGCAATATCAGCTTTATAAGGTGATACTACCACAGTGTTGGATTTACAGCTTGTTCTGGTGCCCCTAAATGTAAAAAAAAGAAAAAAAAAACTAATACTAAAATAACACCAGCAACGTGACAAAAAGGCAAGTAAATTGACAAAAAAACAACAACAACTTTGTAACTAAAAATTACGAGAGGCAGAAAAACACCTCATTTGAAAGGGCAAGCCAAATAGGGGACAATAGTGGACGCAAGGCACAGTTCAAGTAACAAAACAACAAGGGGAAAAGCACATAAAGAACATAACAGTAAAAAATCACCAGATTTAGAAGCAGTCATTCTCACTCAGAAGTCCTTGACAATGTCCTTGAAGGAAGTTATTCAGATTTCTTAAAAAAAAAAAAATCCCGTCACTGGCAACAGCAGTGAACTGAGGAGCTGCTCTTTGGGAGATTTTAGAAGAATGAAAAGATGATTGTTAGATATTAGTGAAGTTCATAGCAGAAAAATCAAGTAAGAGTTAATCAATCCAAAACGAATTCTGTTAAATATGAGGATCGGCCATGGGATTTATCCATAGATCTGTGATCTTTTCTGGTTTAAGAATAAGGATTGCAGTTTTGTTGTTTCAAGAAGCTATGGTGACAAAGCAGGTAGAGACTCTGATCTTTTGTGCCATGACACGTGAATAGAAACATTTAGGAGCACTGGGATCATTTTCACAGAGTAAGCCGTCCATAGTTGACTTGTCCAATATGGTTTCTAGCTAAAACAATTGGATGACACTCTTTACTGCTCCTACACAATTTGTCATTCTAGGCTTCCCAACATCTGCTAACCTATTCTGAGCTGAGCAGCTGCTATAGTTTGACCTATAGTCAATCTGGCAGAGAGTTACTCACTAAAAATGTCGGTAAATGTCTCACTTATAGAATTTTTTTAGAGGACAAGCTGAGATAAACTGCTTAAGTGCATGTCTGCCGTATGCTGCAGACATTACTGTAAATACTTTCAATTTCAAGTTGTCTCCCCTTGTCTTAGTATATGCACGTAACCCTAACTTTTGACAGGCTGAATCCATTCATCACTTAACTAAAAAGCTTTTTCCAGTTAAACTAAGATTCCCTGGAGTTTAGCCATCGAATGAAATGGCCTCAACCTGCAAGTCATCCAAACATCCATTGTCCTAAAAAGGAGTTCTGTGAGCACGTTTCCCTCATGAGTTAATAAAGACTTCCCATGACCAGGATTAGGCTATATGCTTTGGGGGGAATGGTTTGGCTGAGAGTTGAGCTCTTGTGCTTTTCAGCCAAGCATGAGGCGTTTAAACTGAGGATCAGAGCCTGTTGCAGCCTGATGTCATCCTCCCCACACCCGCCATGGCGGAGCTGCTCTGTGAGCATAAAGGGGCAGTTTGGTGTGTTGCCATCTTGTTGATCAGATTAACATGTGAAGATCAGAGCTTGCAGCACTAGAGTATAACTCAAGTACAGCTCAACTAGAGTTCCGGGCGAAATCTATAAAATATCTTTAACTAGGTCAAATTCATTCATGCAGCAGCATCTTTATGTTCCTAAAACAAGCAAGCATCAAGTGTAGATGTGTAGGAAAAAATCATACAGGCAGCAGAGAGGGAAATCAAAGGGGAAAGAATGGTTGGTAAGGGCGCGAGTTATGCTCTGCTGTATTAAATAAATGGGTCCTGAGTGTGAACATAAACACAGAGATAGTATATTCCACAGAGAGGGGGTGTTGTAGGTGAAGGTTTGATTCCCAGTTGTTTTCTTTGAAAACATGCAGTGGCAAACTGTTCTCCATCCTGTGAGTTAACTATATGAATATGCATACAGGGAGGAAGGGTTGGTATCGAGTGTGTCATAAAATATCCCAACTGCTGTACCATGCAGATTTTCGTCCTATAGATAAGAATTTACAGTTTCCAAAATATGGTGGGAACTACTGGAAAACAACTGTTTCCTGCCAAGTTTGCTGGCATCTCTACAGTATAACTGGAACCATTAATAAGTAAATATGTCCATGAGATGATGAGAGGGTTCAGACTCATTTTAAGTGACTAGGAAATTTACCTTTTTTATGGGCAGTACTTCCAACTCTAAGCATACTGTCCTTCAAAAATCCTTCATCTTGTTTAAAGCCAATATGTGTATAATTTGAAAATTTCACTTTCGTTTGTGTCAGACAGAAATACATGCCCCTAATCCGATGAATAGGGCTAAAAGAACTGAAACAGGGCTGAAAAATCAGTCAAAAGTCATGAAGTTAGCAAATAGACTCACTAATGTCACTTATCTAAAGTTTGCTAACATTGGCTAACTTTAGCCACCATTGGCTACTGGTCAAACCAGACCAAGTTAGGCTGTAGCAGCAAAATCCCTGACTGTATTAAATTGAGCGACGGTGCGTTTTATTGCTCATGAGTTCAACTTTTCGTAACATAATGTAAGAGGAAGAATGTTTTATTTTTTTTCTTTTAAATGTCATATACTTTTGCTTTAAAACTGGCAAAAACTAATATAAACCTGCTGTTTCATATGTCTACTTTCATTATAATGATCTTTAAATAACATAAATCCCAGAATTGCTCTATCCGATCTGAAATCAGAGACTTTATGTTTGATGAGTGGAAGCCTTTTAGTGCAGAATAACCTGTCTCTTGTGAACTTACAGTCACATAAGGCCGGTAAGGGTTTCTTTCCATAAAATTATAGGTAGCAGGCAGTTAACACTAGCCAGTGTCCTTCTCAGCTGGAGCTCAGGAACTCTTCTGTTCCATAAATACAGGAATTAAAAGCAGGATCAGGAGGGAGTAAATAACTGGACCAGGAGTGTGGATTCGGGTGGGGCAATTGGCAGCATTGGTCAAGGGATAATAAAAGCTTAGGCCAAGTGTTACTGAACAGCCGTCGGCACTACTAATGTAAGCTTTCTGTGAGTCTTGGGAACTCTCCAGTTAGCAATCTGTAGCCTTGAAGGCCAGTTAGTTAGCAGTCTGTATGCCTGTGTTTCAAGAACAAAGTCATCCTGTATCTGCACAATAATAGATGCTCTGTTAAAAAAAGACGTGGAAATCCCTCCATAGCGCACTAGATTAATGGAAAGATTATGCCTATTCACTTGTGCATAAAAGTCACTCTTAAAGCATGAGATGCAAAAACACCACATTTCATTTAAAGTAATTTGGTCCCCCTGTGGCTTGTGAAAATGTGAGATAAGCGGTGGGAGTTTGAGGCTGGAGACCTGAGCAGTGAACTTCCAGGGGGTCATTTCACTCAGATGCCGGAGGACAGGGTCCATTTCAAGCATTCTTCTTTAATGGCTGCTGAGGCTGAGGGCTTTTGCCAGTGCCTCACATAGTATACCACCACTTGTCCAGTACTGACTACCACACTGTGTCATGTTACCTCCCAGCTGAGCCGACATACGACTTGAGCAACACTGTCTCTGTAAGTCCAATAAGGCATGGATTGCACTCTAGTGATCAGTGTGAGATCAACGTCTATTTTGCATCTGCGTTACCCAGCCTTATTTGACTAGTTCTACTGTGGTAACGGGTAGTGCTGGCCCAAAATGAAAGACCAAATATTTTCTACTGATGCTTTTCGATTTCGATACGAATCGAGTTTACACTGGTACCTACCGCCTCCACGAAATATGCCTGAACTGAAAGTCCGACACTGGCAAAAGCCCTTGCCTTCTCTTGTCTAATCGGCTTTTATATGTTACCAAACTAACTGCTAGTCATATAAATGAACGAATTACAACCCTAGATAGTGTTAAAAACTCAGTGTGACAAAGTTAAGCTTGGTTCAAGCAGTGCAGGTAGTTACTTTTCCTCTTACAGTAGCTGTGTGAGCTCACTGCTAAGAGTGTTCGGGACTACAAAGCTGTATACTCGACTCAAGTCAGCTGCTGATACCAGCTCCGGTAAGAACTTGCTGCCCTCGACACTTCCTCTACATGCCGAAATGTATCCCGCACGCAGAGGAATGCTGGTGTTAATAATTGTTTTACATTTTGATTTAAATACTCGTATTATCTCCAGGTTTTTTCTTATATCTGTTGCTGTCATAATACAGCATACACGAGTTGGTAGATTTTTTTTTTTTTTTTACTGTAAAAATAATGTGCACATAGCAACACAATAATAAGTTAAGTAAAACACATTTAAAACACAGTTATCAGCTTTATCGCTTAGTAATTTTTAGCCATACATGTGGTTGCCAAGATGGTGAACATGATAGACATGCGTGCTCAGCATCAGCACGTCAACATTGTCGTTGTGAACATTCTGACATTATCGTAAAGCTCAAAGCACCCACAGAGCTGCTAACATCCAACATGATAAAAAAAAATACCCTGGTTCCACTTTTCAAAGATAAATATTTGCTGTTTTTCTAAATTTTAACTGATAGTAAATTGAATATCTTTGGTTTTGAACTGTTGGTTGCAAAAAACAATTTTAAGATGTCAGCTTGGGCTCTGGAATATTTTATAAATGAAACAATAAATTGATTAATCAAGAAAATAACAGGCTGATTAATTATTGATATAAATAAATGTGATTTGCAGCCCTATTTTCAATTGTCAACTGTAGAGCCAAAAAGAAAATGAAAGAAAATCACAAAAAATTCTCTATCATCAGCAATGCCATTTCTTTATCTGTTTGCATCACCATTTCCCAAATGAGCCCAAAATATTCTGTTTTCGTTTATTCATGTCCTGCGCTAACGGTCGTTCTTTCCTGATGTAACTCACTCACTGTTGATGAGTTGGGTGGGTTCTCCAATGGTGTTGCCTAATGTGTTCGAAGCCCAGAATGGCCCTGTCTGAGGAAAAAGGATGGGTGGGTGGACACTGGAAAAAGCTCTGATAATGGACAAAAGAGAGAAAGTGCAAAAGAACGTGTGGCCTAAGTGACCAACGGAAAGCACAGGGAAGCCCTTTGTGTTTAAATTGTGGGTTTGGCTCCGTGTTGGTAGACATCAGTTGGGCAAAGGGACACAGGGTGCATATGAGTCTGTTGTTGCTGCAGCTTTTAGACATTAAGATCAGAGTCAGACCCACCAAGCAGCATTCAAAGATCTGAGTGTAGCTGTAATGAACAGAAGAGATGAAAAAGCAACAACAGTATCTGCTTTTCCCATGTATGTCTTTCACCACTGTCATCTAATGAAGATATGGGATTTGATCACATTTAGCTCTGTTTTCATTCTGTCTGCATTGTTTCCAAACCTAATGCCAAATCAAACACTTCTTTTGTGGTCTTAGATGGAGCTGCCAGAAACGCAAATATAGCTCTCAGAGGCAGTGCCAGCAGGTTTTAAAAAAAAGTTCCGAGTGTTCGCTTTGCTGAGAACTTTTAGTGGTGGCCCTGTTTCTGCTATTTCAATAAAATGACAAAAAAGACATTGTAATTGATGAAAGAGTTATCTCACCCGTCCATTGAAACTAATTAAGATGATTTGGTGGTTTATCTGTATACTTACATCTGCAATCAACCACGTGGACCTTTGGCTCAGTGATTATAGTGATAACATCATATCCAGACTGTATGATCTTCTGATAATCTGCAGTGTAATCAGTCTTTGCCACAAGTGTCAATTGGACAAAGATGTTAAGTTACCATAATCATCAAGGCTGTCATTGCTTTGACCTTAAAATTAGTTTTAATAGTTTTATGTCTACGGTGGGGCAAAGTCTTTGCAATAGCCTTTTTGTTTATGGTCTCTATAGAAAGATGTGAAGGACGTGTTCACAGCCATCACGTTCGAGGCGGCTTACAGCCTGGGGAAGCATGTGCTGACAGGACACCAGGAGCGAGACCTGCCTGCGCTCACTCCAGTGCTACGATGGAGGAAAGGAAACAAGATTGCAGTGAGGAACGAGGTAAAATAAGGATTAATATCGTATAAATAGATGAAGTAAAATCCTTCTAAATGTAGCTGTTGAAGATTTCAGGGCTCCTCATTTCTTTACTGCAAAAAAGTGGTTTGGAGAATCATACACTTCACCAGCTGCAACACTTAACAAAGTCTTATATGGTCTTTATTTGGAAAACCTTTGTCAGGAGTTGGATTTGAAAGTAAAGTATACATCTATTTTCTTGTGAATGGATCTTGAGACAAAATGGACAATTAAAGTTGTTACCACCTATCTAGCCCCAATATGATATAGACAATTTATTGCTGAAGAAGAAAATGGACATCAGATAGGACTTTATCTTTCATGAAAACGTAGTGTCACAAGACCATGATTATTCTCTAATTGTAGCCTCTTTCAATCTCTCTTTCCTTCTTACTTACCTAGATACCGTATCCGCCTGCACTTTTATAAAGATATTGTTCAGTTCACCCAAGTTGCAACAGTGTTATCACTATGTTTTATGTTAATTTTGATCTTGTATTAAGAGAATCACAGTTATTTTCTACTAGTGCAGATTCTTATTTCCTCAGTTGGTTCGACAGAAAGTGAAATTCTCCCCACACCTGACAAAAGGACGACAGAAGGAATGAATGAAATAGCTCAAATTGAGGTTATAATGATTTAGTGCTTGTTACTAGCTCATTATTGTCTGTGTTAGTTTTTCTTGAGTGAAATCCAACAAGACTGATTCATTTATTTTCTTTGCAACCACCTCTAACTTGCCCCACATGTGTTTCCCCAACGTCTGCACTCCTTGAAAAACCGAGAGATTTGCGTCTTTCAGCACCTACAGAATCCATTTATCTGAAACTCTTCGAACTCTAATGCTTGACTTAAGTTTCCTTTCATGATCTAGCCTTAAACCAAAGACCATCCTCTGACTAATTAAAAGAGAGATCAGACAGAGTAAAGACTTTTGGCCTTCCTGGATAAAAATCTACTGGATAGTGCCAAAAACCACACAACACTGCCCCCTATTCTGAATATGGAGTCAGTGTGTTCAGTGCATGGACAGCATGAGGTCATATGAATTGTGTACTTTACTGTTTCCTCTTCAGACTTGGTTTGAGAAGAACTGCCTGTCAGATGACTGTGCTGCAGACCTGAGGCTCCATGGGAAACTGTTGCTCTCTGGGTAAAAACCCTCATCTTCACAGTTCAGATTTAGATTCATTCTCTGTCTTTGCCTTTTCTTCCAGTAGTGAGGAAGCAAGCTGAAATATTAGGCCATGTGGGTGTGGGTAGTGGAACCATGACGCATGCTTGGAGGATATCCATATGTTTTTCCATAGTTAGGGAGTTCCCTTTCTTTTTATTGTGTATCATCTGCTCTATGTACATTTAGTGAAAGTTTACATCTGTCATGGTTACCAGTTGTCTTTTTTTTAGATACATTCTTTTTTTTCTGCAAAAACAAGCAGATGCTATAATTTAAGGGCACCGCCTCACTGTTTACTTATATTTTACATCAAAAATAAAACAAATTTAGATCCATTGTTAATATAAATCTTTGCTTACTGTTCCTCCTGTAAGGTCCCCCAGTTGTTATAAGAAGTTTATTTATTCTCTGAAATACATGATTTACTATGTGTTCCCGTCAGGTTGCATAGCAAGCCCCATTTGGCCCTCGGGGGAGTGAAGAACATCTCTTTAAACTTGACCATCTCTAACGCTGGAGACGATGCCTACGACACCAACATCTACTTCAACTTCTCCAGAGAAGTTTTCTACATCAACTTTTGGCAGAAGGTCTGTTCTGGCTCTTGAAATATCTGTTGTTTATTTAATCTGGTGCTCATGTTTATTTCTGAAGTCTGATTTGCTGTTTTGTTTTGTTTGTTTTTTTTTTTTTGTTTGTTTTTTGCTGTAGTAAAGTAAAAGTGAAACTGAAGTTGAAACGATACACCTAACCGTGTTTTACACACATATATATGAGCTGAATATCATTAGTTTTCCAATGAGATGTACATTTTCTCAGAGATAGTTTATTAAAAAGACTGATTATATGTCAGGAGTACAGCCTAAACAGTGAAGCAGTCAAACCTGCGAAAGGGCAATTGAACTTAGGGCTTTGCCTGAGCCGTACAGGCGACCATGTGGATGAAAGGTGAGGAGATGAAGAGCGGGAGAGCCCTAGCAGCAGCAGCAGTAACAGCTGTCCCATCTCAGAAGGCAGCTACTCTGGCTGACCTGTCATACGCTTCTCTGACTCATTTAAGACAGATGCACCATGTCAACAATATATGAGCTGTGTGAATGAGAACAAATCACATAATACATATTACCTCAAGCTTGATCTGCGCACCATTAAAATTGCGTTGCACATGTTTAAAGACTCCCATACTGAATGGGGCAAATACAGGTTTCGAAGGATAATGACTTATACCTTAATGGAGGTATTGATCAGGCCTGCTCCTGACACTCTTTCACCTCTAACAGAAAACAGTTTCAGAATTCTGTTAAAGAAATATCTACCCACTGCCATCCCACTTTAAACCTGAGACATTTTCCTTTGCGACCACGCTGCGTGTGGATGGATTTCACAGCGACCACCTCTGCCTCTGGTCATGTCTGTTTGCTCACTTGTTGCAAAGAGGACAGCAGGTCCGCTCACAGCAGAGAGAGAGACGCCACATCAGACGGACGGCTGGGAACAACATCCGTCAGGAAGGCTTTTCCCCTCATAACACACCTCATGTTTATCCTCCAGCTGGGTTTTTTCACCCCTGTGATGGATAGGACAATCTCTGTAAAGCCCCCCCCCAACAAAGCTGAAATTTGATTTAAATAGAATACATGCTGCAGGCAAATATTAGAAAAACAGTGTTTCAGTTTCATAGCTAATCTAATGAACCAGGCTGACATTAAGTATCAGGTTTCCAGCGGCCACAGAGCCTCATTTTGTTTGGAGACCTGATAAGTCAGGATGGCCTGCTGCACAAAGAGAACAGGCAGTGAACAGTATAAGGAGATGACAAAGAGGCCACTGAGCAGGTTTACTGCCGTATGCACTTTGAGACATTTCTAACAACTGCTGGAGACGTCTGAGATGATGATGATGTGAAAGTTGGGGTCAGCTCTCAGTCCTCCCACTGTGGCTTTTTCTGTAGTGAGCGTAGCGTGGACTTGCACGCCCCTCATATTTAAGAGTGGGGTGCGTTAACTCTCTGTTGTTCTTGCAACACAAGCTGTCAGAGAGCTGTGGAGGTGAATTGGTTTCAGGAGCACTGCCTTTACTCCCATGGGACTCGGAGACTGCTGCACCAGCTTCTGTGTTTTCTTTTTTTATCTCTGAAATGTTTGAGTAGTCTGTTTTTTTTTTAAGGTTAGAGCTGTGGCAGATGTTTGTACCACTGTATTTCTGGTAGCGCTTTATACTACTCCACTACACTTGAGAGGGAAATATTCTAATTTTTACCCCACTACATTTACCTTAAAGCTATAGTTACTAGTTTGTTTTGCTGATAAATATTTTACACGCAAAACATACCTTCTTCTAAATCATGATTTGTTAGATTAAAACACACAGCAATACATCAAAAGTTAGCTTCACTTCAGCGAGAGACAGTATTAAAATAACTGCTTAAACATTAATGTTGCAGTTGGGCTGGGTGATATTTCAAATCAATTTCATGATATTTATGGATGTTTGTCCACCTCAAGATGTAACAAACGTATGCAAAATTATGTTTTAAATAATCAGATTTCTGTTCATTGTAATGCACTGCGTTCCACCGGTAAGTATTAAATCAGGCAAAACCCTCCACACATATAAATCTCAAACTTCAGTAACTAATTATAGTAGTTTTGATTAAAATTGACTCCGAATCATTAACTCAACTCAGCGATTATAATTGCTGGTATATAAATATAGTATATAACACTCTGAAAGAGGCCTTTTTCCATGATGAGTACTTTTACGTTTAAGTAGATTTTGCTGATAATACTTCTGTTTACTTAAGTTCAATTTTGAATGCAGGACTTTAACTTGTAAATGAATATTGTTATGTTGTGGTATTACTGCTTTTACTTGAGTAAAGGATCTGAATACTTCTGTTCATTTAACAGTTGGTATAGATTAGCATCATGTTGAAAAGGTCAGAAATTCAAAATGCTACTGAGAAATGTGTGAAGCTGTGAATTTCAGTGGGGATTCAAACCTAAGAATACACAAATCCCTGATTGTCTTGGCTGTGAAGCATTGCTTTGCAAATGCCATGAAAGCCAAAAGTGGACCTGAATCGTCATACCTGTGTAGAGAGGATAAAGTAGGTGATGACAGTGGTTTGGAAAAGGTAGACCGAACTAAAGCCAAATACCGATACCAAATGTATAAAGTGGATGGAGGTATGAGGACATATGCAGAACATGCGGAAAGCGGGCCTCCTGTGTGTTGTCTTCCTCACTGACAGACTGCTCCAGTAGAGGCTTCAGCTGACACTAAAGCTGGGTAAACAGACCCAGTGATATTTAAATGGTCCTGCCATTTGTGAAAATCCCAGCATGTACAGTATTTGTTCCTGACAGAGAAAAAGCAGAGAAAGTAAGCAAGAGAAAGAAAGCGAAGAAGTGCTGAACAAACAGACTTTGTCATTTGGGGGCCCAACACGCCATATGTCTGAGTGCTCTGCTCTCTCTCAAGGGCTGCCAGGTGGGTGATGGGTAAACAGGCTGACTTCCCCAATCCTGCCCAGCCCCATGGGTCAGGCAGTGTTTGCACAGCAGCACTGAGGGATACAGGAAATAGAGGAAATTCCATCATTGCCAGTTGTGCTGGGTGCCCCCCCCCCCACAGGGCTCGCTCCGGTCTCCATGCAAAGGGCAACCATGCTTGTTTCAGCTTATTTAATGAAGATTGAGGGCATAGCCACACCCCGGACTGGCACTGGCAATCTGCTGAATAAGGGGAATGGGAGTGTGGATGATAGTGTTGATGGATACGTATCTTTAAATATGTCAGCAGAGACGACCTTCACACCAAATAGTTATAAACATAGGCTCAAACTGGGCAGCAGAACAAGCTTGCACATATTTTGTATGACTTACCTTAACCCCCCTGCTAAATCTTCCAGAAGCACTAGTCTGTCTTTTTTTTTTTTTCATCAAAGTCATGAAGTATCTCTGCCCTCTTTCATGCTTCCACCACACAAGCTCAGCTGACAGACTCTCAGTGAACTCTCGCTAAAAGAATTCTTACTCCTCATAGGGTCAAGGCCCAAGTGTTTACATAGTGCAGCCGGTGAAGCTCCATATTGTTTAGACAAGCTTCCAAACACACAGCCTGGAGGCTGTCCAATTACCCACCCGCTAAGATGTGTGTGTGCTGTCACTGCTTCGTACATTCTTCATTTAACCTAATTTGGAACTTCAATAAGACATGAGAACCTATTCTTTTACATATAAAAATCTTTTTCTAACAACAAACTTGGCCTATACTGTGAATGTTGGCAGGTGTGTGTGTCTATGTTTATGTTGTTAAAGCTGCAGTAGAGGTTAGACTGTTGCTTTTCGTCATGCATATGTAGTAAATTACATTATCTCTGATATTTGCATTCATTTTACCTTCCAAAACCATTGCTGATACCTTTTGCCTGGTAACTTATCAAAACTGATTGTTCCTTGTCACAGTCTGCGTCCATGAGTGTCACCCACTCTGTCTCCAGTCTGTCTGTCTCTATCACTCCCTCTTATTCTTGTGTCTATCTGTCCTTTTGCAGGAAGAGAAGGGTATTTCCTGTGAACTTGTTGATTTGGACTTCCTCAGATGCAGCGTGGGATTTCCCTTCATGAGAGCACAGACTAAGGTAGCTCCAAGCAACTACATTCACAATGTCAAAAAACTGCATGCGGCATACATAACGCTTGTAGAGGTGTTGTAATCTCAGTAAAGAGCAATGCCACCTGGTAACGGCAGTTTTGCGTGGAACAAAATGTAGCAGCTCACAGCAAGCATACTGTATCACATGGAAAACAGTTTCATGGTTGAGAGTAAAGTCGGTGACAGCTTGGTTTATTCTGTCTTTTTCTCTTCAGTATCATTTTGCAGTGATTTTTGACACAAGTCAGCTCTCTGGGGAAAATGACACACTGCAGTTCTTAGTTCAAGCGAAAAGGTAACTATTAAGAGTCACATTGTAGTTAATACTTAAAAATATTTATTTTGTGTAATGAGGGTTCCCTTTGAATTAAAATGCTGATTAATCCCCATAAATATATCCACTTTTATGCCACATAGAGTACATTCATTTTTCATGGTTTTTTCTAGAATTTATTCCTGTCGTTGAATTGATTTACAAAATGACTAAATAACTTTATTGGTACTTGTTTGTTGTAGCGCCAATCCTGAGCACAAACTCTCTGACAACAGTTTGGATCTGTCCATCCCTCTGGTTCATGAGACTGACACTACTATTACTGGGTAAGAACAAGAATGTTCCAGTGGAGATTTGAACTGGTTGCTCATCTGCTGGCTCTAGGGATGAGAGGGACTGCTTTTGTTAGTATGGAGCATATCAACTTGAAAAGCCTTATCTCTGAGCACTTTATCATGGCTCTGCTTCACAGAGAAGGGAGAGAGATGTAAAACAGCCCAAATCCGCCAGAACTCTCACATCTGATAAGGCTGCTGTGTGCACTGTCTTTAATGTGAAAGGAGGCCTCAGAGCAAAGCTGGACACATCATAAGCATATCTCAACTCCTAAAGAAAACTCTGCTGTCTAGCTAATAACATGACTGAAGCCAGAGATTTTTATGAATCTCTATTTAATAATATTTCTGTGGGCATTTAAGGAAATATTTTTTTTTAATGTTAATGCATCATCTGATATCTCTCTCCTGAACACGACTGTCTGCAGAGTGGTGACACCGAGCTCCTTTGTGTATGGAAACTCCATCGATGCCTCGCGCTTCGTCCAGCTGGAGAACATGGAGTGCAACTTTCAGCCTCTCAATCTCACTTTCCAGGTACTACAATCACAGGGTATATAGGATTTTCAATATTTTTATGTTTCCCTATATATATTCACTTTTCTTTTCCTTTCCCTGTCTGTGTGTGATATGGTTCCAGGCCATAAACAAGGGGCCCAGCAGGCTGCCTGGCTCTACTGTGGACATCAGGATACCCAACCGGCTGGCGGGCAGCGGAGCTGACATGTTCCACGTCATTGAAACACAGGTGGATGCCAACAGCAGTCTGTCCACTAATTTATCTAGCCCTGATCCTTATTTATTAGTTTATTCCCCTGTAGGCAGCCATACTTTTATTTTATTTATGCAGCCCATGCCTGTTGTTCTTGCCTCCCTTCATGGCATGGCTGCCTGTGTCCACCTCAGAGGACACATTTTTACCACTTTGCTGAGTGCGAGGCACCACTGGGCCAGTGACAATCTAAGGGAAAGTGTTGATGTTGCTACTGAAGCTAAGCGACCATTTTGTTTCACAACATTTTGCATTTAGATAAAGAAACACAATACTCCCACTGGGTTTGAATATTTTCTTAACCCTTGCATCGGCCCTGTCATATAGGTAGATCATGGGGTAGCGCAAGCTGTTAATTGTATTTACTGTGAATGGGCAGACGGGGTTGTATGTATCCCACCCTCCTAGAGCCCATCTGGAATCACTTTCAGGGGATCAGGCGGCTTGCACGAAACGGGAATGGGACACCTGCAGAGTTGGCTACTGCTCCGTACCATCCCCAGCCTGGAACCACACATCATAAACACTTTTAACACTGCGTCTAGCCTGTGGCACACCGGACAGTTGCAAACTTATATTTTATAGCCAGATATTTGTACATTTTATACAGACCTGTGTTTGGTCAGACATGATGTATAAGTTCCTTACTGTTGTTCCATAGGATAATTCTGTACTTGATTTGATTTACAAAATGACTGAATAACTTTTTCTGCACAAAATCCCTCAATCTTCATTATTTACTGTGAAAATTCTGTTCTCTTGGGGGATTTCACCAGGTTAAAGTTAGTACAGCCTATGAATCTTCAAATCAGCAATGGCAGCAAAAACACAGGACAATGAGAAAGCGCGGCAATCAAAGCTCAGACATGCTGAGTGGTATCAGAGCAGACAATGAGGAAGGCCAGAGGAGATTTCCACATCCAGAGCTTTAGGTCAGACTGAGAAGAGGGGAAAGGGGAGGTGTTCCCAGGGGGCTGGGCAGTAAAACAGACACCTCTAAATCACTCCGTATGGGAAATCTGTCTGGGAGGGGTACCAGCCTCTTGACGGGGCGAACTTCCTGTGAGCCCTGTATATTCATAACAATAGTGGGACTGGGCCAGTTTAGGTGGCGAAAGTGCTTTTCTCAACATTTTTGCTGTCAAACTCAAATCCAAACCCATCCTTGCAACACAAACATGACAAAACCCCTGCTTTCATACACATTCATGCAACACATCCTATTTTAACTCAACTCTGCTATACTTCCTTTGTATTCATTAGATATGATTTTGCCTAACATCTTAGTCAGCACAACTCTTCCACTGTCATGTGTCAGGTGGCTGATGGTCGAGGAAACTGCACTCCTCACAGAAACCCGACACCGTGCACCATCCCCCAGGACAGAGAGAGCATCTTCCACTCCATATTTGCCTTCTTCACCAAATCAGGACGTAAAGTCTTGGTAAATATGCAGCCCTCGCATTGCATTTTGACATTTCAGAGGTCACTGACCCCCCGTGAGGATTCTTGTTTTTTTTTTGTTTTAGGTTTTTTTTAGCAGTGCAACATCTGTTTATCACACATCCTTCTCTCCTCCACACGCTTTCTCCTGGTCTTCCCCAAACTCTCTTTATTCTTCTCTCTGTCTTTTTTAAAAGGACTGTGACCGGCCTGGAAGAGTGTGTATGACAATCTCCTGCAGTCTGGGTCCACAGTTAAAAGAAGAAGCTTTGAGCATAGATATAAAACTTTTGCTCAACACTGAAATTCTTAAGAGGGTAAGAAACATGTCACAAGCTTGATAATTTTAGTTGCAGTTTATTGTTATTCAAAGAGCAACATTAATCTACCCTCCTTTAACCCACAGGACAGTTCCTCTGTGATCCAGTTTGTGACAAGGGGCAGTGTGCAAGTTAATGACAGAGCAGTGGAGGTGCCAAAAGGCCTGCCAGAGGACATTTCTGTGAGTATATCAACAGTTAATGGACTATCTACCTACACTGACAGCAATACTACTAATACTAATTATAGCACCCAAAATAACTGTATTGCATCTGTAGCGTACCATACGCTAGATTTTATTATGCAAAATCTACCTAAAGTTGCTCTAGTCCAAATGTTTTTGTTTACAATGGGTCAGATGACTATGTGTTATGAGAGAATTATCACCACACTCTGCGGTTCCCTTCAGCTCTCATTGTTTTGGTTTTCATCCCACAGCTTTATTGTTTCCAATCACTGGCGATGCTTTCATCTATCTCATTTTAAGCCACAGCAGAGCTATTTTCAACAAAGAAGCTCAGATAAACAAACTGTACACTATCTATCAAGTACCAAACAGCAGATAGACAAAGTTAGAGATTAGCTGGTGAATATAATGAAGTATTTAGCAGCTAAAGGGCCAGATGTTTTTCTCAGCAGCTGGTGGAGACCAAAACAGGAACTAAAAGAAGAGTGATTATTGAACTTACATTTGTCAGGTCCCCATAAAGGTAACTGAAAATTACAGTGAATGTTGCTCCCTGTCTGCTGTCTGTGTAAATATGCAGCTATTCCCTAACATGATCGCCATATAAAGTTTATAAGGTAACAATACGTCAACATTACTCTCCTCTAATGATATTTAGTTAGGTTTCGGCCCCCAGCCTAACACAATGTCAATGAATAGAATTGTGGTTGTGCTGCTCAAAATATAATAAAAAATTACTCTGGCTGTTGCTGTTACTCTGAATAAACCACCTGAAACACTGTGTTCATAGTGAATATTTCTTAGATAGAAAATTGTTCCAATAAAACTGTTCACTGTGAGATATCTCAAAACTTGGCTAAATAAAACCTAAATTAAATCCTCTAGACGTAAGTGAGAAAATATCTTTGTCTAATTTGGGTGAATTGAGCCTTAGTTGCTTTCACTCAGTCTAAATCCATCACTTTGACATATTTTTTCATGTAAAGAGTAACAGGTTAAGTCACAAAGCAGAACTGTTGCAGCTGGTAAGGCGACTGTGTCTTGCTCAAAGCAGGGCAGATGCTTATTGAGGCTTGAACCCAGGGATTCTGGTTGAAGGACAGGCTATTCACTACATGGCTCCGCTTGCAAAAACATGTCAATAAGCCTATATATATACACACACATACACACACATGTAGAAGTATAGTATTTAGAAGTATAGTCCATCATGCTGTTGTTAGACGTTTCTCGAGCCACTGATGTGCTCCACTGTGGATCATTTAGAAAGAATGTGAGTCCAGGGAACAGCTGGGACCTGTGGGTATACTGTTTGGTGGCAGTTCTATTGGCTGTTTTCGGGGCCCTCAGCTGTGCTCAAGGACCGAAAGACCCCCACACACACACACACAAACACACACAGTGTTGTTTGCTGAGTGATTGAATGGACCGCCAGATCAGATGTGATGATTATATTGAGTACCCAGTACGCTTGCAGTGGGATCTCTCAAGTGATTAGGGTGCTGACCGGGCTGCAGCCCTGCTGACCCTGAGCTCCAGACATGCTCGGAAAGTTCAGACCTGCTATGAATATGTCCATACCACGCCACTCTTTCAGCACATAGTGAGTGTGCTCATTCCAGTGACTATTACCCCCCTAGGTTTTAGTAAACACAGTTACCTTTTCCCCCAGGATCCCTGATGGCTAGAGTACACACTGCAAAGTATAATTTGTGAGCCCTGGTTGTATTGCTCACAGCAAGCCTACTGGTTGTCAGCAGAATGACATGCTCGCTTTTTATCACCCGTGACATGTAAACAAACCCATAGAAATCCATATGTTTAAGTATGCAAGTTACAAATTTAGCAGCACAAAGCTGAATTTAATGAGCTTCACAATTAACCACACATTTCAAGAATTAACTGATTGCACAAGTTAAATTGGGAAAGTCAGAGTCAGAGAGCAACAACCAGTAGAGCTTTACTCTTTTTTGTTCACGCAAGCACTTTGGCATGCATAACAACAGCTACATTTCCAGGGCTCAGAATAAGGGGGAGGTGTTAATGTGGGGAAACTATTCAACAGAGATTAATCTTCACTTGTCCATTGGTTTTGTCTTGGCTCACAGTTGGTGTCTCATGCCACTTTTGTGTTCAAAGCCTATATAGTACGGCACATTGAAGCAGTGAAGTTCCTCAGGCTGTTCTGAAATTGTCCCACCAATGTTGGCAGTAACAAATGATGCAGAACTGTGTGACATTTGGGAAAATACACATTATTTGTCTTAATTTAAGATCATTAGTAAATAAACTCATCTCTTTCATGATCCTTGTGAATGAGTCGTTTTCCATTTAAGGCTTAAATGCTGACATTAAAGCAGGCTTAGTTGTGGTGCCCAGCAATGCAATGTTTCACTCAAGTCAAACCACTGTTAATTCAGTGCAAATCAGTTTAAGTCATCAGAGTAATTGTTTTGGAAATTACTCATGCACAGAAATATTAAAAAACTTCAAAGGAACTTCTTTAGAGTACAAAGCCAAAATGGTCATTTTATTGTCACACAAATGAAAATAATGGTTATTGGAAAAGCAAATAAAAATCAAAGCACTGGTGCTGGAAAGTGATTTAAAATAATTGTGTTTTCGTAATTAAATAAAATACTGCATTTGTCACTGGACGCTACTTCCCTCCATTGTAGTTTAGCATTACACCATGCATTGGGTTAACTGAACTGATTTTGCTGTCAGTGAGAGATTATCCAGCAGGTCAGTGTTCATTAATGTCATGGGAAACAGCCCAAGTAGCTCTTATTTATTGTGGAACCAGGCTATTTTTAAGCGTTTCCAAAGAATGGACAAGATAACTGAGAGCCAGCCTTATTCTGGGCTTCAAAGAGTCATTTTAAAGGTATCTCCAGATTGAAAAAGAGAGAGGATGAAATTATTTTGAATTACACTGATCTAATGAACACTTGTTTGGCGTTGGCAGTGCATTATGAAACAGTGATGGTCAAACTTACTGAGTAGTTCTATGATGTTATTAATACCAGTGAAAAAAAACATAAAAGGGCATTATTGTTAGACAGATGAAGGCCATGATGAATACCAAGGCTATGAGTCTACAGCCAAACTAGCAGCACTGTGAGGCTGTACTTACGCACAGTGATGTTTTGAGCTAAATGCTAACGTCCTCATACTAACAAGCTTACAATGACAAAGCTAACATGCTTATGTGTAGCAGTTATAATGTGTACAAAGTTAACCATATTAGTCTACCATGTTAGCTTGGTAATATTTGCTGATTGGAACAGAACACAAACTACAGCTGAGGCTGATGGGGTGGCATTAGTTTTATAGGTATTTTCTCATAAACCAAAGTACTGGACAAATTCAAATGTAGATGTAGGTGAAAAGTCAGGGGATCACCAACATCAGCAGGATTCATCCTTTGGAGACCATGTGTGTCTGTACAAATTGTCATGGTAATCCATTTTCCAGTTGTTGAGATACTTCAGTCTGGACCAAAGTGGTGGACCATCGGACCAACAGATTTACATTGCCATCAACAGAGTCATGCTGCTAGAGTGGTCAAAAATGATCACTTCTTATGTGAATAAAAATGTGCTTTACAGCACAAGTTGTTTACAATTTGTACTGCTAAGAGTTGTTGACACTAGCTACTTGTTGCATGTGGAACAAAAGTCACAATACCACCCTGTCCTGACCTGGGTGTGCTAAACAGTATGGACATCCTTGGAATTCAATAAAAAAAACGGAGTTTCAATGGATTTTTCTTGAAACACCACACTGTACACAATAAACTGATTTTAATTCCACATTGATTGATTTGATTCTATTAGTGTCCAGTTTCCTGCTGTATGATGGTACTTTTGCTTTACATGTAGCTCCTTTTGACTCAAGTCATGAGTTCTGACAACAGCCAAAGCAAACCTAAACGAGATGTGTTTTGGCCATTGTTGTTGCACTCCATTGCATCATGAGCAGCACATGACCTAATGTGTATTCCTTGTGTGTGTCCCTGCTTGAGCATGTTGTACTTGATTGTGACTCACTGACTGACTAAAGTGTTGTTGGGTTTCAGCTGGTGTTCGAGGCTCTCCACAGTCAGGAGCCGAGGGGTTACGTAGTCGGCTGGATCATCGCCATCAGTCTGCTGGTGGGAATCCTCATCTTTTTGCTGTTAGCTGTGCTACTCTGGAAGGTAACGCAACACCTGAAAACCGATTTTTTTCAGCACCCAACCTCAGTTTAAAAACTTACCAAACTGCTTGTTTTTCTAGTAAGATTTTGCTGAAGCTACAATAGTGAATAAGAGGCAGTTGTCACAAATTTGTGTGTCACAGCCAGAAGACTTGTGTCAAACTGATTAGACGTCAGCACAGTATTCAATTGTACAGAGACAGCTGGAGCTAGGGGAAGAGGTGAGGCTGAGTGCTTGCTTTGGGCCTTCAACAGCTATGAAATGGACAAATCACAGACTGGACAATAATTCACACCATACCACTCACATGTAAGAAGAATCTAAAGAGGAAATGGCAATTACACTGATGTCCAGAGGCCGTGTTTGCACAAAACTCCTTTTCTTTTTCACTGCTTCATTTTCCACCGGGAATACCACAACTAAACCTTGGAATGTTGGTCCTGGGATACTTAACCCCCCCCTCCCCAAATCCCCAGGTCCTCGGATCTTGCCAAAACAAACCCCACTTACAAGAGCAGCACATGTCCTGTATTGCTCTTTTCAGGAAATGCCTGAGGAGAGTACAGGTCTGTATCAATAAACTCTAGTAGCCAAATGCAGATAAATGAATGGAGTCATAGTGAGAGAGGCAGCATCCTAGTGTGGCTGCTTTGTTTAGATACACACCAAAAACCTACTGTTTTCTCCATCCTTTCAAGGCTCCTTTATATTATACTTGGTAAATGCATCTTATAGTTCGGTTAAATGTAAATTACAATACCATATTATATTACTAGAGAAACAACACATCTCTACAGGGGAAATGCTTGGTTTGCTTCCATCCATGCTGGTGGTTTTGCGTGGTTTAGCCTATTAACTTCAAACTGAGTATGCTTTACATTACTGCTGGGCTTTTTTCAAAGCAAACCATGCCATGATGTTTTAAATTGATTTCCTATTTCCCACACATCATTTATTTTCAATTTTTGTCACAGTGGGAGAAATCTCAACTTGGATATATTTCTAACTTAGATATTATTTCAAACTAAAGATATAATCCATTTAAGTGAACTGAAGGTTTGAGTTGTTACTTGTTCAAATTATGTTATTATCATAATAATGCAACTGAAAGAAGGAGCTGTTTTAAATAAACTCTCATTGGTGGTTCAATCAGTGACACTGCTGGCAGTCAGTTACTGAAAAACACTGCATTTACACGGTATGTAAAATCAAATCCAGAAGACAACCAAGAAAAATGTTGCGTAATTTTTTTTCCCTTGCACTAAAAATGTTGCTGTTCTGCAGCTGCATCTCCCTGGATGTTCAAAATATAGGTACTAGCCTAAAAACTCCTGTATTGGGAATATGAAAAATCGAACAATATACTGGATCAGACAATATATTTTAACATAAATGCATAACTTTAGTAAAAAAATTTTGGGAAGGATCCCATTAATCTGGTGATTAGAGAACTATGGCTAAGATATGCACTAACCACCAAAATTGACATTTTGGGAAATATGCTACTTTGTTATCTCACTAAGAGATAGATGACAAAATTGATGTCACTCACGTCTGTACAGCAAATATGAAGTTACTAACTCTATGCAAGAAAGCAAATAAGTATAATGTCAAACCATTCCTTTAAAGTGTGACATATTTGCCAATACCAATATATCTGTGATAAGCTAATATAGGGTGATAATATCAGCCTGTGGTTGGGCTCTAGGTCATAGCTGTGCATTTCTTATCTTACCTAGTTTTGTCTGAAAAACAATGGCCACCTCAAGATAGTAAAATCTACCCTAAAAGCTGTGATACGTTTTGGATGGCGGTCAGCACCAATGTAAAGTATATGTGATTCATAGTTAATGAGCTGAAACGTGAAACTACAAGTTTTTAACTCCTGCAGTCAGATCTGACCACAGATACACCATACTAACACCTCACATGTTATGCTGTTCTCATTTTTTAACAGATGGGTTTCTTCCGTCGGCGCTACAGAGAGATCATTGAGGCTGAAAAGAACAGGAAGGACAGTGATGAAAGCTGGGACTGGATGGAAAAGAATCACTGAGACTTGCAGTGGGGGTCCCAGAGGAGCCAATGCGATTAGGGATTGGGTCGGGAAGGATCCAATAGCACGGGGTCTCACAGCCCAGCCGCCCCAGTGGCACCAGGCCCTTCAGTCTTCCATATGTGGAAGAGAAGAATATTCTCCATGTTTTTTGGAGACTTGATATTTTTTTGTGGGTGGGGGTCCAGGAAACAGGCTTCTGAGGTGACAGTGTGGCTTGCCAGAGGACACTTGCTGTGTAATTCAGCTAATCTCATAGGAGGTAACTCCCAGCCAGCGGAGCGTGGCTGTTGATGGAACCCACATCCGTACAGAGATGTGGAGATGGCAGGAATACTGGTGGACAACAAAACCCTCAGGGCTGTGTTACATAGCAAATTTATTTTTATACATACACTTTAAGCCATATTGTATAAAACTGGGCTTCAAGAAGAGTTTGGGGTTTTGAAGGCCATTATAAACATACTGTTTGTACAGTATGTTTTCCTAAAAGCACTGATGTTTGATAAGAATGAATGCTTTGGCTCCATAGCTTTACTTTTTATGCCAAAGATATGTCCTGTGTAGTATATGATTGGAGTCGTTTGTATATTCAGCTCTTCCTGGCAGTGAAAGATTGTATCTTTTCTGTACTATTTCCTGCTTATGAATATCTGTTTTACACATCTGACTGCCCCTCCCTCCCACAGATAATCAGCCAGAGCTAATTCCGTGTTTTACACCGACACTCACAATGATTAAAACGCTGTGTCCTGATGTCATCCACCGGTGTTGTGAGAGTTGTTTCAAAAGCTCTGAAGGCCCAGAAAAAGTGCCTTCTGAGGTCATTGGGACCGAGTTCAGGATGTGGAAACCAACAGCACTGTTGAATTCTCTATTAACTCTTTATTTGCCATGTTTCCTTTATTATCCATGCCTGCAATGCAGGGGATGGGTTGTAAATTGAACCATAAAAGCTGCCATTCACATTTCAAGCTTTGCAACTTTCCATAAGCATTCCATTTGTTCTGGTCGTGCTTTTAGCCATGTTATTTGTAGGTGTTAAAGTGGATGTAATGTACGTGATTTTGACTGATTTGCCTTTTAAGCTTTACTCTCGGTGATGCTTTGAATTAACAAATGCTTTCAGAGTGCAATGTGCAGTAGAGAAAATTATCTGAAGCTGCTTCTGCAAGGAAATATTGGTCAGCTGGCTTTTTAGTTGGACCCCCAAAGGTTTCCAGGTTTAAAATGAAGGTATCTTAGTTTATTCTATAGGAAATGATTCCCTATATGTCATGACATAAGACCTGATCATGATTTATTTCCAAAACCTTTCCAGACTTCACCTAAGCAGACCGTTTAATTTTACTATTATATTATTAGGCATTGGGTTTTAGCGTGAAATATGAGATACATTACTCTCCACGGCCAGATGAAAGTCTGCAATGGGATTCCACCTACAGTCATTTACAGGGGCCCATGGCATGACTTATGCCCTAAAAATAGGTGGGAATGTGCTGCACTCAATCACTACACATAAACGAGCTCTTTGGGGCTCATGGGAAAAGCGCATTTTAAGTCAATATGGAAGAATGTTAGCGCCCTGAAAATCTGCCACCACTGAAGTCCACAGCTCATCATTGCTCAAATTTTGACCCCACATTCTTTTATGTCTTTTAAATTGCTGGGCCAGATGTGAATGAAATTTTGCAGAACACAGTGAATAAAATTTTATATTAAATGTCCCCAAAGAATATTAACTTTATTATTCATTTGAAGAGCTTTATCGCAAAATAACATGAAAAAAAACTTAAATTATGCTCCATAAAGTAAGTTTTGAAGAATTTATCAGTGACCATTGGGTTTAAATTACATATCTTAAAAAAGATATCAGTAAGTTAGGATGAAACCCTGCAGTCTCAGGACTTTGGGGTAATTTTGCAGTAGACCAGAGTCAGTTTGAAACGTGCAATGCCAAAGAACAAAAACTATAATTTAAGACTTCAGTGCTAAGTCACTTTATGGCTCACTATGAATGCTTAGCTCTCTATTGTGTTGTATGAATTTTACCATTTAATTCCACTGGCATGATGGCATATACTGTACACATTCACGTCTTCCCTCAGCATCCGTTAAACCGATGCTATACCTGTATGCAGAGAAACCAACACTTGACATTTTTGAAAAAATTTTAACTGTGATGGTTATATTTTGTTTGTATGTTTGTTTGTTGTCGACGTTAATCTCACCGTTATTTGGGGTTTTGTTCTGAGTATACTACTGTCACTGAATATCATTTCCATTATAGTGTGCTGTATGTTTGATGTTTAAAGTCATGTTTGATCTGTATATTTATCTGTTGATAAATTTTAGAGAGAAATTTCCTGGCTGTTTGCTGTTTTTGTTAACACGAGTCCAGTGTGGTTGCTGGTTGGTTTGCTTGTTTTTTGGTGTGTGGTGCTCTCTACTGGCTTCGCTGTAAATGTACAGACAAAAACTCAAGAACAGGAAAAACACTAAACACAAAACTACATATTCAAAGAAGTTGGAAAACTCTTTAGGAGTTATTTGCAGTAATATTTGTGTAAATGACATGATTTGTCACTTTTATATCACTGTAAACTAAATATCACTGGGTTTTGTACTGTTTTTTCTGATATTTTGCTGAGGGTGAAGTCAGCAACAGTGGGCCACTTTTTGGTAAACGTGCCAGAGAACTACTGTAACAAATATCCACTCACAGCAGTCATGTTTTTGTGAAATGCAACAACCCTTCTGAATATTAATGTAATATTTTGAAGTGAATTGATTAATAGACTCTCACACCCAATAACACCAGGTTTTTAAGGTTTAGTTGGGCAGCTAGTCTGTTGAACACTGATCTACTGTGCTTTTTTCAGTAAAGACAATATATTAACTCTTTTAGACAAGTTAATTCAATGCATTCCTATACCTACTAAATTTGAAAGAAACATGTCAATCAAATATGCTTGAATCAACTGATAGTCAATATAATATTGTCCCAGTTTTGGTTACACCTTAAGAAATGGTGGGACAGTGCTCAAAATATGATTTCCAAGGAAAATAAAGATGATATTGTGCGTTTTGATTGTGAACCGTGATCAGAGAAAACACAGCTTTATTAAAATACAATGTCTGTAACAACTGACTAATTTATATTTACTTATAGCGCCTATGTTTTGTAAGGTCCAGTTAATTTGCAAGCCCAAATTTCCCCTTGTGGCAAGATTTCAGAATAAAAAAGATTTACTGGCAAAACTTTAATGTCCGACTTTCAGTAAACCCACTTGTCCAAAGGGGTAATCAGTTAGTCAAAATAATAACTGATAGATTAACTGATAGTGTCAATGATCTTTAGTTGAAGCACACGGTACATTCTGCTTGCGGGAGCTGCAGAGCACTGCAGGTCTGCATAAAAAGCAATGTGTCATAGAAAAAGGGCAGCTCATCATTCTTTAAACCTGATGAGGTTAAGTTACTTTGGTCAGGTAGACGTCAGTTGCTATGAAACACTGTCATCAAGCACAAGCTCCTCTGTAGAGTACAATGAATTATTTATACAACTACCACACTGAATACAGCAGGAACACTACAACAAATGGAGCTGCTCACATTCTTTTGACTAGAGAGAATCACTCTGCTAACTATGTCCTCTTTATTGGATCATGGGTTGATTAGGACTGCGGCGGTGGAGCAGGTGCTAGCACCAATTGCGAATCATTTATGCCATTTGGTGCTGCTGTGTGACAGTGCAGATGAACCTGAACAGTTCAGCCACCTGGAGGAGGCAGCTCAGGCTGTGGCTAAAGCTACTGAGAACATGGCAGTAGTGGCTTCCAGGTACGTACAGTGTGGCATTTACTGGTGTAAAGAATATAAATTTAATGTGCAAGACTGCAGGTACAACAGTCTGTAATAGTCATAATCCAACATGTAACCTCATTTAATGTATGTGAGAGACTGACATGAGTAATATATTATCAGACAAACAACAGGGTCTTTACTTCCAGGCAAATAAGTGAGACAGAAGATGAAGTTTTGCACATGGAGATGTCATCACTGTTGGAGTCAGTCACCGTGAGTGGACAGCATGTGCTGCTGGCAGCCCAGAAACTCAGCATCCAGCCCAGTTTGGCAGGACATAGAGAGGAACTCATCACTGCTACACAAAACGTCTTCGTAGGAGTAGTCAAAGTAAAGTATGACTTTTAAAGTCTGCAAATGTATTACCAAATATCCCATATGTTGTAAAATATTATCCTTTTTAAAATAAACAGCGATAGGCAGAAAGGAATTGCTGACTGCCCAACAACAGACAGTGACTGATTAAAAACACTGAGAGGTTCAAATAGATTCATCTTCAACAGTTGAATTTGCTTCACTTTCTCTGAGGTTCCCTTAAATGGAAACACTACGCTGTTAAAAATAACAGTTTAACTCATCCTTTGTTAATTTGTGAGGACAGTGAACTTTTCCCTAATGTTAGATACTGACAGATATCGTATCTGTAGTGTCATGCCTGTGTACAGACTGTATACAATTTATGAAAGGGGATTACACCAGCTATTCTTTGTATATTGTAAAAAGGACACGTCTACTTTGTTACTGACACTGTAATTATCTTTTATAACTTTATCTGGTCTATGGCACACTATTTTTTCTTCTCTTTGGTCATGGTAAATGCTGTCTAGATCTGCTTCAGCACACTAGAGTATCATATTTGGATACAGTGATTTGTGCAATTAAAATTTCTAACTATTTTGCAAACAATAGCTCTTACAGTCAGAACATGCTGACACATAAAAAAAAAAAATTTCCCACCATTGTCCAAGGCTTAGGGAGAGATTGCAAAATGATCTGGGACTTCTGTCTTTATCAAAAATTGCTATTGTCATAATATGTTGCAGTCATACTGCGAAACAAGATCTCTATATATACACCGCCTGTATTTCACAATGTAGAATTTTTCATTTCATCAGCATTTGCTTCACGTGCATACAAACTTAGTTGTAATTTCTAATTTGATCATTGACATTACTACATGACTAGGTAATACTTACAATGCCCATGCAGGAATATAGGCAACATGTGGGAAATATGAGCAGAAGTTACACTTAGCAATGCTAGCGACTCTGTGAGGCTGCACTTGGGCATGGCAATGCTTTGAGCTAAATGGTCAAATCAGCATGCTAAACTGCCGATATTTAGCAGGTATAATGTCTACCATTTTTCTCTCTTAGTTTGCCGTGTTAGCATGCTAATATTTGCTAAGTAGCACTAAACCTAAAGTAAAGCTGGGCTGAGGCCGATCGGATTGTCATTCGTTTTGCAGGTATTTAATCACTGACTGTACTGGAAAAATTATAATTTCCAATTGGTCTTGTCACTATCAGAATTACAAATTTGGGGTCATGAATGTCAAAACCAAATTTCATTTCAATCCACCCAACATTGTTGTCAAGACATTTCACTAAAAGCCAAAAATGTCATCCTAATGGTGGTGCTCATCTGGGGACCTACAGTTGAATGTCTATACAATAGACAAAGTGGTTGACTGATTGACCGACTTGTGACAGGCCGACATTTCCGTCCACAGATCCATGCCACTAGCATGGATAAAAAAGCATGTCCAGCTGCTGTAACATAGTGACCTTATCTGTATCTATGTTCTTAGGTTCTGTTAGTGGACGACGATGCTACTGTCAGGAGAGTTGTAGCTGCTGCTGATCGGGTTTTGGAGTGCCTCTCTGAGCTTGGCTCCTCCTCAGACATCTATTCCCTGCTCAGATCTTTCCAGGTGTTTTCTGAGGATCTGTTTCACCTCAACAGTCTGACAGTGGAGAGAGCAAATTCCTTACAGGATCCCAGACAAACGAAACAGCTTCTTGATTCACTGGAGACCCTGAGGCGGTGCATCTCCATGCTGCACACAGCCATGTGCACATCCATCAAACACCCTACAAGCGAGCAGACACAAGCAGCCAAGAGGTACATCCTGGACAAGGTGCACAGCATAGTGAGTGACATTATAATAACCCTGAAAAGTGAATGCCACAGAGGATCACTGGGTCCTTTTGGGTATTACATAGGGAGGAGGACCAGACTGTTGCAGATACTTACTAGTTCCTCCACCTCCTCAATCCGAAGCAGCTGCTTTGACAGCGTGGTAAGAGATCTTGTGTTTCACTGTATGGTTGTGGCAAACTCTTCTCGTAAAGATTTTCAGCAAAGAGTGGTGGGTCATTGTCGTCACATCCTGCAGTTCTGGTCAGACATAAAAAGGATTTTAAAGTCCTCAGAGGATCTTGATGAGCAAAGCCTTGAGAAAACTTTCACTTTGTTGGTGCAACAAATACAAATGCTTGACAAAGCTTTGATAACTACTATTCTCTATCAAGTCTTGGACACATTTCTTACAGCATCTTCTACATTTGAGGAACTTTTAAGTGTGATGAGACAGATTCTGGTAGCCGATTCCTCTACAAAGATGGATCTGAACATTATTCAGCCACTAGTTGAGGATTTCATATCTTCCACTGATAGAATAACACAAGTGGCAAATTTTATCTCAGCTCTGGCTGTTGATGCAAAGAGTTTGGAGAACGTGGAGAACTCACGAGCATGCCTTACAAGACTCAGAGCTAGAATTGCACCTCTTTCACTGGAGCTGGCAGATAACTCAATGCAAACTGTTCAAAAGCTTCATGAAGTTTGTCAAAAATGGGAGGAGGAGACTAGTCAGCTTCAGGATGCGCTCAGTGATGTAATGGATGTGAGGGAGTTCACCAGCATTACTATTAATGAGATGGTCAATCACCGGCATGGATGTGACGCAGCATACAGAGAGCAGAGCTATAAACTGTTTAATGAGCATGCAACAAACCTTATTTGTCACATGAAGTTGGTGATTCACTCAGTGCGGAGGCACTTGGACAGAAGCGATAACCCAATCTACAGGAATGGCCTCTTGGTCCTGCTGAAACAGGTTCAGGCATCTCAGACCAAAGTGGGTGAGTCAATCAGAGACATGCTTTTAGGTTCCTGTCTTAATGTGGAGGCATATTCTACCTTTTCAGACAGTGTTTCCACAGTCATTCAGCATTTTAAAGTGCTAAGAGAGGGACTGGATGGCCAACAGCATCCACATCTCCTAAGCCCGCTGCGAGAGGTGGCACGTCAGCCTGAAATCTCACAGTTATGTTTACCAGTTAAAGACACCTGTGAACTGAAACTGGATCTTGTGATAAGAGGCTCTGACTCTCCTGTTTTTGAGGTTATGGAGAGGGATTCCTATGCCGAACATGAGGAGGAGCACTCAGATGAAGAAACCATAGAAGCGGAACTGGCTCATAAATATGACGGTGATGATTTAAAGATCCCAGCTGTCTCCAGTGCACCCAAACTGATCTGCAAGCCTCTTAAATTTGACCTTTTACCCCTCTTGTATGAAGTTGTGACTGTGACTAAAGAGAAAGATGTGACAGTGCTCAACCAGGCCTGCACTGGTGTTCTTGAGCTTTCAAACTATTACGCTCAAGCTGCAAAAGAAGCCTTGGCCGTTGTTGATGCAGTTGACTGTCAAATGTTGGAAGGTTTTAGAGCAGAGCTGGTGTCACTGACTCCACTGCTCGTCCAGACAGCTCAAGAGACAGCGATGAGCTCAGCAATGAGCACAGAGGGCATCTGCAAACAAAGCACACAGTTTTCTGACCTTATTAACAACATCAGAAAGGTTTTACTGCCCGTAGCTGGAACCTGGTATCATGCAGTTTACACTGAGCTGCAAGGAAATCTGCCAACAATGCCAGCCACTGTTACACAGCAACTAAAAGAAGTGATGAATTTATGTGCTGACACGGTCCAGCAATTGACATCGTCTGATTTAACCTCACAATGTGACGGTCAAGAACCATTCAGCGTTTTACACAACAAGCTGAACAAAGCCCAGAACAACACAAGGTATCTGGTTGAATTCTGCACCTCGCTGGAAGGACAGGTAGATCAACTAGAGGGACTCTGTATCCTCTGGGGTCTCTCCATTCAGATTTTACTAAGTTCTCTTGATAGGATTTTGGGCACGTCAACTGCAATGAACCAGTTAAGCCCCCAGAAACAGCTATCAGTGTTATCTGAGAACTCCCTTCGAATCCAAGAGGCAGCAAGGATCACCAGTCTAAATTGTAAAAGTGCTTACAAATCAAAACAGTTAACAGGATACCAAAATGAACTAAAAACATTGACTGAAGCCTACCTTAAAACTGCAGAAGAGCTTGACATAATGCCAAGTGTGATGCAACTTGCAAAATCAGAATTCTTTCAGAGACATCTTTTGATTAAAATTAGAGTGCTTTCTGGTCATTTAAGCAAACAAAATAAGGATTATGACACTGCACCTCAAACTATTGCCAAAATTGCTTATTTTGCAGCTGAACACTTTAGGGAGAAGAACAACACAGAAGATGCAGAGCAAAAATTTGAAGCTGCGGCACAAACACTGTTCGAAAAAGTAAAATCTGCGACCGAAAGGGTCGAGGATTGTTTAAACTACATCCGCAACCCATACACCCGTTCTAATCTGAGGTCTATCAACGACCACTTGCCTTTTCAGATTTCAGATGTAATCAGCAGGGCGAGGCTCATGGTAGAGACTCACTACATTTGTGACACACTCAGTCTGGATGTGCATATACAGTGCTGGTCAGCCAAAGCTCACTATGTGGTGGAGGAGATCAGGAGGCAAGATGGGATTCACCAAGATGCTAAAGAGCACATCAGGGCTGGTCTGCAGGGCAGAAAACTTGAGGATATCAAAGAAGTGTTGGCTTCAATCCCATCTAAAGTCAAAGAAGTGGAATTTCCCTTTGACACAGCAATGACGTCCTGGCAGAAAAGTAATAAAGAAAGTGTAGATACTCCTGAAACAAATATGAAAATGACAGCTGTGGCCAAACATGGACCTGGCAATCTGAAAAAAAATGTAGGTATCTCACGATTGACAAGATTTTAGCCAGTCAGTTATTCCTTTATGTCACAATAAATCAAGTCCTTATTTATCTCTACAGGATAGTGCCAGGTCTGGTGCATACAAAGAAGTTTCTTCGCTGGCCTACAAATCCCTTTGTCTTAAACAAGAAAGTGACAGCTGGGATCCCAAAGACAACAGAATTGTCCAGGTGACCAGGAAGATGGCTGACACAATATGCTACATGACTCAGTACTTGAAGAAGAAAGGCCCAATACTAGTAAGAACCACTAGAGTGCGCTTTTTTTTCTTTTTCTTACCTTTATCTTGATATTTTTAGGCACAAATAACCAGGATCATTCCTTTTTTCAGAATCAAGAGGCATTTGTCACTGCAGCCAAAGATGTGATCTCAAACTGCCAGTCAGTGACTCAGTTTATCAGAGTCATTGCCTACCACTGCTTGGATAAACAGTGTACGGTTGAACTGTCCCTCATTGTTGAGCAGATTCTCACCTTCACCAAACAGCTCAACATCATCTCCAGGTCAGAGGAGCTTGGACACAAATCACACGCTGCAAAATTAAGCTAGAAAAAAAACAATAATAAAGAAATGTAATACGTGAGTATCTTATTGTTTACTTAGTGTTAATGCTGTAACACCTGGGTGCAAATCATCTGATGAGATCCTGGTAAAGAACGCACAGAATCTACTCCAGACGGTCTTGCGTGGGGTCCATGCTGCAGAGACAGCCTGCATTTCAGTAAATTTAACACCACAAACATACAGTAACAAACCCGTAAAGCAATGAGGTCTTCTCTCTGATACAACTCAAACTATTTGTTAGGTGATGTCTTGTGAATTGTCTCCTGAGCCGTTGAAACTGTAAAGTTACGCTCTTCTTGCAGGGTTTGAAGCAGCCTGAGCCAAACTCAGATGGTGCCGAGGCTACAGCTCTGTGTTTCCAGTGGAAGAGGAACCTGGAGATCCATCGAGCCCAGCAGACCTCTAACCCAGAGACAGATGAGCTGGGTTTGAGAAAGACCTCATCCCGCCCTGTAGCACCCAGTCTTGCCCCACCAGTTAATGTACAAGATGGCTACAAGTGACACAAGTAGTATTTGTGTCTCAAGAAACAAATCAACTTACACTGGTTGGATTTTTTTGCTTTCCATGTGACATATTAATAAAGAATGTGAAGCCCACTAAACTCCTGTTGCACTTCCACAGATTGTCATGTTCTAAGATAGTTCAGGAGTGTGGAAGACATGGAACATTTTGTATTGAAGGTGGTACAAAATCACCTTTTAGTGTGCATTGGACATGCACACTAAAATGAGAGTTTTGAACTTGATATTTGATTCTGAAGTAAAATTGGTGATTTTTTATCTCTTTATTTCAGATATTCATAATAAAATAACAAATGTGACAGGCATATGTGTTGATAAAATGTCATACAGTATTATTACAAACATAACCACCATACTGACAGGAAAAAAATAAAGAATTATTCATTAAAACACTCAAAAACACACTGTACACGTGATACAAAATAGGCATTTACAATGTGAATTATGAAAACAATAAAAAAATTAAATAGCTTAGTTTCACTCAAATGACAAGCTCACCAGAACAGACACCAAACTGCTGATTAAAACAAACTGCCAAGCGATATGCCACTTTAGGTCTACAACGTTCACCCTTTGTAGTACACATTACCCCATATGAGTAGTTCATCTACAGTCAACTCCAAGAAAATTCAACAGCGAAAAGAGTCATAATGGTCATATTTGTAACACATATACACATAACTACAATGTCACCAAGATAGTATTCTCTTTGTATAATACACTGGAATTCTTTCATTCTTGACATCTTATTCTGATTATCGCTGAAAAAAAGTGAAGGACATTTTAAGAGCAACTTACAAGCTTGTCAGCAGTGAGTGTTTTGAGGAATGACAATGACAAATCAGATTAAGTAAACAATATTAATTTACTCCATTAACTGTCATTACTTAATAACAAGTCAGAAAAGCCAACAACAGTAACATCCTCAAAGCATTTAGGCCACTTAAAATGACAACGGTCCAACAATCTACAAAATTTGAAAATGAACAGCTGCAATGTTGCAAAATTCTCTGTAGAGAATTTTGTTTAAAAACTGTAAATGGGAGCAGCAATCAGTCATTGCTACATGCAACAAGGAACTGCAGGGATTATGTAATGATCATCTGAACTGATCATGTCAGAGCTTGACAAATCACAAGCTCTTATCCTATAAGGGTGTGTGTCATAAAAAATGTAAATGTTCAATAAAAATATCTGTTGACTTACTGTGAAAAAAAATCCTTTATCACAAAAGTGAGCATAAACATAAATACCTCAGAATATAAAAGTGCCTTGAAATAAATATGCAAATACAAAAAATCTCAAGGGAATTCTTACAAATGTGGTTACATCGATTACTCAGCATTATGTTTCTGCATGTAGAGTGAATGAATCAATCTGCTCTACAGGGTGTAACGCCTGGAATGAACCCAGAGTTTAGAAAACATTTGGGTCAGTCCTTAGTGAAAACTTAACATAAATTCCTTTTTTTCTGATTGTTTAGAACGTACATGAAAATTACAGAATGATAAAAAGACATTTACATACACAATTTCAAAACACACATTTCGGCATTAGTATGATTATATTAAAATTATGTGTCTGTGCACATATCTAGAATCATCTCCATACTGTCAAATGTGTGGTGCATTTAATTATATGTGATTCTATACAGGATCATTTATATACAGAAATAAATAGGTTCATGTAAAGCTAAATAAAGATTAATAGACACATCTCGTCAATATACAAATCTTATGTAACTTTTCCATATTTCCATACTGGGGTGTTTACTGACAGAAAGGGGAAGCAGTAGGATCAAAAGTCTTGAACACGTCTTTAAGCGTCCTGTCTTCTGCCTCCTCATCTGGATCCTCCTGTTTCCGTTCTTCCTTCAGGGCCTCCTCCTGGTCCTGCTCCTGCTCCGGCTCTTGCTTCTTCTTTAGGTCTGTCTCTTCTTGTGCTCCTGTAGAGCCCTGTCCTGCTAGTTTGGCCTGTCTGGGGTCAGTGTACTGGGGTCGGATCAGTCCAGCTAGTGCCTGGATGGGAAGATTATGAACGGCAGGTGATTTGACAGGTGAGGTGGGAGGCACTGTGGGAGAACTGGAAGGTGGAGGCAGATCTGAGGCAACGTCTGTGCTTTTGGCTTCTTCAAAAGAGCCGCTTCGTTGGGTTGGTGAGAGTGATGGTGGCGGAGTATTCTCTCTCTTAGCAGGGTGTTTCAGAATCCCTACCTTTTTAGGAGGCTCTACTTGCTCATTCTGAGCCTGCTCTGTTTGAGTTCGAGGATCGTATAGACTGATGCCTCCAAGGATTGTAGTGGGACTCTCCAGTCCTCCACCAGAGGATGCCAGACGAGGGGCATATGGCGGCAGCCTCTCGGGCTCTGGCTTAGCTCGAGCAGCCTGAGGAGAGGAGCTGGAACTGGCCTTCTGTAGCCTGGGGTCCACAACCCCTCCCCCAGAGGAGGGCTCTTTCTGAACCAGCAGCTTGGAGTCCAGACTTCCTGTACGCTTGAGTCTGGGGTCCAGAGCCTTTTGCTGGCGTGGGTCTACAGGTCTCTCAGTGGAGGATCGAGAATCTAGAGATCCAGTGGGAATTCGATTCATACGTTCCTTCAAACGTGCAGCTAACAGTCTGGGGTCTGATGGTGGAGGGCTGGAGACGGGCGGATGGTCAGACAGGCTTGTTCGGTTCATCTGAGCATCAGCGATTAGGGGTGGAAGGGGAAGGTTGATGGAGTGTTCCTGCTTGGGCACCAGGGAAGGGATGAGGTCCTCAGGGGCCCACACTACTGTCTGAGCGAAAGCAGGCCGTTGGAGCAGAATGTCCACCCGGATGTGGCTAAACTGCTTTAACTGGCAACGAGGGTCCCGCAGCACCACACCGGGGCCGGCATCTAGAGGGATGAGAACAGCTCTGTCCCGGAGCTCCCTCTCTCCTTCTTCATCCTCATCTCCTGTAGGAGGCTTTTGAGGAACAGGGTGGCTCTGCTGGCGATATGAACTTGCCTCCATTGGTCTCATCTTCCTGGGGTCCCGGGAGAGGCGTGGATCTGCAGCTCCATCCGATTCCTTTTTCACATCGGGGGGTCGCTGTCGAGGGTCCGTCTTCACACGCGGGTCACTGGGTGGGGCCCTCTCCTTCACAAGCCGAGGGTCACCCAGTGCTGGGGCCACTGGGGCAGCCTGGGGGGCCTTGGACTGAGACTGCTGCATCTCATTCTGCTTTTTCAGAGATTTAAGGATGGAGGCAACACAGCTACCATCCTCCTCATCGCTTGAGTACCAGTTTGTAGTTTCATCTGCAAAAAAAAAAAAAAAAAAAAAAAAAAAGATGAAATCATATTTAATTGTTCCTTTTTTCAGAGCACTTCTGTAATTTATTATGAGGTATTTAGATAATTTTCCTGGGTAATACAGGTCTTTTTACTTCAGTCTGAGGGGTTTCTGGGTCGTATTGGGTTATATCTGAATTAATTCAGCAAACCTGCTTTTTGTGCTTGGGCACTTACCTCTGTTTGTATTGTTATCATCCTGAACTTCTGCTCTCTGTGGCTCATTCCCCTGTGGCTGTGTCAGGTGTAAAAAGATGGCTTTCTGTACTGCTGGTGGTAAAGACTGCAACTGTGACTCTGCACCCATCTGCTGCTGGAGGTTCTGTATGAAGGCCAGACCAGGGTCTACTATGTTGAAAATAAAATACAAACAAAAAAAAAACAACACAATTTTGCTATATCAGTAACAGTTAAAAAGGTAATTAACCTATTGGATAACCAAATTAATATAACATTGACCTCCTTGTTGACCCATGCCGTGGTTTCGGAGGAAGCTGCCAAAGAGCTCTACTGGATTCTGACCCAACGATGGAAAAGGGAAGAGACTTTGCAGCATCTGTAGATCTGGTATAGGGGGGAATGGAGGCCTCTGCATATTCATCTGAGGGTTGATATTGGGTTGGTTTCCATGGAAGGGTGGGGGTTGACCAGAAGGGACTGGTGGCTGCATTGGAAATCCGTGTGGTGGGAGCTGTCCTGGGGGGCTCTGAGGTATGGATGGTCCTGGTGATCCAGGGGGAGGAACTGGAAGAACAGAGGGCACTGAAGACACCATACCGCCACTCTGTGTGTCCTCTGAGCCGCCAGTAAACTGATCAGTGCCTTCACCTTGATTCTGTGAGAAGTTGGATCCACTGACAAATAAAGTGTACAATTAAATTGAGGATAAGCTGCAAGCACTCTTTAGAGTTTGATTTGAGTTTGATTACAGATTATTTTGGTTACCTCAGACCAATTTTTTGTGCCAAGTCTACAGTAGGTTGAACCTTGATTTCAAACAGGGAGGGGATCTTCTTCCCTGCTTGGCCAGAGGCTCCGTCTGTAGGACTGCTCTGACCAGGAGTGGGCAGCAACCCCACCCCAGGAGGAGGCTTTGGAAGTGGGGCGATACCCTGCTTTCTCAGATCCTCCAGCTCCAATTCGTCCTCTCGGGCATTCTCTTCTTCAGTGTTAATTATCTGTTAAATGAGTCAGAAAGCAGAAATGAGAAAAATGTTAACCATTAGAGCTCAGAGTCTCTTGGCATGGAGGTGTCCCAATCAAAAACCACTTTTCCTTCTGTCTGACCTTATCAAGCAACTCTTTGGTCACATCAGTCAGAGCCTCGTGGGAGAATTTGCAGTTGTCCCCTTGATAACACTTGGCTCCCGTATGAAAGAACTTGCACGGATATTCATGTACAATCACAGGTTAAGGAACAGGACTAATAAAAAAGGTATAATGAGATTTACGTTAATTATGCGATGCAATTACACAAAAGTAATTAAAAACACTTGTCATTAGTTAAGGATATTGTGCATGAAAATGCAATTATCTCCTTTACTGCAGTATCCTTGGAGGTAAAATTTACAAAGTTCCTTTTTCTTATCAGGCACGACGAGCTCATGTTCAAACTTGCACTGTTCCCCCTGGATGAAGACAAAATAATTTTATCTTTCAGTAAGGAAAGTCTTTGTTTTCCAGATATTTTGGCATAAATAGGCTTACACTGTTAAAACAAGCAAAAGAACATCAGTGCTGCTGTACCTTGATGCATCGACCCTCCAGGAAATACTTGCAGATGTATCTACCATTGTGTTCAACTGTGTGCTGATTGATAAACTCCTTGCTCATAATTGGTCGTTTCTTCTGAAAACCGGAAGAATTTTTTCCTTCCTGTGACACAAAATAAACAAAAGGATGTGGTCTTAGTTTTGTCTTGCTCCCCCAACTAATTAGTTAATATACAGTACAACATATATCTTTTATTTTATTGGTTCATTGTGGATACTAATAAATATACACAATCAAAAGAAATTTTCTTCCCCACTTTTTTACTAGGTCAGTTTTGTAAAAAAAACAAAAAAACAAAAAACAAAAAAAAAACGTATTTTATTACATTGTGATGCAGACACTAAAAATATACACGGGACTTTAGCTTGATTTTCCATGACTAATATAGAAAATAAGTCAATTTTCCATAATTAGTTATATGATACTAATACATCTGGCTGAATCTTCAGGGGCATATTTACCAATGCCATGTCTTCCATGCCATGATCTCCTCCTCGACCTCGTCCACGCCCCCCCCAGGGTTTGCCCTTCAGCTTCTTGTTCTTATTGATCATCCCACGACCTCTGCCAGGTCCACTCCCTCTGCCTCTTCCCCTCTGCCCAACTGAAAATGACAATTGAAAAATAAAATGAATTGAAATGAAAAATGAAAATTTTGGAAGAAGTGATTAATCTCAAAAGTTTATCAGATGAATGCGCACTATGTGAAATCCAAAATGTTTAAACTTGAAAATGCTTTCATACAGTGTTGTTGTTTCATCCCCCTCATGCCTCCTCTCTTCATCTGGTCTTTAGCATGGCGTCCCCTCCCCTGAATTGGGGATGTTGAATCTTTTGACTGCTGATACTCGGACATTTCGTTGTCATAATCATCCTCCTCTTCATCATAGTCATACTTGTCATCACTGTAGTCGCTGTATTTGTCAAAATCGTTGCTCTTGTGCGGCGGGGACCTCTGTGAGTTGCCGTGGCTTCCCTTTGAATCCCGTACATGCTGGCAAGGAGAAAAATGTCACACAATAATGCTAATATGAATATTTAGTGTCAGCATGCCAGCTGAGCTGAACTCACCTGAGAGGGTTGGCCATCAGACTCACGGCTCGATCCCTGGCTCTTCCTGTTTTTAGGCCTTTCTGCTCGGTCGTAGTCAGAGTCATAACTGTCAGAGCTGGAGCTGCTGGAGGGGGAATGGTGCTGAGGAGAGGGCACAACATTACAGTGAATTTTCAATTAGTCTAAGTAGCTGATATTCATACCCTGATTGAGAGATATGTTGTAATAGCAAGTACAATGGCATCTTACTTTCTGTCTATCACGTCTCCTCCTTTTAGACCTTCTCTTCTCTCTGGTCTTTTTGTATCTTTTCCTGGAGTGCCTGTGAGTCTTTTCTTCTTTCTCTTTAGCTTTCTCTTTCTCCCTTTCCCTCTCTCTCTCTTTCTTCATTCACATCTGTAGCCTCTTTGTTTTCCTCTTCAATTCCAATCCCTTCATCATCTATTTCTCCATCTTCTAGTTCGCCATCCTCTCTAAAAAGAAGAAAACAGTCAGTAAAACGGTTACAACTGCAAGGTTTTATATATTGTATTTTGTCATTTTCAGAGATGATTAAAATGTTTTTCACATCATGAGAAAAATATCTGATGAGCCTGCTGTATTATAATTTACTAAGATATAACAATTAAATTATAATAGAAATGTTGTAATGTCTTTTCCCTCCAATTGGAGCAAAGTACCAAATATCAGCCAGACAGCTTCCAATACGCCCTCAGCCTTTCCTGTACTAAACACAATATTAATAATTCAAGGCTAAGTCTTTATTTCCAGTGTGCAGTTAATTTATGAAAATAAAATTAAATTCAACTTCAGGTTGAGTAAATTCTTCTATTTTTTAGAAGCAAGGTTATTCAGTTACTTTATATAATGACAACCGGGAGTCAGATACATCTGATTTAGGCAGACGTATTTCAAAGTCAAAAATCTCTGTGACAACAGACCACTATTACTGCAAACTACTCTTATTTAATCAGCAAATGACATACATAAATAAGCCGTCATGTTTCAGACAGGGATGGTAAGAGTAAATTCAGTTGGTTATAGAACTAAAGTTTGGCAATTACAGTAAAGTCAAACTTTTATAACACCGTGTTATAGTAAATAGCCAGTACAGAGCAAGTATTTCATGTAAAAGTATATCCTAAAAAGTGTGTTTAAAGTACATTTTCTATCAAAGAATGACAATTGTATCACCATTTCAGTGCTGATATAACATGTAATGTAGCTGCTTTTAAAATAGAGTGCAGGCAGGAACGTGAAACAAAATCACCATGAAATGGGAAAATATGTCCAACCACTGATCCAGGTCTGTTTTCACAGGCACTAACTACATCTTCCTCTGTAACCAGTGCAGCTCAGGTTTCAACCTGTCACCCTCAACAGTGAAAGCTACTGTAATACTGGACCTTAACTTCACTTTTAGTCCAGTTAAAGCAGCAAAGAGCCAATATGAAACGTTTGCCAACTTAAATATTTTGAAAATGATTAAGGAAAAATAGCATAAAACTACCCTTCCCTATTTTCGCATTTGCCCGTAATTACACTTAACTCAAGACTGATAACAAATGTAGGCAAATACTAGGCATAACTATTCAATATTTATAGAAACATGAATTTCCCAGTGATACCATAGAGTGATAAAGTAATTCTGCGAAGTGCAATAAAAACCACAATCTCCTTCCCGAGCACTACAGCCATACCTGAAGTCCCTAGTGGACCTCTACATGACTTGTCTTGACAATTTTTAGAGCTTTAATCAGAAGTCTAAATCTATAAGCAGTAACAGGTGTCCAAGGTGAGGCATGTCAACTAAACCATCAAGCTTTTTTCCCCCCAACCAATCACCACACCAGCTGATCCTTCTTCTTTGGTTGAAGTCAGTGAGATCACCTTCTATGGCTTTCGATAGTAAAAACCAGCCCAAACTCTTTGCCCGCTTTGTTCACATGGTCTGACAGTCCTGCTAGCATTACAGACCGATCACAAGGACGCAGGCATGGCCTAAACCCGGCAGAAGCACACGATCTCAACCCTGCATGAACCCTGTCTCAGCAGTACTGCCATGTGCCCGGTAGGGGGGGGGGGTACAATAAGAGGATGGGCGTGGCATTTACATCATAGTCATTTGCATAGTCTCCTGCAGATGGCAACAATGAAGCCGTGAATCCATCCCAGTACCACAACACATACGATGAGGTCTATCATCTTGCATGGAAATGATTATGAATGAGTCTTGTCGACACGGTGATGGGATATCTAGGCTATTTGGACAGCGTTATTCAACTGCACCAAAGAGGCATGCAAAGATTTTTGAGGGCGGGGGGGAAACCGGGGAAAATGTCTCTATGCCCTGCAATTAATGGTTAAAAGAAGAAAAACAGAAACACAAGCATGTAGACCCACAGCACTGAATCGCACAGATGAGCGTATTAACAATTGCACAAGAATGTTACTCGACCTTTCATCCCCTGCAAGCTCAGAGTCTGTCATGTTTTTGTCAAGAACAGGGGCTGGGGGACTGGAAACAAGGCTCACAGAAGCCATTGGAAAACGGATCTGCCTCCCTTCTCTCCGGTACAAGAGTGAAATTAACTCAGTCACTCAAGGAGACGTTGGGTTGTGAGAGATGCTGGAAGATTTCAGACTGGAAAAAACTCACGGTGTTACATGTCTCGACAGAGACAGTAAACAGATACTCTCCTCTTTCATATCAATGACGTTCTAACTCTGTGAGCACAGCTTGATACCCCGCTTTGCTAATGTCCCGTCGGTTGACTGCTGCCATGGTGAAATAGAGGAGACGGAGGGAGGAACACACAGAAATGTAACCATGCTCGTTGATTTCTGCATCTTCATGGGTTTTCTCAACAGGGACATCATCTCAAAATGGCTTCTGAGTTCTGCAGCACATTCCTCGATTATGTATTCTTCCAAGTATATATAGTCCTACCTGGATCTATCTAACTTGGATACAGCTAACTCTCACCAGCAATTGGTCAAACTGCGCTCGGGGTAAAGAGAGCTGCGATTCTCATTGGTCCAAAGCCATGCCAGTTATTTTCAACCTCTGCAACAACGAAATAGATACGACGCTTAGTTTTGTCCTTTGTCAGCGTTTTAATTCGTGACTGTGGGTATGTGCGCAGTTATAACGACCCAGATTTATGCTATTTTTAAAGACAAACCAGCTGAGGCTAATTGTCTTTATTGCTTTATTATTAGCTACGTATTTCTCCCCCTTTTTCTTTTTTTCTTTTTTCTTTTTTACGCTCGCGGGCTCACGCCGGCTCACGCGCGCGCACGCACGCACAACGCACACGACCATTGGCTGAAATGGACTTCACGTTCACGTGCAGTCCCGTCGTGTACCACCAGGTGTCGGCCCGACTCTACACATCCCATCCTAAAAGACTCGTCCATGCCTTGCTCTTACAGGGGTAAACGAGCCAACAAGCATAATGCACGTCCGGCAGTGTGCAGTATGTTTAGTCAATAGACTAACTATAGGCTCAGAATGGTTGTTGCTCTTTCTAGGCTACAAAGCAGTGTAGCCTTTACAGTGAACTTTAGAGTATAACAGTGAACTATGTAGCTGTATTGCACATAGATACCTTGGTCATTTGGGGCTACGACCTGTTTTACATCACAATATTTTAGGAAGGTAGTCTTATTCTGAAGAAAGTCATGAGTTTGCAAGGAAAAGGAAACAATTATTTTTACCTTTACAGACCGTGTAAACAAACACAAAAGTCCTGTTGCACTCGTGTAAATTGCCGGATGTAGCTGACTTTGTATTGTGTGACACTTTCCTTGTCAGCAACAGAGAGATGTAAAAAGGGAAACTTTAAAGTGTTTGGGAGTATCTCGGTGGGAGGGATTTTTGCCCCAGGAAACTTAGGTGGCGTGCAGAGCTCAGAGGCTGAACTTGACAAAAGCACTGCTCCAGAGACAGTAGCGCATCTGTGTCTCTGACACCTGATGAGCATCTTCCAAACTGTTTAATCTCTTTGACTTGATTTCACAAGAGATAACTGTTGTATTTGGATTTTATCGAAGCACCATTAAAAAAAAAAAAGCCCACTAAATCCTGGAGAACATCAACAGGGAGAAGTATTACTACTGGACTTTAAGAGATGGCACTGTCTTTTCGACGCAGGTGTTTGCTTTTGCTGTGTTTGGCAGCTATCCAGAGTGGTCATGCTGCAGTCCAGGTAAGACTAATATACTTTACATTAGTTTATAGAAACAACTCACGTGTCCAAGAAGATCTGTGCTTGGAAAACTGGCTCAGTAATGTGTGTGACTATATCAAATCTTAAAATCTGACCAAGCCTTAATCTGGAAATATTCACATAGGCCTATTTGACAAAAAGTAATTCGTTTTGATATCTTCATCCTATTATCTAAAAAAAGAGTCACCCCAACAAGCAGTAGATTATTTTTATTTTTTTATCCGGCTTCCATCTATTGTGATATTGTGCAGGGTTTGTGATTACAGTCTACAGTTTCCACTGGAGAAATTACCTCATACTTTTTCCATTTCAAAAAAAAAAAAAAAAAAAAAAAAAAGTTCATTGTAGCATCTGGATATGAATCCTCTCATGTCTTGTCAGCTGGCTGGTGGCATTTCCCCTTTGCCCGGGGCAGGTAAAAGAAGCAGAGCATTAATAACTACTGCACAGGTCCAAACTGTGTGCACAATGTGAATTTTAATGTGTTAAAATTAGTTGTTATTGTACAAAGCCCTAAAAATGCCAGAACAGGAATTTAAGGTATGCTGCACAGAGAAATTGTTCAAAAGAGCATGTGATTAATAAACCCTCCCGAAAGGATTAGAGGCACTTTCTCTGAGGAACTTTGTAAGGGCTTGACAAGCTTTCTCCCTCAAGTAACTGCTAGTGGCACCCATGCTGTTTTGAGTCTGCCCATTCAGGATTATCCAGTGAGCATATGCCTTCCTACCACCATGCAAAATATACAGAGGAACAGCATTTTGGACTTACGTCCCACTGACATCTGCCAGACAGCTTTTGTCCAGCTGTTTCTGCCACTGGAGTTGTGTGAAAAGGGGTGAGGGAGAGAAGACAGGAGGTGGTTGCCCTTGAATATCTGAAATGTGAGTGCAATGAGGTCTAATGGAAAACAGTGGAAAGTGAAAATCGTTGTACGTAAAAGAAATCATGGTGAGTTACTGTATCATGCAAGCACGATAAAAACATCTCATTAATTTGCCTTGTCAGTGTTACATAATATATTATAATATCAATGAAAAATCTTTGTAACCATAACGACTATGTGCCCACCAGTAAAATGGATTTAGTGTCAATTACATCATTTTCCACAGCTGCACTTTAATGTTTATTCACCGCTCATGTTTTATATTTTATGACCGTTTAACCAAGGTAACCTTTACTTCTGTGGCTCGTTTTCTTGTTGGAAAGTCGACGCATTTAGAAACATTTTGCTAGGACTCTTTTACAGCCCTTACTTCTCCTCACAGTGCTCATGCTTTATTCACAGACGTGCATGGATAAGCACCAGGTGGTTGGGGTGCTCCGTCAAATGGAGAAGTTTCTGAAAGGCCAGGAGATGCGATTTACAGAGGGTCTCAGGATCATGAAGTCAAAGCTGGCAACGCTTCAGAACTCTGTCTCCAAGTTACCTCAGGCAGACCAGTCAGCTGGTGAGTAATAAACTGATAACAACGCACAGCCCCACACTTGTCATCATATTCATCGTTATTGTTATTTTTTCTCAGCAGACATTGTGAATTGTCGTAGTCATCATAATTGTCACTGCGAGTTATGCAGGGATGTACATTATGTCACCATAATATTTCATACATTCTGCATGTATAAATGAATTTTACCACTGCAAAACTGAAATTATTACAGTCTCATGCCTGTAGATTGGTCACTTTAAATTAAACTGGGTCATGGAATTTGCTCAAATATACTTATAAACATTAATCTAATTGCTCAGGTAAATAAATGAATAAACGTGTGGGGGGGTTTATTCATAGAAGTTAGAGACTACAGTTTGTTTAAAGGCTGTCACAGAAGCATGTTTTTTTTTTTTTTGCATATATTCTACCATAATCTCTTTATTTGACCATTTGGCATAGATATTGTAGGTAGATATACTTCATCATAAATCAACACACAGAATAACAGTCAAGATTTGCCCCACTGATCATGTAAACACAGTATATGGTCCGTTGTAAAACTATAAGTAGGGCATCATTTAATCTGTGATTTTTTGGATTATTTTATGCATTTATTTTCACAAAAGAGTTTGCTAATTGAGTAGTCATTTAATTTGTTGTATAAAGTTTCACATGCATGCATGATATGACTGAGGGTTTGTTCAGTAATTCAGCCAATAATTGCTCAGTTTAAAGCAACAGAAGATTTCAAATGATCAAATTTACAATTTCAGTTGTTTGAAGTTGATCTTCAAACAGTTTTTTTGTCCACCAGTGACAATAGAGAGCCAGAGATAACTTCTTGTATTATGGGATTACAGATTCGTCCAACAGCGCGAGGCCGTCTCAGTTACAGAGCTGGGTACTTGACAGGGGAAGTGGATTTGTGGTATTGTGTTGTTTGGCAGCCGATGCTGAAGCCGATTTGCTAGTGATGGACCAGTCCAGTCCATAACTCTGTGGAGAGTACTTGGCAAGACAGGAAGAAGCTGATATTTTACATTTGCAGCAATAAAGACTCACCAAAATGAAAAGACAGGAGCAAAAATATTGCACCACATGCTCCTATCAGGATCAAATCCAGAAGGATTTGAATTTAGTTACTGTTAAAATGTATGTATTCTTTCCCCCTCTACAATACACATAAATACATATTGCAAACACTGTTTCCTATGTAGCCTGACCTCTGCCATGTAGCTCATGTTGGTCTGAAAAATATCTGACACGAAATGGTCAGAAAAGGGCACAATGAGACAAAATTGGCTACAAACATGAACTGGACATGACTCAGGTCTCGCAATGCAAGTCTTATGATGCAGTATCTGAAATGTACTGTTTTCACTTGAGATTGAAATATTAGGAAACATTTTCTCACAATCCTCCAAGTTGGAGGAAGCATAAACGTCTCATAAAAGTCAATGTAATCCATTCAAAATGTTATGTAATGTAATTGAATTATATATTATACAAGCATTGAACTCTCCAGAGCATGCAACATAGCATGGCACTTGGCTGTTGGTGCAATTCTGACTCATAGAGTGACTGTTCCTCCGCTGATTGACTGTAAATGAGGCATTTGAACCGTCCTTTCCCATGAAGTCCCTGCGCTGCCCAGTGACACGTGTATATCCCCAGGCAGAGAATGCCAGAGGATGTCGGGAGGCTTACTCCACATGTGACCCGCCTTCCTCTCGTGCTCTCTGTCTCTCTCCCACAGCTCCCACCACCTGCCCCTCCCTGGAAGCCCCTGCTCATGGAACCAAGTTTGGATCAAAGTATTTTGTTGGACATGAGGTCCATTTCACTTGTTCCCAGGGCTACCATCTTGTCGGTTCTGCCACACGTGTTTGTCGGGACAATGGCACTTGGACTGGCATTAGTGCTGTTTGTAAAGGTGAGTCTCACTGGGGTTTTATAGTTTTTTGGGCAAGATACAGCAATCCCAGACCCATTAACCTGTCTGAAATCCTCATTTCTGACCATATGTGGGAAAAGTGTTACATTTAGTTCACGTGAAGAATGCAGTCTCATTTATGCTACAGTATGTTTTCATCATGGGATTAGGAGCTTTTCCCCACCATTATTTTTTTCACATCCACTACCACCTACTGTATGTATGATTTGGTCAATCAATCAATCAATCAATCAATCAGTCAATTTTATTTAAAGTGCAGAATTCTCATCCATTAATACACTTAACAATTGGAGAGAATACATGGGACAAAATATACAGCAAGCAAATAAAACAATATAAATTAATAAATTAATATTAAAAATTAAAATAAAACAACCACATTAAAAACCTCAATGCTAAGGAGACCAGGAGACCAGCATCAAGAGAGCAAAGAGGGTGGGCCGGTGTATGTGGTATAGTTAGCTCAGAGAAGTAAGTAAGGTGCAAGTCCATGCATTGATTTATAAGTTAAAAGAAGAACCTTAAAAGTGGCTCTAGCTTGCACTGGAATCCAGTGAAGAGAGGCCAAAATGAGTGTTATATGATCAAGCTTTTTAGTTTTTGTCAAGATTCTAGCTTGATAAGCATTCTGAACAAGCTGAAGACTTCTAGTAGCACAACTAGGAAGACCAGAGCATGGATTGTGCTTTCAGCATCACGCAATGATAGAATTGGTCGGATTTTAGCTATATTACTAAAATGAAAAAATGCTGTCTTGGTAATAGCTTGATATGAAACTGGAATGTCAGATGAGAATCAAAAATCACTCCAAGGTTTTTGGTGGTCAAGCCTTCAGAAATAATCCACCCATCAATGTCAGTCAAATTCTTAAATAAATGCCTAGATTTGGATGGTCTAACAACTAATAACTCTGTTTTATCAGAATTTAATAGCAGAAAGTTCATACCAAACTATTTTTAATTACATTTCTGATAGATACGCCTCTAAATGTATGGGTTGGGAATGGTCATCTGGCTTTACAGGTACATATAGCTGTGTGTCATCAGCATAGCAATGAAAATTAACACCATATTTGCAAATGTTGTCATCAAGGGGAAAAATATAGACAGAAAAAAGCATAGGGCCAAGGACTGATCCATGGGGTACACCATACTTTACTTGAGAAATTTCAGAGATTGCATTATTGTAACTTATAGGTTGAGTTCTATTTTTTGAATATAAATGAAACCATGAAAGCAGCAGCCCCTGGATACCAATATGCTTCTCCCAGCAGCTTAAAGTATGCTGTGGTCCACGGCATCAAAGGGTGTGCTCAAGTCAAGAAGCAGCAACAATGACGTTAAGTCAGAATCTACAGTAATTAGTAGATGGTTGACTATTCTGACCAATGCAATTTCAGTAGAATGACGGAACCGAAAGCCAGATAAAAATTCATCAAAAAGATTGTTGTTGACAACTAGGCTGTAAGTTGATCAGTGACAGCCCTTTCAAGTAATTTCAACATAAAAGGAAAATTGGAAATTGGCCGATAATTTTTTCAGAATTCGTGGTTCAATATTGTTTTTTTTCAGTAGCGGTTGAATAATGGCTGTTTTAAAAGCTGAGGGCATAGAGCCCATGGAAAGTGACTTATTGATAAGAATAGGAGTATTTTAAAACAGGAAACAGTTCCTTAAAAAGATTAGATGGTATAGGGTCTAATATGCAGGTTGTAGGTTTGGAAGCAGTTACCAGGCTGGTAAAGGCCCCAGGGGAAATGACTTTAAACTGTGAAAGAGTGCAGTTGGTCCGACTCACAGTGCCTACAATCATCAGTGTATTGGAGAGTTCATAGCCATCACTCTGAGAGGAGTTTGGACCAGGGATTTTATCTCTTATTGAATCAGTGTTATTTGCAAAGAAATTCAGAAAAATCATCAGCATTGAATGAAGACCTATTGGCAGAGGTATTCTGTGTAAGTTTAACAACAGTATCAGACAGAAACCGTGTATTATTTTTATTAATGCTAGTCAAGTGAGAGAAATATGCATGTAGCAGCTGACAGTGCACGGTTATACTTCTTAACTGCCGACCCAGGCAAGGCGGAAAATCCCTTGTTTTATCTCGTGTTATCTCGTGTTTCTACGCCACCTTTGCTCAAGTTTTCTACAGATCTCTTTGAGGGCACAGGTGTCATCTGAAAACCATGGTGCTGATTTCACTCGAGTGTGTTTTCTGGTTGTAAGAGGAAGAACAGAGTCAAGCATTTTGAACAAGGCACTATTCAGATTGTCTGTGAGATTATTAAGGGAATCAGAAATTGCACTACAGGAGTCAAGCATATCGGTGAAACACTCAGTCATTTTAGCACAAGTATTGTTGTTAATAAGTAATAAGGCCTATATGAATAAGTATATCTATGAGACCCTGAATACTTACGTTGAGTGCAGAGAAAGATATTGAAAAAGACACAGGAGTGTTCAGAAACTGGAGCCTGTAAAATAGTTGAAACATCAACATCGACACCCTTTGTAAAAATTAGGTCCAGTGTATTTCCATGGTTGTGCATAGCATATTTGACGTGTTTGATAAAGTAACAATGTCCATATATTCCACTGCTCTAGAATCTGGACATTTAGATGCAAGTTGAAATAAACAAGTAAAACTACTCTGTCATATTTGAAAAGATCTATTGACAATAATTCAGAAAACTCAGATAGAAAATTAGGGTTGTGCTTTGGGGGTCTACTAATGGTTAATGCAATAATGTGTTGTTATTGAGAAATAAAATCACTAATATAAAAACTCCTACGTTAATGTTTAATAATGTAAACTTCAAATCTGAGGATGACATGGGAGGTGGAGAGTCAGGCTTTTTTCACTTTTTGCATATGTTTTTTGATGTCAAAAGGTGAGTAGGTTTTGCAAGATAGGTTTTGCATACTGCATTATAGCGTATGTGTGGTCTATTATTGATTAGACCTGGGATGGTAGAGAGGCTCTCGATTGTCACAATAATTAGTTGGGCTGTAGGGGGAGCTGGTGATACAAACAGGAAGTGAAGAGGTCACTTCGAATAGAGAAGAGCAATCAGTGACCAGTGTGTAGTCCAGATCTGTTGTGGAGTGAATAGCGGTCAGTCAGTGACGTGAGGTTGGAGTAGCTGCATGAAAAATGTTTGCTGAAAGTACCATGCCATAGAAGCTGGGTCCCATGGAAGCTGTGGTGGATATGACTGCTGAAAAAGGAAGCTTGTTCCCAGAAAAGATTAAAATTGTCGATAAAAAACAGATTGTCTGATGGACAGACTGACTGCAGCCATGTGTGAATTGAGAACAGCCGACTAAAATGTCCGATTCCTCGGCGCAATGTGGGGATAGGGCCTGGAATGAAGACAGGCTTTCCACAGTTTTTTGAGTTGTTAAAAACATGATTAAAATGCTTTTTTAAAACTTCAGACTGGAATGTTTTCGCTATGTCTGTGCATTATTCAGTGCCGAGCAAAAATCCCCACAACCATTTAGGGCGACGCCAAACTGAGCGCCTCACACACACACACACACACACACACACACACACACACACACACACACACACACACACACACACACACACACACACACACACACACAGATAACAGGCAAAGAAAAGAGCCATTCTTTGGAGGGGCTGGAGCTCCTCAGCATACTGAATGAAGCCCTCGTTAAAATGGCATTAAATGTCTCTGAACACAGAAAAACACCTGTACTGCATTCCACTGTGGGGTGCCTTCCCCTGCAGGTTTCTACTCCTCATGAACAGCAGTGGTTGGGCTACTGTAAGATAAACCCCACCCCCACCCCGCTCATGTTTCCACAGTTCTTTGACAGTAGTCCCAGTGGATCGGGGTGAGTTCCAGACATTAAACCCACACCATGGTCTGATAGCACAGAAGTATGCTAAGCATTCTATTGCTAGCCCCTTCAGCCTGTGGTGGTGGCACTCTTCCAAAAATTCCAAGTGGCACACTCAGTTGAACATGTGCATACATTTATTGACATTCATGGTTAAACCAACATGAGAAGGCTTGACTTTACATAGTATTATCCCTGTTCATATTTTTCAGCCCAGCATAAGCGGTCTAAATTTAGTCATGCTTAAAAAGCAGTATTGACAGAGTGGGAAAACTTTAAAGTTAAGAAGAGTTTTAAAAAAAATTTAGCAGAGTAAAGTGGGTCTTTTCATGTTATGGCCCTCTGGTGGCCTGTAGGGAAGCCAAATAAATATTAAAGGGATTGGTTGTCATCCAGTATACTATGGCTTCAGCGCTGGAGCTCGCGGAGCCACAGAGAACATCTGCTCAACTCTCAGTGCGGACTACAGAAGTAAAGATCATAAGGCATTGATGTACTATTTATCCACCTCTTTCCCCAGCTTTGACAGACAAAACATGTTTAAGAGCTGCGGACTGTATTTATCTTACCTTCTGTTGTTGTCAACAGTTTGCATTTTGTAGTGTTTCTGTGTTCAGTGAGACTATATTATACACAAGTCTATCATCTTGTGAGCCACTCTTTGATGATTAATTATCTATATGTCACAAATTAGTCAATATACTTAACATTGGTGGATGAATGAATGAATCTGCACTTTACACTGTACATACAGTATTATTCAGTAGGTACAAGTATCCCTCACATCGCAATGTTGGCTATTTCCAATACTACTTTGCTCTTACTCACAGCCAAAGGCATTTACAGTAATACCAATTTGCACTGGTTAAGATGGAGGCCCTAAAAAGCTTATGAAGAATTCTAAATGAAGTTTGCATGAAATCGTGGGTAGAATTGCTGTAAACCCAAGAAACTTTTATGGGGACTTATGGAGAAGGTGTTGACAGAAGGTACTTCACAACTGTTTGTTTTGCTGAAAGGAAAAGCCTCAAATCTTCAAAACAACAATGGCTTGTATGCATTTATTCTTATATGTTTAACAGTGCTTGACAGGATGAGTAAAATGTAGCATAGGTCCACATAGACTTACAACAAAAACTTTGAAGCTGCAGATGGATTTTATTGAATTGCTCTTGAATGATGATACCCATTATATTTCATGAATATAACTACTGCTTTTCCATAAATGGAACAAAATAAAAGGGCATGGCTGACTTACTGTTGACATACTGTGTCCATAATGACAGTACCAGTTTCTCATTCCTAAGTATCAGTTCTCAGACTGGATAGACTCTCATTCCCTCTCTATGGATGGATGGTAGACAGGAAAGACTTACGGAGGCTCTTTCATGTTTTTTCTCGCTATTTCTTTACAAGTGTCACACTCTTCTGCTTTTCAGTGAAACCTGAATCAAAGTCTGTTTTAGTTCATATTTTTTTCATATTCTTTCAAAAGTGTTTCAGACAGGACCTAATCTTACCATCCCTTTTCACTATGTTGTTTGATAAATAGGACTGCAGATCTGATTTCAGCCAAGGTTTTTACATTTTCATCTCAGGAATATATATCTCAGAAGGAAGTAGCTGTAATGTGACTGGCCAAAATGGTAACTGTTAGGCCTTTCATCTGTATGCATCAGTATGATGAAAAAATTAGAACATGGGGTTCAGACTGAAAATTACTGGAGACTGCTGAAGAAGTTTTCTCAACATGTTGACCACAGTCAAGATAATTCTCTCCTATACCCACAGATATTAGTGAGTGTGCAAGTAATCCCTGCCAAAATGGAGGTACCTGTGTGGACGGTGTGAACCAGTACAAATGCAACTGCCCCCAGAATTGGAGTGGCTCTCACTGCCAGCACCAAACCCAGACAGGTCAGTACGACAAAATTAATGTCTGAGACTCAAACTGAGATCTACTACTGTGTATGTTTACAATATGTTCTGCTCCAGGTCAAACTGTAGCACAGGTCTTTGACATTTTCTCCCCTAATGTAGCACCACCTGAGTGGAGTGTTATGAATGATCCAGCATTCAGCCGGAGACCTCGCTGTGCCCAAGTGAACCGAGCCCAACACTGCAGCTGCGATGCAGGCTTTCACATGAGTGGCACCTCTGACAACAGTATCTGTCAGGGTGAGCTGTAATTATGTGTTACTTAATTGATCCCTGCGGGGAGATTCTCCTTTTGCTGCTCCTCCTCACGCGGAGGCAAGGTCAGCTACAGAGCACTTCCCTCAAGCTGGGAGCACCGCTCAACTACATCCCACCGGGGCAAATAGCAGATGTCATAGGGGCTTTACTCGTGAAAAGATCCCTGAATACCCGAATCCTTTGCTCCTCTAGAGATTAATATGGTTACAAATGGGAGTAATCTGTAGAGCCAGTCTCTGAAAAAACAAAATAATCCTCTCGAGAGGTCACAGGCTGATTAGCATCCATTTAGGTCACAGTTCAGTGGTTTTTAAGATGTAATTGGTTGAGTAACATTTTGAAACGAGAGTTTTCATACACTGGCTCCAATGTGTTTATGTCCAAGATGGTCAAAGTGCAAAACTGAGGGACCTAAGTACTGACGACAGCAACATACCTGGCTTCCTGTTGTAAACTGGATCGGGTGTATCATTACCAATATCCCAAAGATCTCCTCCCTCCAAGTTACTTCTATATGCACAATGCCTTGGCATGGTCCCGTGATGCATGTTTAAGGCAGACATGTACATGCATTTCTTTTTTCTATTTCTTGACAGATGTAAATGAGTGTGAAGTGTACCGGCTGGACCAAGGAGGGAAGCTGTGTGTCCACGAGTGTGTGAATGTCCCGGGCTCATACCACTGCTCTTGCCCCAGCGGCTACAAGTTGCTCCCAGATGGGCGTAGCTGTGAGGGTGAGTGACAAGAGTCAACAGAGGACAAAGGCTCATTCACAGGGCCCTGGCTGCAGATCTGGTGGGCTATGTAGCTCCAGATAGGAATACCTGTGATTCAGAAAGACGAGGAGCCTTTAGCAGCAGAGCTTTTAGTTTCTAGAGGTGTCTGTCGGCCTCGCAAACCTTGCTACCACTTTCAGTAGTGCCCCTGAAGCTCACAATGCTTGCCAGTGGAAGGAATGACCTCATCCTTTCCCAGCAGAAGGGATCTTTAGGACATGAAGTTTGTGTGAGACTAAACCAAAAAAACCAAATAAACAAACACAGCACAGCACCCCCTGCTCAGACTGTGGTAACCAGGAAGCAGGGAGTCATCCTGGCAAGCCTCTCTCCCCGCTTCTCATTCTTACATGCCTCTGCTGTTTTGTCTTCCAGATGTGGACGAATGTTTAAGCCAGCAGCACAACTGTAGCCGAGGGACAACTTGTATCAACACGGGAGGAGGCTTTCAGTGCGTCAACCCAGAGTGTCCCCGTTCTCATGGCAACATCAGCTATGTCAAGACATCTTCCTTGTAAGTGGATACAGCTCAGTGTGACCTGTTTGTTTTCTTTGTCACTTGATCTGTCGGTGAATATATGCAGAAAAAAATAAACTAGGATTACCTCTTCCACGTTCAGCAGGAAATTATCATAAACTTTCAAGTGACCCTCTGCGTGCTAAATCAAAGTCAACTGTACAACACTAGTGGGTGTGGTGGTTAGAAAGATTTGTCACCGAAGAGCCCCGAGTTCTCCAGCTAAACTACTTAAAGGTTTCATACAAGTTGGAACTTAGATTGGTAGTTTTGGCCATCATTGTTATTAGTAAAAATAACATTAAACTCACCATGGTAACTGCTGAGATCTGGAATTGCAGTAAAATCACAAACAGCGAAGTTAACCAAACTTTTTTGGAGGAGAAATTGAAGGCTGCCGATGAAACCATAATTAAAACTGTTGTAAACATCCATCAAGGTTTACCCACTAACCACCTGGTTCACATTTGACTTGCTGTACTTGCTGAAGTTGTGTGTTCACATTATTACAGTGCAATGGGAGATTATTACAAACATTGTGGGTGCACTCACTGTCAGTTTTATCTTCAAATAAAGTGGTTTAGATAATCTGACTAAGTTCTCGACTGTTGTTTAATGCCTGCCTGATAGTCTGACTGCTCGAGATTCTTGCCACATCGTTGTAGTGATGCCCCCATGTTCCCACATCTAACTTTTGTGAGTACGGTGTTATCATAACTGATAGAAATAATGTCAATTACAAAAGGAGGGGTTGTGGTTATAGCCGTATTACAGTGATGCAAATTGTTCCTGACAAAAAACATGCATGCTCAGCAGAACTTCACTAGATGACATCATTTTTTGTTATTTAAAACCATGTCGAGCGTCTGTGTCCTGGCCAAATGTTTGGAGACGTTACGACTTCCATCTCCCGGTTTGCCAGTCATCAGCAGGCTGCCTGATTTAAAAGCATGAAACAAAGCTCTGTCTGCTTCTAGTGAACCATCAATGTGGTGAAATTCTGCTCCACTGGCAGAAAAGGGGATGGAGAAATGTTTAGGAAAACACTTGTAACAAGAGAGAAAGCAGGAAATTGAGTAAGCCAGTAGTTGTGTCCCAAATCGATACCACACACTAATTCTAAGCAAGTTTCGAGTTTGTTAAGCATTCACAATGACAAAGTGAGTGACTGAAATTAAGTATAATTACAGGTGTCAGTGGGCATACTAAATCCACTTGATTTTAACTACGTCCCACCATGCAGTGCTTAAAGGAAACGGCTACTTACAGCTGCAAGAAATTTGAAAAAGTTCCAGTTGATGGTGTGATATCTGAAGGAAGATCCCAGCAAATAAAACACAAATTGTATTGTATCTTTGGAAAAACAGCTCTCTCTCTTTTTATGAAGTACGACTGGCAATTGCAATCTACTGTTTGACTGATGTCTGTCAGTGTATGTCCTGTACCATTTCCCGTGCGAAATGGAAAAGGTACATTGATGTCTTCTATACTAATTGCAAAATTGTAATCTATGAAAATTTGTATATACTTTTGTACAATATCTTTCTATTATTATATGTTATGGAATTGAAAGCTAGACAAAGGTAGTTTTTATGAGAGGAGAAGACAGATGGTGGCCTGCAGGGTTTACAATATATCCAGGCAAAGATGTCGTCCACTTTCTTTCTTGTTGTTCCAGCATGAAGTTCCAGGTCATTATCCAGTAATGCAGGGCAATGGGCCTCATATATGCTCTATGTATGTGTGTCATTTCTCTTTAGTCACAAAGTAACAGTTATAAACACTTTGCCACAGGGATAGATTAATTATGTAACCATTTATCAGTGACAAAATGGCCACATTACATGACAACTGTTTAACACACAGAATGGAAAATGTTTATCAAGTTGTCCTGTAATGGCCCCTGCTTAATAAGTGCTGCATTTCTGTCTTGCAGTCAGTGTGAGAGAAACCCTTGCCCCATGAACAGCCGTTCCTGCCACCTGGCTCCTAAGACCGTGTCCTTCCACTACCTCTCTCTGCCCTCCAACCTGCAGACTCCTGCCACGCTTTTTCGAATGGCGACCGCAGCCGCCCCTGGGCGCACCGGGCCGGACAGCCTGCGCTTCGGCATAGTGAGCGGAAACGCCCGTGGCATCTTCGTCATGCAGCGTTCAGACAGACAGACTGGTGAGCTGATACTGGTCCAGCAGCTGCGCGGGCCACAGGAGATCAGCATTGACGTGGACATGTCTGAGTACAGCGACCGCACCTTTCAGGCCAAGCATGTGGCCAGGGTCCACGTTTTGGTTTCACCTTACAACTTCTGAGAGAAAGGCTTGAAAGGAGAAAAACTAGAAACAGAAAGGTTAAGAGGAACAAGACAGAGTGTGTAAGGGGCACTGATCTTTCTGATACCGTTTCTTCCTCCCCTGTCAGAAATGAATATGTCCGAGCTCCCAGTCGCAAACCAGCATTTGTTTAGTGGCCATATTATCAAAAGAGTGAGAGAGTGACTAGCCAATATTTAAAAGTTATTAATATGAATATAACAGTATATGGCAAAACACATCATAGATGCTTCTAGTAGTATACTTCAAGTATTGTCAGTATGATCTAGGACTAATCATGTTTGACTGAGTGAGTCTGAATGCATGAAAACTAGCTAAACAAAAGCATAATGAATGGGTTGGGAGAGATGGATAACTGTTTTTGCCATTACTGTTGCTTTATGTTTGTATTTTTATGTCCATCATAGATTATGTCTGAGTAGCTCCGGGTCAGGCCCTGGGGCTGATGCACTGCCCTCGTTTTACGGATGATCAGTCCCTTGAAGACATTAGTGCTCCTGTGGCTCTAATTTATTGGAAATATTGTTGCTGGTTTTTACATTGTAACATACTGTACGCCACATGTTTATCTTCCATCATATACTGTATATTTGTTTTTTTTGTACTAGCTTGCTTTGTTTGGGACACCAGTCATTATACTAAGGGAGTTTTTTTTTTAAACAGTAAATGCAATACTGTACCTGGGCATATTTCCTCTAATACTCATATTCTGTATGTTACCCAGAAATAGCCTCATTATAATCTAAATCATAGATTATTCGGCAAGCTTGCCAATGCACTATATAATTTATCTGGAATTTTAATTGTCTCTGCATAACTCTAATAAAGGCAGTCCAACATTTCAGTATTTGTTAGGACTACCTCATTTGATGCTGAACAGTGTGCTATTAAATGTTCTGGTGGCGGTGCTTGTTCTCATTCTACATCCATTAAGAGTGAATTTTAATGAGCGAAGTTCAAACCAACACACAGTTGATAAACGAACGCTGGGTGGCTAAAAAAAGTTCTCTGGATGAACGGATAAAAGGTTAGAGAGGAAGAATGTGTGTTGTATAATATAACCCCTGGGGCCGCAGCTCACCAATAACACAAGTCAAAGCAGCAATCCCCACGTCTCAGACACAAAAGGCATTTCACAGTATTTTTATTTGACTTGAACACATGGAACTATCTGTCACATTTTGAAAACATACCTCTGTGTGTCTATTTGTTACAGAAAGAAGAGACTAATGTTCCCCACATGTGTTCTCTTAACTTCCTTCACTCCTCTCCTGTCACCATCCACCGGTTTACATTGCAATAGAAGGGGCCAGAAGAGCTGCATGCTTTCAGGAGGGAGTGGATGGTGAGGATCAAAACACATGCTATGACGGCACACATTGCTTTGAAAATGACAACGTGCCTTAATGGCAGGCCTAATTTCCTTCAGTAACCAGACCAGGAGCGCTCACATTGCAGCCTTTGTTTCAGGCCTGTGCTCGGGCTGTTTGATGTTCACGTTTCATCCATTCTCAGGCAGAAGGATATTGCCAGAGACAATTGGAGAGCACTGAGCTACATAACACAAGCCATTTGTGGGAGAGTAATGATAAAAATATACAGTGAGGGCCTTGAGGCAAAGCCAGCACAGTGTGGTTTACACTCGTTTATGTCAGAGTCACAGAAACATGATGACTTTACTTCTGTCTAGTCTCCCTCTCCGTGCTCATGGTGACTTTAGTGCACCATCCATCAGGGGTGGACACACATACAGTAGGTACACGCAAAGATACAGTGCGGTAAATATCAGTTTGACGAAGTCTGTAATGTCTTTCCCGTGCCTTGTTAATTGTCAAGGCTGAACTGCTGTTCGAAATGGGCACAAATACAGCAGAACTCTGGCAAGTGAGGAAGTCTGGTATAGCTGCACGTCTATAGTGTGTATAATAGTGTAGTTAAAGCTCCTGGTTACGTGCCACCCGCAAAAAGCACAAGCACCTTTTCACAAAAAGGAGGAAAAAATCTCCACATCGGAAACTTTTGAAATACCAGGGGCAGTAAAATGTTGAGCTGCAGTATACTCAGTTGCCTCCTAAAACATCTCTTAACTTTGCCCATTCAAGCACAAAACCATAAATCGTTGTGAAGTGAAACAGCAGAAACATTTTAAATCTATGGATCTCCATCAAAACCGAAAAGAGGCACGTGTGTTGCTGGTGGGTTCGCCCAGAATGAAAGGCACTGTGGAGGAATTTTGCTCTACTTTTATTATGCCGGAAAGGGGAGAAGTCGTCTATGCATCATCTTTCATGTGGGATAAATGTTTGGAAGAGGTCCAGAAATATGTGAGAGTAATAGGAAAGCAGAATGAAGCCCCCTCTGCTTTTGTCTCTGACTTTGAAGTGCCCTATAACCTGCTATTACAGGCCATAATAATGGCATATGTATATTTGATACAAATATCCTACGATTTGATGCAGTCTTAGTGTCAGCAACAAGAGAACAGTTGTAAAAACCAGATAAATTCATGTAGCAGGTTGCTCATAAGTAAAACTGTCAAAGAGGAACCGAGCCTCTGCGGCTCCCGGTGCCACGTGGCTTTTCTCGAAATGAGGCCACGTTTTTCTGTTTGTCCCCACAAAGAGATTGGGTTGGTTTTATTTGTGATTTCATAATTGTATAGTTGCAGTAAAAGTATATGGGCTCTTAATGTTTGCACATTTCAAAGTCTTTCTTCTTTCGTGGAGAAGGGTACAAATTCTGAAACTGGTGTTTCAGCCCAGTACCTGGAACAGAGTGATGTCCATTTTAAAGGATAAGCCCTCCCAGTCACAAGCCTATTAAGGGCTAATGGTTTGGCAAAAATATTCAGGGTTTATATTTACTGTAACTGGGCTTCATTCAAACTTTCCTCTTAGTGTTTCAATCTTTGTTTCATTATCATACATCATAATTTTTCTCACAATAGTCCATTCATTCGACTGTTTTTTCTATTTTCTCATGAACCTGGTATTTGCAAGACAGCTTTAAAAACAGATTTTAACCGCATAGTAAAATATGTATTTTTATTGCCAAATTAATTCTGAAATTCAGATACGGAAACAAATATTCTCCTGTATTCAATTCATATTTAATCTGCGTGTACACACTTCCTGAGAAGGAAGAGAGAGGAAAACTGCTGGTATGAAAAGTTCAAGCCTAGTTCTTCATGACACCCATGAAAAAGAAAGAGCGGAGTCATATTATCCAGATACCTCACCACCAGTGGAATTATGAAATAACAGGAATAAGCCACAACCCATCTGTACAAATAATAAAGGTCCACTGCAGGTGGCTGCAGTTTTATATAACAGAGGGACAGCTTGCCACCATAAGCACAACTATTCCATGTTTCAAAAAAAAAAAAAAAAAAGAAATAAAACAGTGACATCATAAACTCATTCAGATGATCAGCTTGTGCTTGTGCTAACCACATTACTCTTCTAGTCTGTCATAATATGGCATGGCCTAAACAGACAGGATTTACTCAAGACAAGAAATATGAAGACGACGAGTTCCAACTCCAAAACTACACTGACAAAGAGAAAAAAACCATGCCAGCCATTTTCAAAAAATAACCACAAAAAATTAACATCTTAAGACTTAGTTGAAAGAAAATTAATGTTATCAAGGTTACTGAGAAACCAACAAAATTATTTTATCGGCAAAGAAAGCAAACATTGCAAAGAAATATGAAACAAGCTGCAGTCTGCTGTTTGCCTAACACATTGTGAGATTGTTCAGGATCCAAGTCATTGAAACAATAGAAGCACACATCGTAAACACACTTAGAATAAACATGGTGAACACACTTTAACAAGTTATAAGTACACTTGAAACGCAAATAAATAATGAGATTATTACACTCCATATCAACATACATACAGTACATTGCTCCTTACTTCAGAAGACACAAAACCTGGCCACCCACACACATAAAGTAGAAACATGACTGCAAACCATAACTCTACACTACACTACACTGAACCCAGCAACATTTCATTCAAACTGTACAAGTTACTTGTTTGTGCTTCGTCCCTCTCACAAGCATTCACGCAACAATACAGAGGATGCTGGGTATATTCGATCTGAGACATGAACAACACTTTTATACATATTATTCTCAGTTTCCTGAACAGATTAGGCCTCATACAAGAACTTCATGTAGGCACAGTTTTGATCTTCAAAGTGCATAAGAGCAAATGTTTTATTCAAAGTTACAGCAATTTAATTTTCAGAATTTTCTCGTCTCAGAATTTAAATGCTGGCAACAAAAAAAGGGGACTTCATACACTCACAGTCACATGAAAAATACACACCATTTACTGAAATCCCTAACTTTTGCAAACTTAACAATTTTATATTTATATATAAAGAAAAATCCTGTTTGATATTAATCAGTCAAACTCTCCTCTGGATGCAAAAATAGCTTAGATAAATCACTCCTATAGTTAATTACTGCTGAAAAAAAAGGCCTTTTAATTATTTTTCCACATCATAAATAAGCATCGTATTTTATTACCACCAACTAATAATGTGTAGATACCCTCAAAAAGACACTTAATGTAGATTTCAAATATGTTCATGCATGAGGCCCACTGTTTTGAATTCTCTGATAAAATAAAATCACATCAACTTAACAGAAATAAATACAGCACTTAATATAAAATGAAACATTCTCTTTGGAAAGAAAGGCTCAAAACTGATCTTATCAGGGAAGTAGTGAACCAGTTGGTCAGTGAAAAGACAGTCTTCCTCTGGTAGTTCTTTGTTCTCCAGAAGTTGAGGAAATGAGCAGAGGTCTTCCTAAATTGTGACCTGCACCACCCTGCGAAGCAGGACACATTCAGGAGGATCCCCTGAAAACCTAAATGGCACTCCACCACCACCCGACTGGAAATCCTGGAGAAAACCCTGCTGCAGAGTCAGGGATAGCTGCTGTGTTATCCCTCCGTGTCAGCTGAAGGCTGGAAATGCTTTGCCTCACTCCAGCTTTGACATTTCGTACTTTGTCGTCATGATTTCCTGGGAAACAATATGCAAATATATAATATACATTTTATATTTTTGCCTAGGCTATCAAGTTTAAATTTTTCACTTTCAGAAAAGAATCCCAGAAGACCAATGTTATTGCCTGTTACTATTTAGACTGTAGAGGACACAATGTAACATCTGCTAAGCCCCGCTCCCCTTATTTATGCCTGTCAAACTTTTTGTTTTTGCACAGCTGTTTACTGCTTGAAATTATTAGTAATTTTTTAAACAACGGGCCCTTAATTTCACAAAGAGATAGAGAAAAGGAGGCTTCTCATTTCTAGCTGGCAATTGTCGATGTTGCTGTGCTGTTGGCAGATTTTATCAGCTGTAACTAGCAAGTTGACTGAAAACAATGTCTCTGGCTGACTTTTGCAGACTTATTTTAAAAAGAGAATCTTGTAAAATGGGTCTTAAATGCATTTCATGGCTACATACACAATAACAAGCTAAAAGACTAAGGCTACAACTGATAGAACTGATAAAAGGAAATGAAGAAAAAACATCACCCTCCAAACACTTTTAAAATCCATACTAGATTTTGGAATGGGGAAAAACATAGACACAGTGGCCGCTAAGGATTAAAAGTTATTTACAAAATTCACCATGGATCCTGCCACTACACCCTGAAGTCAATCCTCATATTGCTACTAAAATAGCAATGTGAAATTAATCCCTAACATTATCAAGCAAAGCTTTCTTGATTTCTGTTTTTGGACAATGTTACTCACCCCCACATATCTAGATTAACTGTCTCTGGTTAAAGAAGCAAGTTTGTGAATCGTGTTTTGCAGATTAAAAGTAATGTAATTCATACCTCATCTGAGTCAAGCAGGACTGGTAGAGCTCTGCAGTGAGAAATAGGACCAAAGACAGACTCTTTTAGAATCAAACCTTGTGAAAACGCCTTGCTCGGTCAATAAATATAAATGTTATATGATGCTTACACATCAGTCAGAGAGCTAGGAATGTTATCCTCCACCCATTTCAAGTCTTCATCCTGGACAAGTACAAACAGAGGATGAAAGAAGTAAATACTGCCATCTGCTGAAATATGGGACATTTGAAAAGTTGCATTTCTTTAACTTGGACAACTACTCTTATCATATATGCTTAATATTTAATACACCACACCAAATTCAACCAAGTAATACAGAACTGTTACAAACCAGGTGTGCAGTTGTGTTACTTACTGGGTTAGTTTCTGCAGGCTTCACTGTGCCATTTGTCTCACTTTTAGTCGCTCTCAACTTTATGCCATCAGCTGTGAATTAAAAAAACAAAACAAAGAAAAAACAAAAATAAATATAACAAGACTATTAGACACTCCAAATGTTTGCAGTGTTCTGGGTAAAAAGTAACACGTCTATGATGTTACTGTACCAATGTTTGAAGAGGCAATGAACTCCTCGATCTCATCGTCAGAGTCATCGATCAAAGGTGTGAAAGCATACCTGTGATCATTGAATTAAATAATTAATAATAAAGTACCAGTAGGGAAAAGAAGAAAGTGTCCAATTCAGTTCAGGTTGTTGAACAGTCCTAATGTACTACGTACCTTTGGTTGTTTGCAGACGGTCTCCATAAAAACATTATGACGAGCAGAATTAGGGAGAACAAGAACCTCCAAAAAGCATCTTCCACCCACAGCTCAATCCAATCCTTTACACAAAAACCGGTCTAATTATCAACAAAGCGTAAACCTAAAATCGTATATATATATATATTTTTTTTTTTTTTGATAAACATGCTAAACCTAACTCACAGACTGGCAATCTGCTAGCCGAAATTTTTTTGCTGTCCAACCCATGAAAATTATGGAAGCTGAGGGAAGAAATGGAAAAGTTTGAGAGACAACTGTTTTTTGGAGATACTTTACTGTGTGTTTTCTTACAGGTTTTATATGGATGAAAATACAAATAACTAGAAATCATGAGTAATTGCAAGTATAGCTATAACACTTACCAATCACAGCAAATATCAGTGTGTTTGTAAAGTGCCTGTAGAGTGACAACTTGACAGGGTTTCTCCTCAGCTTCAGAGTCTTGATAGTTTGTGCCAGGCTGACAAAGATGTTAATAGCAGTCAAGGTAAACATGTGGCAGATATTACATAAAAAGCCCATTTCAATTCAACATGAGAGGATGAAGAAGTGGTGCGTAAATGAATGAAGTTGGATGCTGAACTTGCAATGTTTCTTCTAGGCGACTGGTAAGTAAACAGCTGTTAATGGTAACGTTGGCTATGTAGCGATGGCAAAAAAGTACATATAGCACCTTTAAATTACATATATCATAACAGAGCATTTCATCCACATTGCCCACCTTACTGGCACCCATATTTATATCATCTTTAAAAAGGACCAACTGCAATGGGTGGTGGTTGGGCCTGCAAATCAGTCACTTCTGCCCATTCACACCAAGACAGTTCATTAATAGCAACATAGCAAAATGTCACTGATTGTGCCAGAAAACAAATATTGAGTATGGGTAATTTCAAGAGCAGTTAAACCACCAACCAGAAAAAATTAGTTGTTACAAATTTCAGTACATGATGTATGATTAATGCAAGGCCATTGCTTCTGAGATGCAGTACGTCTCTCTGCAAACTTGTACTGGAAGTACACAGTCACTGGTAATTATCTGGGAAAGGAATAAGATGGCTGCAGAACAAAACTATCCTGGTCTAATTTGGGCTCATGTGAAGGAGTTGAGGAGCAGAGGGGAACCACACAGGGAAAGATTGTAGGTGCACAAAAGGATATCCACCAGCACAGAGAGGAGTCAAGCAGAGCCAGGGGAATGTTGGCCAGCAGGGCCAAGTCAGAGTCTTTCGCCTGGAAGGGAGGACAGAGCAGGACCAGAGGACACAAGGAAAGGGGTGAAAGATGTGGAAAGAAAAATCACAAAATGGGAGATAAAAAAAAAAAAAAAAAAAAAAAAAAAGTAGCACAGAAAGTAAAATATAGAGCATTCACCAAAGTGCAGAGAGGAAAATAACCAATCGTCCCACCCAAAAAGGCAAGAATACTCATGATCACTTGGGCTCGATCAATTAACAAATATGTCCACTTTGTTTGTTTTTATTGCTGCTGCTGAGGAATACACACTGGAAGGATATGAACCAGATGGCACAGGAGTCAAACACAGCCAGAACAATTGCTGTAATGAGAGCGAGGCCATTGTCTCGACCCTTGATTTTCGGCCCCCCAGCAAATAAAGGAAATACACAAATTGTGAAGTTAGTTTTACTTCAAAACACAATCTGACAACAAACCACAGATCTTTAACACTGCCAGTCCCAATTCTTTTATCAATCAAACAGTGGTGACACAATGAGTCGACTCACTGATCATCAGAAACTTAATCAAGTTCAGTTTTTTATCATTGAATAGTAGTTTGAAATTTGCCAACTAACACTAGCTGGTTACAACTTCTCTGATTTAAGGATGTTTTCTTTCTTTTGATTCAAAATGTTGTTAATATCTTTGGGTCTTTATGAGTGTTGGTCAGATTAAATTAGCAATTTGAATTTTACCTTCTGATGGGAATTTTTATTTCTCACATTTGCATAGACTGATCTGAATTTTAAACAATAATACCACTCACCCCAGTAATCCTCAGGACACCTTCAATGCTAGCAAAGGCAAAGTACAGGATACCGAGCCCAACAACTCTGTGCATTACTGTCCCGAGTCGAGGCCTAAGACGAAAGAGAAAAAACAAGTTTGTTGCCTGATTTTCAATAAACTGTATCTGTGTATCTCTGTGTACAGATTTATGCTGACATACTTTACAATGCCATAGCCAAGACTGACGATGATGACGAGCAATCGAGCCAAAGTTCTCTTGAGGGCAGAGACCAGCTCGGCAAAGATCAATAAGCCTGAAGCTAAAGGCAACAGTAACAGTGGGAAAAAAAAAAAAAACCTTTATAAACCAAACATCTTACTATCTCACATGAAAATGGTAAAAATATATTGTGATGATCTATAGACGCTCACTAGCAGAGCCGACAGCATTGGTGTTTTCATATTCGGCGCAGAAGACGGCCTTCTCCACCATCCCAAGGAATATGACCCCTGCTATCCAGAACTGGATCCTCAGCAGATCCTTCCAGTAGCACGCTGCCCAGACAAACCACAGCAGGGCGTACAGGATGTACATTATGCACATCACCATGTAGAACTACAAAACACACAGTGAGGGATTAGTCTATAAACGCATATGGGAGCAGTTGGTCTTCATTAGTTAGAGATCAAATTCCACAAAAATGTACAGTTTATACAAAAACATCTTCAGAGTACTGACTATTCATTCAGCTTCAGTGAGATCTGCTAGGGTTTGGATTTGTCAGCTATAGATCACTTCATTATAGTGATGCTCAAAGGCATTGGCTTTTCAAATGCGACTTTTCAGTCACATTATTACTGAGTTTTAGGTGCACTGTCCCTTTAAAGTAGTGGACACATCGTTTGACTCTGTATTGTTCAATGTACTGTAAATAACCAATTAATTTCTGACATGTACAAACCCTAAACAGTAAAATACAATCCTCCTTTAGAGCCAGGAAAAAAACCTGGACATATAATATCAATGTACATTTATTTTACAAATGGGTAATTCATGTTCCTGAGATAACTCACAAAAATGGATTCCTTGCATCATTTACTTACAATCATTAGAGGCCATTCTGTGATAGAAATGTAGCCATGGCTGCCTCTCATCACCACATTAACTGGAAAAACAAAATCCAAATATTAAACAAATGAAGCAAGAGAGGATTTGCCACCACGTTTGGAATGTGTTTGTGGTTGTGACAAGTTTTGCAATCTGACTCTTCAGTGTCAACTGCTAATCACCTTTGCATTTACAAGCCAGCTTCTGAATGCAAAGGTCATTTCTGCACATGAATGCACCACTTTGGCAGACTTTTCAGTCAATCCATGCTTCTAACTGCATTGCAGTAAAATAATACAGGGTGATTATGTTCCTCTATGTTAGTCACACAGTATATTGCTTTTAAAAAATCTCACCTGTTAAATTCCATTTGGCATCCTGTTTACTGGACACAATCTTAACAACCAGCAGGTAAGGCCCGTCCTTCCACGTGGTGGCTATGATGTTGTCTTTGATATTCACACTGCTGTTCTTCATGGTGCTGCTGCTGTCATACTCCTCAGTAATCCATCTGGTGTCATTTTCGTCCTGCAGTGTTACAAAAAAATTATTCAGTGTTTATCACTTTTAAAAAATAATTTAATACTGTGTGTGTGGAAGCCATTTATTGAAAAAAAACACACTAAACGAAACACTTCCTCAAATCAAATAGCATTTATGTTTTCTTACTGGCACTTTGTCCTTGGCAGGTGGAGAGACTGGATGTGGATCTGCCTTGGCTTTCTGGAAAACACAGGCTGTTACTGGATGTTATAATAAAGAAAACAGATAATAAATAATAGATAATAAACGCCATGATTCTAAGTATGTGACTATGCTAAGGAGAGTAATGTAAAAAAACCTACTTTGAGCATTGGGAAAGAGCGCAGGCCACTGTTACATGTTATCGGACTGTGTTTGTGTTCGATGTACTCTCCTTGTCCGAGGGGATTTGGATCCAGGCTGTCCCCACGACTCAGAGGTGTTCTATCGTACATTTCCTACAGACAATGACAGTCAGTGAATTCAGCATTCATAAACAATCAAGTCTAGACTGTCTGATGCTTAGTGTGACATTAAGCTTCTGTCCTTACTTCAATGTTGTTGAATGCATTGTGACATGGGTGGTATTTCAAAAACCAGTGAATGGTGAAGGTCACCTCCTCAGGACAGCCAAAAGACACAACTAAAAGAAGGAGACGCAAGTGATGATGAACACAAGGGACAAAAAAGGGCAAAACTTGTTGTGATAGGTCATGAGCACATTGTCTATGTCTTACCTTTCAATTCAATGTCAGTGTCTTTATACATGGATTTCCTTAACAGCAGTGGTCTTGAGGTCTGCGGAACAGTAAATTGGGTTTGTGAGCTGGAGAGAAACCACGGGGTAAATTTCTTGTCAAACAGATATAATTAGACTGGTGAACTGATTAAGCATTTGGGCAGGATGGGGGCTCAGTGGTCACTACTGTCCTGGGTTCAAACCCAATCAGGCTGGGTCCCTTTCTGTGTTTGTGAAGAGCGAAAAAGTCGCGTGGATCAGGTGAAGTGGAAACTTTCATGCTGGGTGTGAGGGTGTATGTCAGTCTGCATGACTTCAGTGACAGACTAACTATCTCTCGAGGTTGCAACCTGCCTCTGCACCTAGATACAGAGACAGAGACAACAACGGGGGGAAACGGAAACTTCTCAGTACTTAAATTATGGATCAAGGCTTTCTAGGTCTCCTTGGACTAAGTCTGGGGACTGTGCATTAGTACTAAAATAGTGCTAAAATAGTGGACGGACTCTACAGGAGTGAGTAATTCGAATTTAGATTAACTTTCAGGTTGTTCTTTCTTGTATACTTTCTCAATGATGTGATGTGGACTCTCAAGTGTTGGCTGAGAACTGGTCGGCGGGTTAGACACATACACACACATACATTGGAGTGTCTCTCGGCAACTCGGTCAATAGCCCAAACCCTTTGGACAGCCATCTAACTTGAGATGAAACCAGCTAGTTAGCGGACCGCTAACCTAAAGGTGCTCACCAGCTTTTCTTCTCAGGGCTAACTGCTAATTAGCTAGCTTAGCGACATACTCTGCTCTTTCGGTTTGGCACACTTTATCATAATCTACGGAGGACAGACAGTCGCAGCCAAGAGCGGTTAAGGCGATACCTTGACTGCGGGACAGGTAACGCGACTGTCACCGCTCTCGCAGCTGATAGCGAGCTAGCATAACAAGGCTAATGGAGCTAACGTTGGCTACCCGGCGCTATAGTTACCCAGCGGGTCAAGTATTTCCAGTAAGATACTCACATTTACAACTGTGATTCTCCATAGTCCTGTCTCCGGAGCTGCAACAACCGCATTTATGGTACCGAGTAAAAATACGAGGAGCACTCCCCATGGACAGAAAACTCCTCTCGTCGGACAGCACCACGTCCTCATCCCGACTGTAGTAGCCATGTTCGCTGTGGGCTCAGACGACACTACCCTCAGGGAGGCACCGTGGACGCAAAGGCTGGAGGAGGAACCCGCAGGGACTGTGCCTGACTGTACCTGCGTGCCCTGTCGTCCCCTGCCGTCCCAGCAGGCTGTTAAGACTGCTCTCTGTTACGAAGGAACAAAGTCTTACTCCGACATGATGGATCTCCGTCGGTCATCGCACTGACTTGTTCGCAGCCTACCTCGCAGGCAGAAAGGTGAAATAAAGGCGACGCAGATGAGTTCGTGCCTTTTTACCATCTCAACGTGACAGCTGCTCAAGTTTCCTCGAGTAGGACACATAATCCATTCCCGCTACCTTGAGTGTTGATGGAAAAATAAAAACGAACTCAAATCTACATTCGCTATTTTATTTTTATACAGTTTTGAGGTACTGGCAATCACCCGAATATTTCCATTTTATGGCAGTTAACACCTATGCTGCTAACATATCTGACTCCTATGATTATTTATTTTTCAGCATTTATGCATCAATGATGAAATAAGCCTTTTTAAGGATGAGTAGTTTTGTTTATACGTTTAATTGTAGGCTATATTTATAGACTTCTACTTAAATTATTATATTTACTGAAGTACCCCCCCCCTACTTTTTACACAAGTGGATATTTTGAGCTTTTTCCCACTACAATAATTATCATAGTGACCAATGTGAAGAAATCTTGGCAAAATATATCCCAGTTTAATTATCAAGTCTCAAATGAGTCAATAAAGCTTTTATTTTTACAGTATACAAGGTCACTTTATAAATGTTCTGTACATTTCTATATATACACATAGCAACAGTTCAATACAGTAAAGAGTTTCACAGTTCAGTGTATCTCAAGCTTATTGGAACATAGTGAATGAACATGTTTGATGTTGACACACATAGGCAACATTTCTAACACTGACATATAGGCTGTCCATGTAAAGCATAAACTGTTTGTATAACAATATTATAGAAAGTCCACGTCAGGAAATGTCAAGGTGCTCCCAGTGCAACGAGGAAAAATGTTTAGTACTGATGAATCCAGGTGACAGCTTTTTTAGTTTTAATCTGCTGGGTACCAATCGTTACAGCAGGAAAGAAGTGTCACTTGAACTGTGATCCATGCCTGTCACATCAGTGACCATGTCTCCATTTGCTTAACTTAAAGCGTCACTCGACAAAAGAGGAATGTCCGCTGAAGGAGATCTCAGGGAAGGAGCAGAGGAGATCACCACCACATAACGATCACCGTCCTCATCATCATCATCCTCCTCCTCCTCCTCCTCCTCCTCCTCCTCCTCCACGCTCCCATGAATGTCCGCAGTAACTACTGAATTTTCTTCTGCCCGATGGCTGCAGGAAGGGGAGGAGCTGAACACAGGATGTTCTGCAGGAAGTGTTTCCCCGTCGGGGTCCTCCTCAGGAAAGCTGGTGTTAATATAGATGATATCGTCCTTGCTGAAAGACTCCGGGAGCTTTTCCGTGAGCTTTTCCAACATTTCTCGCAGTTGGGGAAAGAGGGGTCGGTCCAGTGGATCGGCCCTCCAGCAGCTGTACATGATCTCATATCTAGATGCAGATAAATAAAAGGAACAATCATTTAATAAAGCTTTTTTTTTTTTTTTTTTTTAAATCATGTCTTGATTTGGGATGCAGCTAACACAACTGGAGGCATTCCTTCCAGTAAAATCTCAATTTTTAAAAACACATTTGCAAGTTGTATATACACTTTCACCTCAATGGCTGTGGTGAGCAAAGCCATCCAGTTTGCTGGACTGGATGAAAGCCAAAATGAGGAGAACTAAAAACGGAATATACTGTATATCAGTAGTCCATTGCAAAACAACTTCAAGGTGTTCAAGTTTACCATGTAGTTTGCTGCAACACAAAGGAGAAAGGGAGGACCACATAGGAGGGGGTTGTATAGTGGAACTTCAGCTCCAATACATCCACGTTACAGCATTTTAACAACTAATTATTTTTGAGGTGCCCGTGAAAAGCATAAATGCTCCTGTTCTAATTGTTTTATTTTCAAAATCACCCCTATTCCTGCATTTAGACAAAAAGGGTTCCACTCTACTTTCATAGTCTGTCTTGACTCTGTTACCTCCAAAACAATCCAAGCCAAATTCAACATTTGTGTCCAGAAGAGACAACACTCACAGCTCATCCAAACAGTCTGCTGGTTGCTTCAGCCTGTGTCCTTCAACAAGGTAGTCATAAATCTCATGGTTTGGGATGCCAGGGTAGGGTGTCATGCCTCGTGTAGCAATCTCCCACATGGTAATGCCAAATGCCCACTACAAGACACAGAAATGTTAACATTAGATGATATTTCATCGTGTGAATAACTTACAGTGCATGTAACAACCTGTCATTTTCTCTGCTATCTAGAAATATAAATACTTTCCTAGATAAACCCTCATCCTTAAAGTGGGGCTGATGTGAAAAGTACAAAAAACAATTTTCAAAAGAATAATGTACATTTGTATTTGCAGTCCCCTATTAAGGTGTGAGAACTGGGAATGTGTTCTCTCTTTCAGATTTCATTTCTGGTTTTCATTTTTAATGTTACAGAAGTGGGAATAAACATATCAAGTGCGTGAATTCTGCCTTTTTGTCAACAATGCAAAAGATGGCTTTTGTTTTTCACCTGATACTTCAGGAAATTGAATTTTAATCTACTGTTTATTACTTTTAGAGTCCTGAAAAATACAAAAGCAGGGAAAAACTGAAAAATAAGGTAAAAGACAGACAAAAGGTTTTGAAATTCATTCGTAGTACAACAGAAAGTAATGAGTGAAAGAGAGCGCAGACCAGGGTACAGTTCTTCTTTCTGTGACTGTACACTGTTTTAAAGTGACTTTTGTTACTGGAAGAGACGATAGTTGTCTTTTATCTAACACGTTCCCATATTGTGTACCACGACCAAAGACTTACAGTAAAGAACAGACGGGAGCAGATGGAGGTGCTTACCACATCACTTTTTACAGTGAAAACTCTGTCTGCCAGACTCTCTACTGCAATCCATTTTACAGGCATTTTGGCTATCCGGCCTTGCCTGTAATAGTCTCCACTGTAGATCTTCTTAGATAACCCAAAGTCTGCTACACACACTGTCATGTCATCACGTAGCCTGCGGGACAAACAAGGAACAGACTTTATATAAAACAGGAAAATAAAATCTGGTAAATAGTCCCAGATAAGTTTTGCACTTAATCTAAAAGTGACCAAAAAAAAAGTTTGTATTGCAACCTACATGCAGTTGCGAGCCGCCAGGTCACGATGAAGAAAGTTACGCCCACTGAGATACTCCATACCCAAAGCAATGTCAACCATGAACTTCAGGAGTGTCTGAGTGGGCAAGAACTGTGTAAAAAAAAATAATAATAATAATTATGAGTTAATATGACTTCTTGTAATAATAATATATTATATAATATATGTATTTCAGGGTCTGGCTGAAATCTTGCCATTGGACTCTCTCCTAGGCGTGAGCGCAGGAGGAAGCTATGCAGATCTCCATATTTCATGAATGGCAGAATGACCATGGGCTTGGGAAAATGTCCTGAGCCTACTTCCAAGCATACACCTAAAGGGAACAAGCCAGTACACACGATTAATCTCAGAATGTGCAAATGAAAATGGACCAGGGAACAGAACAGAGTAGTGGGATTCCACCATTCTTTAAAGAGGTAATACATTACTCCTACCGAGCAGTCTGATGACATTAGGATGGTTGAAATCTTTCATGCAGGCCGCCTCATTTAGGAATTCTTCAATCTCCCTTTGAGAGAAGCTGTCCACTGTTTGAAGACAAGTGAGTTCAATATTTGCAAGTCTACTTGTTTAATAGTTTGGAGATGATCAAAGGATGCATTTTAGGAATGGAAAGCTCACATTTCATTGTCTTCACAGCAACTTTTTCTGATGTTCCGTCTGGTTCTCTTAAATGTCCCTCCACCACGGAGCCAAATTCACCTGATAAATTAAAACAAATCATAAATACTTCGTACTCTGCAAAGTTTGTGTTATTATCTGTGTAACTCTAGATATAATGATGTGGAGAGGCATGTTTCCTCTGCGTACACACTTCCCAAAATGAATCTGTTCCCTCACCTTCTCCAAGAACCTTCCCTATCGAGAGCAAGTTCCTCATGACCATCACGTCCTGGAGTTTGGCCTGGAGTTCATCACTAACACCAAGGCTCCCAACTGCAGACAGGACCCTCTCAATTTATTGTGCATTTTAAAAATGTGTCTTAAACAGGGTAACATAAATGTCTACATATTATTTTCCCAGTGGTACATCCAAGAACATACGTGTGACTCCGATGGCTGATCGATTGTAGGATCTCTGGGGTTGGTACTGTACGATAAGGTGCGGCTTTTCTCCACCTCCAAACATCTGCCTGCAGGGGGAGACAGGGAAAAAGAAAAAAAAAAACAGGGAATGCTGAACAGTGAGCTAATCCTTTCACTAAATTCTTTATAGCTCTGTAATCACACACACATATACAGACATTCAGCTGAAGAGGTGGTCATAGTGAGGCAGCCCTCTGAGTTGTTTCTTTCCTGAATGGGCTCAGATACTGTTTTCCTATCTGATCAACAGCCTGTGACACATTCCTATCCTGAGTGGCAAGTCTGACTCACAGACTTCATAATAATGAATTCCAGGGAATTAACCGGTAGTTGTTGTCCGCTTCTCCAGCTGCACAGTCATTACAGGTGACAGTGGTGATTAAGAGGAAGCAAAGGGAAGTCCTACTGCTGCAGCGGGATTACTCACTACCCCCAGGTGTCCATACCAAATATACAACAACATCAAACTTTTATGTTTTTAAGTCAGAGTAATGACTGAGTGAAAGGCTGCCCATGCAGAAAAACTTTTCTCAAAAAGAGTGATTGGTAGCAACTTCAAAGATAAGACAATCAAACTTGGAGCAAGGTTGGTGATTAAATCAACACTGTGTTTGCTCAGAAGGTGAAAGATTGAAGTCAGCATACCCAAACCAGGAGTCAGAAGTCCTGTTGTGTACACAGATACCCCCCCAGAGGATAATCAGCAGAAAACAGATGCCACACACCACGCCAAGCACAATATAGACAGAGTCTGGAACTCCGGTGTCAGGGCTGGACGATGGGGACACAACTGATTCTGAGACAGACAGATGAAATGATGAGCATGATCAAAGTTTAGACACATAACAGTCAGCAAATGGGATATCCAAAATCCAAAAATGAAGATTACATATCTGAATTATATTACAAAAGAAAATGGGATATTTCATTGCAGTAATCTTTAGTTATTTCACGTTAATACATTTTATTTACCATAATCAATTACAATGTAGGGGTAAGGTGTTAGCATGCTAACATCTGCTAATTAGCACTAGACACAAAATACAATCCATCCTATGGTTGCTGAGATTACCAATCTGGACCAAAGAAACTGACCAATCGGCAGACACTGCCATTCCTAGAACCATTTTCTAGTATTCAAGTACAGTACAATACATCAGCTGAACTTCGTTGGCCATTTTATAAAGTTGACAGTTCCCAGGTAATGAAGTGAGGAGATAAATCAATAGGGGAGCTTACTGTCCTCTGGCACAAACAGCCAGACTCGTGGGCTGACCATGCCGCTCCCTGCCTGTGTGCATGCAGCCACCTCCACAATGTAGGTTGTGTTGAATTCCTGCACAGGTACAGAGACCGTGGTGGTGTAACTGTGGATCTTAAACAACAGACAACAACAGAGATCATTTAAATGTGGATTGTGTCTAGTGTCGTTATTTGATTTTCAAAAAAAAAACACATTTTAAGATCAATCGTTATATTCGTGGAGAGAAAATTCAACCTGTTGTCTCCTGCTTTTTACCTCCTTTCCACTTAATGCACTACAACAAATGCAGTTAAAAAGTCTCTTAAAGCTAATTTCACCTTGTCACTTCCCTGTGAAATGGATACTGGGGATTATCGTATATTATGACACTCCCTACGAAAAAAGGGAAGGAGACAAAAGTTTCTGGATAAGCTGCAGTGGTAGGGAGCATGTGACAGACATAGTCCTGTATTTCGCAACACCACATGTTAGCATCTGGGGCTCCTCTGCTCCACTAATGTGCTGACAGTCTGATGGGGAATGCTGAACCCATGATTAATGGTCTGCCATGTCTGTGGCACCAAACACAAGGCAACGTGTGGTTGATGTCTACCATGAAACACACAAAATTATGAGCAAGTAATAGTACTAATTTATTCCTCTAATTTATAGTGATTATAATTGAGTTTGTCGCTATTTTTTTTTTTTGGACTTTTTCACTTCAAGAATTTTTTTTTGTAGGAGCAGGTGAATGAGGATTAAACAAGTAGCCTTTGTTCGCATTTCCAGTCACTGCTACCATTACAAAGTCTTGGTGTGTAATAACATCACCAACTGACTGGACAGCACATAAGGACATTTGGGTCTATGGTGCACATCCCGTTGTATTCATATTCTATTCGATCTTGGATGACTCATGGTCTCATGCCAAATAAGGAAAAACACTGATTACCAGTTTTCACACCATCAGCTTCCTTTGACTATGACACAGACACAAGGGACAGGAAACACACAATTGTACTAGAGAGCACCAATGCAGTAACAGAGGCAAGACTACACACAAACAGCATAATGGAATAATGCACGGGACAACTAATATAAACAAAAGAGGTTGTTATTAAGTTAAACTGTGCCTTCTCTTAGAGTGTAGATCTAAAAAAAGCCAGCCTCGTTGATTCTTGAGAAGAGCGATAAAACTCTTGTTCACTGATAATAGGGAAGCTGACCTCTGGTTCAGTAAACAGGACAAAGGGAGGATCACATATTCCCGATATGCGAGGCTCATTCTTTTCATATTTGTCATACATTAGTAATGGTTATCAAAAATTTTCAAAATACTATGACAACACCGTGAACATGACTATGAACAATAGCACAACTACTGTTCATTTTACCTAATATACAATATATATGAGGAGAGTCATACTAATCCCTAATATGAGGGAGAATATACTAATATACATATAATCAGTATAAATGGATATAAATCATGTTTCAGTTTTCTCTGTGGGTGTATTTATATCAATGAGGGTAGACTAAATAACAGATACATCTCTCTGTAGAATGCAATACAGTTCAACGGCATCACAAACTTCAGCCCCCAAAATGAACATACACACACACAGCATTGAAATCACTGATTACAATTTAAAATCTGTTATATGTATTTTTTTCCCATCCTTCCCTTTGTTCCTAATGTTTATTTAGTTAATAATGTAAATGAGCGTGACTGCTACATAAATCTTAAATTACCGCATTGCTGACATACTCACCTTTTTCTCTTGCATGCCATGTCTGACAATAACATCATAACCACGCAGGATGCCATTTATCTTATCATCTGGTGGAGGCTTCCACCTGACCACCAGCCAGGACCCGTTCAGCTGTACTGTGACATTTCGGGGATATACTGATGGCACTGAGAATGTGACAAGACATGGGAAACCGGTGGATTGAGACATCATCGAGAGTTATCACAAAATGAAAGAAAAGAGAAACTAAAACTGCAACTCCATTGAAATCTTTGATTACACTTTGGAATGTAGGCACTTCCTGGAGCAGCATATCAAATCTTTCACCTAAAATATCCCCTGTGATGGTTTCAGGAAGGAAATTAAAAGCAGTTCCACCCAGTAAGAGCTTTGTGTTTTCTCAGTGAGACCCCTCCTATTTCCTATGTGACCCCTTAGGAAAACAACAGAGATTTAGTGGATATGACTTTCCTCTGAAGGGGACTTGCCGGGAGCAGAGCAGGTGGTTGCTCAACTTCCCCCGATTCAGGCAAGTATCTACTGCAACTGCACTCAATCTGCTGGTGTATCGCCAAGTCGACAAAAATTCAACCTGCAAAGTATTCCAAGGTTCCTTAAGTTCTCACACACCTCCCTCTGTGGTGTTGCTCTGGATCCACATGGTGACAGGAGAGGCTCCCACGTCATTGCTGCAGGAAACACTCATGTTGTACGACGTCATAGCCTGCAGCCCTGGGACCTCACACTGGAAAGGCGGCACTGTGACGTTGATGAACCGGGTGGTCGTCACCTCCCCCTTCCGCCGACTCACCTCTTTAACCTTAGACGGAACAACAGTACATGTAAGGAACAATCGGAGGACATTAAATGACAGCACTGCTTGTGCAGATGTGGGGCTTACCCTGATGTGGCATCTGGTGAGTGGAGAGAAGCCATCGTGACCAGGGCTCCAGCTCAACATCAACTTATTGGACTGACTTGCCGTTGCAGTAACATTAGACACAGGACTGGGAGGCACTACGAAACACCATAAAAACCCTCATTAACTCCCTAATATGGAGGCAAATGTTCAGCTTACAGAGCATGAAAAACCTCTTGGGATGTCTAATAGGCCCACAGGGACATAGTTTTACCTTTGATGTTGATATTTGCTTCTCTGGAGGTGGCAACTCCCTTTGCGTTGTAAGCTTCACAGCTGAACTGAGTGTGCTTGTCCACACCTGCAATTGACACGTTGGAAGGGACAATGTAGTACTTCAATGTTGTATGAATTCAAAACAACCAATCCTCAAGGTCATGATAGCACTAAATATCTTAGCAAATCAACCTCAACTGAGGTGTTATTTTACTTTCAAACTGGGAAGAAAAACCTTAAGCACAAGCCAGCCAGACACATTCTTGTGAGGTTCTACATTTTGGACAAACTAACTGATTTCTCTCTGTGTCAAAGGTGAATCTGGGGCAATAGCGCCATGTCAGCCTTAATGGAGAAGCAAGATGGAAAATGTTACAAAAAAACAGATTTATGGATGATTAACTTCTTTATTATAACTCAAAATTTCACACATGCAGTAAGCTCAAATTGTGCCTCTCCAGTGTGATGTACTGTTGTAACAATCCTTTTGCTTGGTCTCTTTCCCTGGACACAAAGTTCTCATCTTTCAACAACCACAGATCTAGCCAGTTAGAATAGGACTGGGACAGCTGCTAAATAATGTCCCTTTTGTGTTCTGTTTTCCACTGTCTCTATCTCAGAAAACCTTTCCACAAAGCCAGCCACAGAACAGCCTGTGAGAGATGACTGGAACCAACTTAGGATGTTTTGTTTACATTCTGCAGAATATCAAGACCTCGTTAGTTTGCCTTCCTCTGCTTGGGAGCACCGGGGTAAAGAGTGTTTCAGTTTTCACTCAAACCATGACCACAGTACGTTTGCTTGCACAAAGATAGAGCCTCAGTTAAAATAGGTCTGATTGAATCATTCATCTAAGTTACATTCACGTTAAAAAACAAAAAACAAAACAAAAAACATTTAAAATAAATTTCGGATCACATGGATTGAAATCAGACAATAAAACGGATGTTTAAGTTCTGAGAGAAATGTGCATTTCCAGCCAAGCTGTGTAAATATAATCACCACATGCCTCATTTCAAACTGCATGGCAAACAGATGGTTAGGGCATAGCGGGAACTGAGCACGTTTGACTGTCATCCTAAATGAAACTGGCCATTCTTATAGAATTTCACCAAAGAGCAAAGGGACAAGAGGAAAAAAAGCCAAGTTAGCAGATGTCACAACATCACTGGCAGCTTTACCTTCAAGTGATATTCCCAAAATCTGTCGTTTGAGTCTTGAAATTTCAGCCCCTGTTGGGTTGAAGCATTGCTGTACATAGTTTGTTGTTTGCTCTTTGTGCTATGGTCATTTTAAAATGATGCCAGTGGTGATAAATTTTCATAGTGGAAACAGTATCACAATGTACACAAAACCTTCTCCAATTACACTCCAATTACACATTAATCGGTTTCTCTGCTGCCTATACATATGATCAGTATGTTCCATTCATAATCGTGTTAAAATACGGCTAAAAGGTCTTAACAGAGTCTCTAACAGAGCTACAAGGAGTGTGAAAGAGCAACATGGGAGTACCTGTTTGCATGTATCCAGCAGTATTTTGCTATAACAAATGAGTGTTTCGAAAATACTGTGTTAATATACGACAACAGAGAGGTGGATTATGATGCAGCAGTGGTATCATGAATTGATCCTCCATAGAACCCCTACAGTAGAGTATCTATTTTTAGGTCAAAGACAGAGAAGATTTTAAGAGTATCTCAATCTCATGGCTCACTAAAGACACAAATTCTTTTGAAGGTATATATTTCTTGGAAAAGGGAATTGAATAAAGGTCAAGCACTACCTTTTCTGCTTACACTGTATTTGGCAAGTAAATGAAAACAAAAAGGAAACAACAACAATGGAGAAAAAAAAAAGATGGGTTGGCCTCTCAAATGGAAACATCAGAAATGATGGAAGCGTTCAGTAAATGTAGAGTAGCCAATGAGAGGGAAGAACCATATGTATAATGTGGAAGACCTGCAGTCTAGACCCAGCAGCCTGTAATTATCAGGTTTGGGAGCGCTCCAGCTTACTGAGCTGCCTGAGATGTCTAAGTTATTTTTCCATTTTTATATTTGGGCAGCAAATACAGCCACAAATTACTCTGTCAGGTTACAACTAAGCCTATGACTTTTCCCTTTGCTCCATCCGTTTCTTTTGTATTTTCAATGTTGAAGTGCCAAACTTGGGTTCAACTTGCCACCATAAGCCCGATCTTCCGCTGCTGTCCTGAGAAAGATTAAATAAAGAAATGCCGATACGAAGGCTCTCCATAACCCAAATTAAAACCACATCCACTTCTGCATCTCTTTAATAAACATTTGATGACCTGATTTCAAGCAATATGAATGACAAATACATGCCAGTGACATTCCTAAAATAAAACAAACAATAATTTACCACTGCACTCGGATGATATCATGGAGTCCAGCCTTTAGGGGAAAAGGGGCCCTAGGCACATAGTATGCATGAGTTGAGTATGCAGAAGAGTGGGTTTACACTCTTTTATTGTGCCAATATTTGGTCCTGCACAGAGCTCTGGTAGCCTGCAGCTTGCCAGCCTCTGTGTCCAGCCCCTCCCTGCTGGGTAGTGGGCCGTTCTCTGAATGAGGTCTTTGTCCCCGGGGTCAACCCCCGAACAGACTCTCTGTGCAGCCTTCCATCCCGAAGCCAGGACCAGGCCCTTGCACATGCTGGACCAAAGCACAGCTCTGAACCTTTAACCCCCTCAGCTTCGGGCTCTATCACCACTCACTGACTACGGCAGGAGTGCTTAGCCTGCGGCGAGCTGAAAATGAAGGGTTAGAGCATTCAGAGCAAAATGTTTTGCTCCTAATAACAAATGTTTGAATTCAAGAAGAGGGCGGTTGAGGCCAGAAAGGGAGAGCCCACTTAAAAAAAAAAAAAAAAAACATTTTGGCAGCAGTTCTTTTAGTTTTTCAAAAGTTAATGCTACATTATTTCAAGAAAATTCCTCGTTTATCTTAGAGTATTACATGAAAATAAAACTCCTAGTCTTCACTTTTACACACAGTACATTTATGAAAATTAATCATGGCTACTTTGATGATCGCTTTAACGTAGAGCCCAGAAATCAATTAGCAATTAATTATTTGTCAATTGACTAACAGTTGATAACAGATTCATTGTTAAGGTATTTTTTGAGCTAAAATCCTTAAATTTCATTGGTTCCAGCTTTTAAAATTTAAAATTGTAAAATTTGATGGTTTTCATATTCTTCTATGTTATTAAACTTAATATCCTAAGATTATGGACTATAAAACCCAAAGATATTTAGGAGCAAACCATTTCAATATGTAAACCTGGGCTTTTAACTATTTTCTGACATTTTATGCAACAAATAATGTAAATAATTGTTGGGCGCACCCTCATTTTAAAAGCAACAGTTCAAAATTTTGGTAAGTACGCTTATTTGCTTTTTTTTAAGAAAACCAGCTGCTGGCTCCAGCTAGATATTTGCTGTACAGATCTGTGAGTGGTGTCAATCTTCCTCTCTATCTAGTGTACAGCTAGCAGAGCGGTGTTACGAAAACCACTGACCCTGCATAAATCACCACGATTAACCATTCAGCAGTGGAGCAAGAGGCCCCAGTGACACTAACCGTGGTGATAAATCTCATTGCGGGGAAGCAGGGTACAGATGCTGAGGCAGCAGGGACAAGGCAGAATAGAAACCACCAACAAAGTAATGCAAGCTGAGTGAGACCACCTCCATGCTTTGTCACCATTATCAAAGAACCAAACATCCCTTTATTTCAGCTGACCAATCACTAAGGACGTCAACCAAAGCGAAACCATTTAATTGGTTAATAAACTTTAGCGATGCATTATTTGCAGCACTCTACTTTTACGACATTTTTATACAAGCCAGAAGTTCTTCTGGTAAAAAAATGTTCTCCTTACTCTTGCCATTCTCAAAAAAAAACAACCCACAAATGTAGAGCATGATCAAAAAGCACTTTCAATTAATCTCCACGGATGGATCAGACTTTAAAGGAGCACTTTTGATTTTTAATTTAGATCAAACATTTAGATTCTTCGGCTCCTCTAACACGTTTCAGAATGATAAAAGAACAAAGCATGAATCTCATCTGAGTGCGATAAACCACAAAGTGCATCATCAGCTTCTTTCTATCTGATTCACGGTGTCATTCAGACTGATGTAGCATCATATTCTGACCATTTGTTGAACTATGTGTAAGGAAACAGCAAGAAATTACCCTTCTCTTTAGAGGTTTTCACCAACTTGAGAGTAAAATTAAACAAGAGGGAAAGAGTACAGCTGTTACTGTGGAGATGACTGCGAGGTACATGACCTCTGTGTCTGTGAGAGAGAGATGAGGAAAACTGGACTGTGTTGTTGGTTTCTCACCTGACACAGAGTAGTTGCTGGCAGAGTCATGATCATCATCAACAGGCAATCCATCACGGAACCAGAGGATTCGAACAGGGTCTGGAGGTCCCACCGCCTCACATGATAGCGTGAAAGGTGTGTCTCTTGTTACGTTCCTGTCCTCGGGTTGATGGATAAATGTCGGTAGACCTATGGACAGATCAAAGAAGCGCGAGGGCATCAGTAAAAACGAGGAAGAAGAAGCTCCCAAAGCCAATATCATGTTAAAACTCACCATCCACCTCAACGATGATTGGCTGAGACTCTACCATCGTGGTGCCGATACTCAGCCTGCAGCAATACTCCCCAGCATCCGCTCTCTGCACATTTTTAATGCTGTAATACAGTACATGAGGACACATCATTCTGTGTAGTCGGCCTGTCATACGCTTTTTCAAATTTCGCCGTCATGTTTTACATACCTGGCAGTGGAGAGGAGAGTTGTGACCCCGTCTGTGATTGTCTGGAGCTCGTTGATCACCACCGTTTGAACGTTTGCTGCCAGGTCCTGGCCGTTCTTCACCCAGATGATGGTGGGCTCCACCCTGGCATCGGGGATGTCGATTGAGCAGTTGAACTTAGCCTCATGGCCCTCTGATAGCTGGATGGAGCCTGTGGTGGGCCTGAAGTGCAGCTGTCTGAGCTGATCCGGGCTCAGATAAACCCTTGAAACACGGCCCGGTATCACAAGAGGCTCTGAGGTCCGGGTTGTTCGGTGAAACCGGATCCTCGAATACTGGGCTGTTTATAGAGGGAACCGTTAGATTATCTAATACTGACAGCAAACTGAATGAAAAATAGGGTTTCTGCTTTATACAACATAAAAAAATATATGGAATATAATAAATATATAGTAAATAATATAAAAATAAGAATCAAAGACTTTAGATCAAAAGTCACTTGGTATATGTTCACATCTAAAAATTCACAAAAGCACCATAAAGAAGCATTCAAAGATCATGAGCCTGTGACATAATAATTATTATTTTCATTAATCGATTAATCGATTAGTCTGTTGAAAGTCAGAATAGTGAAAATGGCCATCAAATTTCATTAATTTATTTATTTTTAATTTAATTTTTATTTATTGACAGTGATACAAAACCCGAGAAAAGCAGCATTTCCTCAAATTTGAGAACCTGGAACCAGTTAATTTCTGGCTTTAATGCTTAAAAAATAACGTAAACGATTAACTGATGATCAAAATAGTTGGGGGTTCACCTTGTATGATTGACTAATCAATATATTAACTTAATGTCTCAGCAGCCATCAGTTTTAATTATTCTAAAAAAGAACATTTAGATTCATATTTAGCCTATAAATCAAAATCTTTTTCTATGGAGGCAGGACTGGTGAAATTAGGCCACAAAATAAAAATAAAAAACAAAGGCAGTCTATCTACTGAAAGTTTTAAAATACTTTTCAGTGATCATAAGCTGTCTTTTTTACCGACACTGTTGCTTCCCGCAGCCGAATAAGCCTTATTTTTATTACTATCATTAAATAGGAGGAGGGGGAAATACACGTTTAGCGCTAGGAAACAAATGTTCAGGACTTTCTGTGCGTCTATAGAGAAATCCGTTAAGCTTTGCTGGGGCGGATGCGTAAAGTCGTTTAAACTGGCATTTAAATCTGTTCCAGCTGCAGTCCATCATGCGGTGAACTGGTCCCGACTGTACTTTGGATCGAGTTACGCCTGAAATCTCACTTTAAGGGCGGAGGGGGGGAAAAAAAGAGAAAAAAAAAAAAAAAACTCCAAAAAAAACCCTCCAAAAACAAACAACTCACCCCGGACCGGACTTCCAACAAGACTGACTATGGTCGTTGTAGAGAGAAAAGCTCCAAACCAGCCTGGGGTTGACTTCTTTGCCATGACCGGTCTGAGCTCTCCTCGCCTCCGCTTCGTGTCCCGCAACAGCCCGAAAGACAAACGTCCACGTTTGAAACTCCTGGCGGACTGTGCTTCGACTGCGACAGTCTCCGACACCACGCACTGCTGGGGCTTCAGCACAGCTTGTGTGGCGAGTTGCTGACCCAGGATCACATTTTGGCCGCAGGGAGGGGGTGGTGGGGGAGTTCACCTTTCCCGACGTCACAGGAGAGCTCCCACGAAGGCGGGACCGAGTGTGGAAATGCGCCGAAATACCGAGAACAACCGACTTAGTGCAGTAACGCAACGGATAAGTGATAAGGGCCACAGACTCTCAGCATATGTTACGGGAGTTTATGTGTTTTTATTTTTTAAAATTGTTCCTTATTCTATTTTTTTAGACAGAAAAATATGACCCCTACAAATATAATCTTATAATAAGCATTATGCACATTTATATAGCCTACAGACAGATAGACTAGCACGGTAGGTGATCTCCTTTATTTTCAGTTACAAGATCTCAAAAACCCTGGAGCAGAAAAACAAAAACCTCAGCTGTGTAGTTGAGCTGTCGGTCCAACTCCTCCACCACATGGTCAGTTTAGGTTACTGAGCTTCCCATATTAATCATGGCCATATATACTGTTCATCGAAATACATTTAGCCAGGGTCAGACTCAAACCAATACTTTATTTGAAACGAATTCCTAACTGGATTGAGATAGCCTTTGTTCTCCATAACAACCACTTGGAGAGACGATTTCTATTTGAGTAAACAATCTCACCACACGGTCCATTTAGTAGCTTATCTGGAGCAAATGGACTGTGCCCAGTTGTGGAATTGTAGATGTTCAGATTTCCATTTTTCCCCCCTTTTTTTTTTGGGAGACTTATGGTCCATCCAGGTCCATTTATCAGCTGTTCTGGAGCTTTCTTTGATAGATTTCTATTTATTGATGTCCACCCTTTTGTCACTGCACACGTTTGGACATGTGAGACACAGGAAAACTAAGCCTTGGACTAATGCCATCGATTATGGCTGCATTCCATTTAGGTTTACCAGTTCCAGGGTTCACTGGGACACTTCGTTGAACCGAGCCGTCGTCAGTGTTTTTAGTTAGTAGTTAGACTTGTGCTTTCCCTGTTAGACCTACTGAGTGAGTTGAACTGATATCAGACTTGATGGGAAAAGCAGAGGTACCAGAAAGTTTACCAAATAGGCTAATCATACTTTTCTAATCTAATTTCATGATAGGTGGCCAAGTACTTTGTCCAGCATGAATAGTTTCTCTTCAGTTTCTCTTGATACTTTGTCCCTTTATCAGTCTTAAACAGTTGTACTGTATTGTATATGGGTTATTCATCTCCTTGTTGGTTTCAGGTGAGCTGTATTTCCTCTTTCAGGGGATGGCCCTGCAGCGACACGGCAGCCAGCCCCGTTCCCACGGGGAGCCCTTTATTATTGGATCCCAGGTCGCTCTTGGTGGCATTTTCTGAGCAGTAGGCCTTCATGCGAAAAACACCGGCCTTGTTTTTACAGCAGCCCATGGCACTCAGGAGCTGATATGCATCCTTTCTGGAAGCCTTGGTGAAGATAGAATAGAGGAACGGATTGGCACAAGAATTAATGGGGAAGAAGAGGACCAGCAGAATCTTGGCATTAGTTGCTGTGATGAGGGGGACTTTGAAGGCAGCAGAGATGGCAAAGAAGGAGATAGGTGCCATGCAGAGAAAATCCGTGAAGATGAGTACAGCCATGCGCTTTGCAATCTTGGTGTCAGCGCTTCGTCCAGGGAATTCGGGGTTCTTTAGAGCCAGATAGATCAGCACATAACAAACGCACACAACAATGAAGGTGCCCACGTTGAAGAGCAGGATGATTATGATGAAGGCCTGAGCCAGAGGAGTCTCTATGTCCATGGGTAAGCACATGCTGACTTTGGTGTAACTGCTCCCACCAAGCAGGGGCAGCATCCCCATCCCAAGGCAGATGAACCAACCAGCTGCCATTATACTTGCTGCCTGTGTGAGTACCAGACGGCGCTCTATCTGTAAAGCATTGGCGATGGGGTGCCAGCGCTCCAGGATGATGGTGGAAAGTGTGTAGACTGACAGCTCCCCACCAAACACGGAGAGGAAGCCTGCAGCACTACAACCCGGCCCTGTCTGCCATTCGATGGCATGTAGACTGTAGTAACCACGTGTGCGCAGGTCTACGGTCGCTATCACCAGAAGGTAGATCCCAATGCAGAGGTCAGCAAAAGCCAGATGGCACATGAGGAAGCGAGGCACCATCTTCTTGTTTCGGCTGGTAAAGAAGACCAGGAGCACGTTCAGGTTACCTGCTATAGCTAGCACGTTGATAAACCAAATGGCCACTCTGAGAAAACTGAAACCTGCAATGTCCTCCCAGGGATTGAAAGCATCTGCTTCAGCTGTGCAAACCAAAGTTGGTCCGGTCTGACAGAAGTCCAGTTCTGGATATTGTAAATTTACATCTCCAAAAATTTCATCCTTGACAAATGGGTCAACATCTAAGAAAAGTGGCATGTCCATAGCTAGAGTTGTGTGTGCTGAACCTCAAGTCACACGCTGATCCCTGTTTTCAAAGGAGAAGAAAAAGGAGACAAAATTGTTCTGGTTGGTTCATCTTAAATTGAAGAATTCAGAATAAAGAGTTGATAATATGAGCAACACGGGCCCCTGTCAAGTACATAAAAGTCACAGTTTTTCAAGCAGAAAGATCTTAGTTGTGTCTCTTTTGTTGCAGTCATGGCTTAAAAAACAAGACTTATACGTGAGTGTGTCATTTCAAATCAAATATTAATAGTTTTGGTGCTGCCAATAACACCTTTCATTAACTACTAAGGCTAGAGGCACAGAGTTCAGTTTCACCAGAAGCAGGTGTAGGACAGGAAAACTTTTACCTTGCTGACGGATCACTCTCATCACAATATGTAGAGCCATTAGTCCATGCAGGATTAACTGGAAAGTCCCTGGAAAAGAGGAAAGAAATCATGCAGAGTGACTCCAAAATTATGTCAGACACACAAACAAATCTGTGAAATACTAGTACTTATATTGTATATTTTGTATATCATGCTTATATTGTGGTCCAATATTGTTTGTTTTATACTGTAATAAACAAGTTAGTAGTTTGTCTGAATTAGAGTCTGCTTTTGCTGTACTCAACCACTAAAGTAGTTGGTGAAAACCGTAACTGCAGCGGGGCAGGGGGGCTTACTGAGGCAATCCACAAACAAATCTGTCCTTGATTAACCGGCAGAGTGCGCAGCGTAAGTCACCTGTGTGCATTCCAGCTCAGCAGTGCACAGCAGTGACCGCTGTAGGTGATGTGGGCCTCTCGCAGGCTCCACAGTCCCTGCAGAGGAGGCAGATTCTTCAAGGCGTATGCCGACTGAGCTAACAACACCAGAACTGACTCCAGGCCCCGTGGTGGTAACTTTACGAGAGCTGTCGCAGATACGTCCCTGTGAGGTGCATGTACAAGGATATAACTGCAGGGTTGTATAAAAGCCTCTTTGTGAGCATCGTCCTGCTTGTACAGTACCTTAGAGCATAAAGTCAGTCAAGATCACCTTATCCACCCATCTAGCTTGAAGCCAGTCAATGATTTCTACGGTCAATTTGATAAACATCTTCTTCTTTCCTCTCCCAAATAAATCAAAGCAAATAAAAGCATAGCATATGTCTGCCAAGAGGTTTACGAACTTCACTTACAAGACCCCAGGGCCCGCGGCTCCTTTGAAAGCGTCTCTGTGGATCACTCTGAGGTTTCGGTTATTCTTTGAGACCCTGAGGATAACAGAAGGCAGGGTAAGGGAACAAACGTTAATGTTATGAGAGTAGAAAGTCAACTGAAATCATTTCATTAGGAGAGAAAAACTAAATGTGGAAAAATACAGCTTATCTATCTTCGTCCCATTGAAGGCCTGGTCATGTATTTCTCTGATGCCGTTGTTGTACAGGTTCCTGCAATCAGTCACAAGATGATTTGATTAAAGGTGAGGAATTACTGTCTCTAACTGACAGTTGAAGACACACTTCTTGCATCACTTACGTTGTAATGTATTCATTGGCAATGCGTCGCAATGTAATGTGTTTCTTGTCATGTGCCGTTTGTTCTTATTTGTCATGAGTCTCTAAGGCTTCAGCAACCAATGTACTTACAAGATAAACTCTGATTCAAGAGAATTGATAGATGTTATTTCAGGGAAAACTGTTATCCCAGTATTTGAGACGCTCCTGTTATGCACAGAGAAACACGTGTTATTTAGTGATATGTTTTGTTACTTTGAATGTAAACCAAATGTAAATTAATTGCTTCGGCATTGTTCAATGTAGTGAAAAAGTTATTTCTTGGTGTTCGTATAAGAGCAATATAAGTTACTATGTGTCTGATATTGGATTCAAATTGAGATTTGGTCATTGCCTGAGTAAATGGGATTTGAAAACAAACAGATTTCTGTCTAATGTGTGCTTTTAAATTTTAAACTAAAAAACACATAAATTCAGATTGTATATTTTGATTTCTCTCACAGGTGATGTAGTTTGGGAAGGTTGTTAAATGTCCTTCTGCCAATGCGCATCAGACTCTTCGTGTTCCGGATTGAGCTGCCAAGCAATATTAAACACCAGTCAACACAGCGCTGCACCACAGTAATCATTATGTTAGTTATGTCATATAACCACAGAAAGGACTTACATTTCAGACAGGTTGAGAAGGTTATTAAACGCTAATGTCTCAATGGTTTCCAGGGTTATGCTCTGAGCAATCTCACTGAGTACACAGCAGAAAAAAAAAAAACAATTAAGTTCGTCCAAAGAACATTCACCTTCAAAGTTTAACCCTCAAAGTAAAAGACAGATTGCTGTTCAGTGTGCAGACAGGGTCTTCAAACAACACCACTTATTTTTGTAAAGGGGACGTGCACTGAAATATAATCTTTGACCCTATTCTATGGTAAACATTAGGGAACTGGCAATGCATCCATTTTTCATATTTGCTCCAAACCAAAGGGGTAGCACTGTGAGAACTGAAATTGTAAATTTTGAGTTGAAAAAAAATCTGATCTTGATAATCCAGGGTTGGTTGACTAGCGGATCACAGAGGAAGAAAAACACAAAGGGAAAACAGGAAAAACTTTGAGATTACCACCTTTCATTGCAGTTATATGACAGTTAGTCACTGGCAGAAAATTGATACATGCATCCTCTGGACTCCTTTCAAACCCGGGAAGGAATGGCTTGAAATAGTGATAGAGAAACCTGAAAAAAAGGATATGGAAATGCAAATTCAGTGCAATTTCAAAGTACCCCGAAGATCATTTAGGACACCTTAAGTAAGTGAAGAAAAGGTGAATTTACTTAAAATTTCCGTTCCTTGCACAAATCACAACGTTCCTGGAGTGTGTGTGTGTGTGTGTGTGTGTGTGTGTGTGTGTGGGTGGGTGGGTGTTTCATACACTCGTGAGGCTGTTAGCCTCGGTGTTCACGGACACTTATCGGGAGAGACTCAAGGTTCCGTCGTTTACCAGAGCGGAGGTCGAGACTCCCCAGCTTCAAGGCGCGCGAGAGTCTGCTGAAGTCTAAAGGTGAGCTCCGATGCCCGGAAGCCCTGCAGACCGAGGGGGGCGCGCTGTGTACTGTGAGAACAACTTGACTCTTTCCTCCCGCCGCCCCAGTGCGTTGGCAGGAGAGAAGCTGCGTGTGAAATGGTTTTACGCTACACTTGCACAGCATATATCAGGGCGCCCTGAATCTCCGAAAAAATACTTATCCTGCCACTGTGCAGGACAGCGGGTGACCGGCGGCTGAGCAGTGGCACAGTCACAGCACATTCTTCACATAGGACAGAAATGTGAAATGCGCAACGGTCACTTTAATCTAAACGCATGTCAATGTGTGACCAAGCGCGTGCGTTTCAGGTGGAACCTCGCCCCCTGCGTAAATACGCACGAAATGCTCTGGGTGATGGCTTTATCAGGTGAGTTAGTTGCATAAAGGAACAGATAGCAATGAATCCTATCTGATATAAGTATAGTATCACGCATTAACAAACAGAGGCTGGTGATAAGTTGTCAGTCGAGCTTCACCACTCTTCAGCTAACAGCTCCACTCACCGTACTCAACGCATCACATCATACACGCGCCACCTCTCGGTCTTTACTAGATTCGTAAAACCATGTCAGGGGTGTGAACTTACAGTCTCTTCTCTTCGGGGCCCAACATCAGAGCAGACCCCTTCTGCCACTGTGTTGCGTCGGACTGTTGTTGGACAAACAGCGGCAGATCCCTTGGCAGGCGAACCCCGAGGCGCACTTGCCTCCATAGAAGAATACAACAGACAAGAGCACTGGCAGCGAAGTCCACGTTGTTGTTGTTGCTGTCTGGACAACGTCCGAACACCCAGGGGCCCCCTGATGCTCGGCTTCTTACCCAGCGGCTCGTGTGTCGGCTGAGCTCTCTGCGATATTCACAACGATGTGGAAAGCAGTCAGTTAAAACTGATAATAAAGTCAGATGTTGTGAACAGCTGTTTTTGGTCATTTGGTAGTTGAATATGACCGGTATGTTCCTTCATAGTAAGGAAAGTTTAAACATAACAAATCATATTAAATCAGTGTAGAGGCTTTTTAAGGTGGTAATAATCTGTGGGGATAAATGTATACATTTCCATGGAGCACATCTTGTAGACACTCCCGATTGATTGAACAGCCTCATCCCCACTTGAATGTGGCATCTTGACTATGGTTAAATGTGCATATACCTGAATAGGGTAGTTTACCTCCACATACATGGTTTACTATAGGTGTACTAAAGTTGACTGACTTTAGGGGGAGGGAAACTGGGCCGAACTGTGAAATTATGTCCCGGACTCCCCTGTATTTTAGGGACAGTCATCCATTTAGCCACTAAATGTAGATAATCCTTTGTTTAAAAAAAAGTTGTTTTATTTAATTTTGAGACGTGATACATTTTCCCCTATTGCCTCCTTGAGGATTAAATGTGGAATAAAGAAATCATGGCACTTAGATCTATAGGATTTATGAAAGCCGCAGGTACAAACAGAGCATGCCATTTCCACTTGTTTAGACATAAACTGCGGGGAAAAAGTTTGTTTTTATTTATTTTTAATTTCCAGCTTTTTACCTCCTCAAAAAATCATTAAAATAATAGTGTATGACCCCCTGTATTTTTTGCATTGGCTAGCTAATGGCAAAGTTATGTGTGGAATTATTCAAAACACTCTACACAAGATAAGCAAGTGAAACCACCACGCATTGTCATGTCAGGAGAACGTACTACAGCCTAGTACCCCAACAACTATTTCTTGCTGTGTCGTCTTGTCTCCACCGGGTGGCGACAGAGCGTCAGCGAAAGCAGGGCGCGTAAAACAGTGATCGGATTTGTATATTTGAAAAACAACATAATACGGATTAACACTGGTCTTTTAGAGAGCAATACCACTGATAAAGCCTGATATTCTCCTTTCCAAGCTTTAAAATGTTTTAACGTAAAATATTTTTAATCAATGAGTTTCTACCCGATTTTTTTTTTTAAATAAATAGGCTTTTGATGTTGTTGTCCTTTTTTTCAATTTTATTCAATATTGTAAGGCAGCAACAGTCAATCACAGACGCCGTCAAAATATCAATTCAGTACGAGTTTTTTTTTCTTTTTTGTACGAAGTTAATTTCGGAATTCCATTATTTCCGACGGCACCGAAAGGCAGCAGCATTTGCGAGGAAGTTGGGTTGGTGAAGTGGCCTTCTTACGCTGATCTGCGGTCGGTGTTTGACAAACCTCCCTATTCATAAGCAAACAGTGGGTGCGGACTAACCGATTCTGAACCAGTACTTAAAGTAAGTATCGTTCAGGAAGTCAAAGTCGCTACTGCAACGATCAAAAATTGTAGACATCGTTAAATACTAGACGTAAAGTAAGTAATTTATATATATATACACACACACATATATATATATATATGTGTGTATATATATATATATATTTATAGACACGGACTGTACTGTTTTCTAACCAGTTTGCTAGCAAGCCCGTAGCAATGGACAAGCTTCGTCGTGTGTTATCCGGTCAAGAGGAAAATGAAGAGTTGGGTCTCACTGCACAGGTAGCTTGTGAACGACAGTATACGCTGCTAATGCTAACGTTCTGTCAATGGATGAAGTTTAATTAAAAAAAGTAGCAGTGTGTTAGTTTTGTTGCTTGTCTGAGACTCAGCGTTCCTGTTCAGATACCTTCTGTTAACATTAAAGTGTTTTTTTTTTTCTAAGCGTTAGTAGCTGTAAGTAAAAATGTCAGTTTACGACAGCTTGAGAGTTAGCTAACGGTAGCCAACAAAACAGTGCCACTAACATGTTTATATTAGGTTTCTTTTAAGCCTTGTTTAAAGCTAGCTATCGTATTTTTTTCTGACAGCATTTAATAAGTTGTATTTGTTTGTTTATATATACTTTTTTACACGCGTTCACGATGAGAAGGAAATAAGGTAAGGAGCTGATTTGAACCCTGTGTTTTTCTGTTACATGATGGTATTTTTTTTTTTTTTAACTTGTCACAAAGTTAAAGTTTCACTCTGGCACACCAGAGTCTCCAAAGCATGCAAGTGTGCGTTGCTTTGCAGATTTTACTTTACAATGTCGTTTTTATTGGTTCATCTGCCAAAGCTCAGTGTGCTGAGTAACGTCCCGTGCCTGTAACTTAGCGCTGTGCTGTGTGTGTTTTGTGTTTTTAAGATAAAACTGTTGCTGGGTGTTATCTGCTCGGCTCCAGCCAACGTGGTTAAATTATGATTAGGAAGCCTGTGGGTCTTTGTGCAGGTCACTGGGTTTGTCTTGTGACATCCTCCCATTGTTCTCACCAGGTCCTTGATGCCACCACTCTGAGCTACAGCACCAGGGTGAAATGGTTCGTCATATGCTTTGCCGCAGGCATCCTGTGTTCAATACTTGTAAGTGTCTCTACGTGTAAAATTGAAAAAGCAGCTTTTCTGTCCTGTCTGACTTTATACTGACATTAACAATGCTTAGGATGCAGAGCGTCCATATACTGTAACGCTGTTAGCAAAGGTCCAAGTTAGTTTTTCTTGTGCTATGTTTGGTTTGTAGGCATTATAAACTCTCATGTTGTTAACATGGCTCAGCGCCATTATCATCAAGACAAAGTCCTGTGACGGACACATGTCACTTGTCCCTAATTACCACGTAGAGGTTGCTTCATGTCAAAAGAAGTTTCAGTTTGTAGACTTGCAGTTAAGATGACAGGAAGTCTTGTCACAGGCGGCACTGACTATGCTTTGAAGGCACTTCATAGTGATAATTCACACTGACAAAGCCCTGACACAACCTCTCTGTGGAGGCCTGGTGGTGAGATTCCCAGTTGGGAGATATCTGCGCATCTGTCAACTAAACATCACATAATCTTAAAGTTTCTTAATATATCAATGTCTCATATCATTCATATCTGGATGGTCGCTCAGCTAACCACTGTCTATCTCTTTTGCTGTCTGCAATAATTCACACATTCACAAAACCATGCATAGAGGGGTTTGGTTTGATCTTCACTGGTCAAACTAAAAAAAACTCCTTTTTAAAAAAGTATTTTTTTAGCATTTCAAGCCTTCATTACAGATTGTAAATAGATGAGAAGGAATGAGGGAGAGAGAGATGCAGCAAAAGTTGTCAGCAGGATGCAAACCAGGTTCATGTTTGGGGTAGTAACCCCTAAGCCATGGGGGTTCCCCACCTTCCGTTTTCTTTAGGAATAAACAATGTCCAGAATTTGTTCCTTCTATTAGATGCCTTTATGAGCTGCGGGTTATTTGAATGTCCCTACAAATTACAGTGCTTAAGTAAAATGATAGTTGCTGCATCTCCTTAAAAGCTTTATTCATAACTGTGTTTTCTAAATCTCATAGTGAAATGCATACTCTGTTGAATGCATGGCTCACCACTCTTCCTCTCTGACAGTGATCTAAATAGTGGACATGTTTGTGGAATTTAATATAATCACAGCAATATAATATAATTTAATCTTAAACACAGCCTTGTGGTATGTTAGCACTAGGGGGAGCCCATCATGTTGTCATGTTTCAGTAAAACCGTAGGACAGCCCACAGAATCCTTTGGGTTTTTTTGGGGTTTTTTTGGTTCTTTGTTTTTTTTGGTTCTTTTTTTAATGACAAAAAATAACAAAAGATGTAAGCCTTAAGTCTTATTAAGGTCCAGGATTCACTTAGCTATTTGGTAAGTCTATATTATTTTGTCTTTTAAATCTCAATTCAAGTGTGGTGACATTATTCTGTGTAGCTGACAGACCATTTTGTTTTTTTAACAGGGTTCAGCACTGTTGTTCCTTCCACATGGAATCAAACTTTTCGCTGTCTTCTACACACTGGGGAACGTCGCAGCTCTCTCCAGGTAGGTCCAGCTGAGGTTTGGCTGGTCTGAGTATTAACTCGATATTATATTTCGATCACCAGTGTGGTGCATTGCCAGGAATACAACAAATTATGAGCAGCAGACTAATAAACTCTGATATCGTTTTGCCTTGACAACTGCCACACCCTGTTATAGTCATCCTTGGCAAAGCTAGACATTTCTCCAAGTTTAGCTTCTAGGCTGTTTTATAAAGACGACACATCAAGTAGTCATATCTGTACCATCATTCCCCTGTGTGCGCTCAGTACCTGTTGTCTAGCATTTGGATCTCAGTGCCTAGGGAACCATTAGATTTTTCATTCTGAATTATTGATATTGACATTCCGATACCGATGATAAACAGTGGCGCCTGCTGATTCAGCTCAGGACTGTAGGATAATAGCTAAAACAAATCTCTACGATTTGAACAGAATGATATTAGTATTAACTATAAGTATTGCTACAGTTTAAATGAACATAAAAACGGCCTTTGCGATCACATTTGACTTAGTAAAACTAAACATAAAGTCTACTTCGTAAAAAGGTCACATAATAAAGGGTGTATACCCAACTTAATGTAAGTAAAACGGAGCTTGCTAATAATGAAACTTGAGCATGTGGCTGTATAGAGACTGTTAAAGCCTACATAGAAAATGCACTTACACTACACTAGAAGGTACCTCTGTAGTGAGAATCCACTATCTTGCAGCTGCACATTTGTTTTTGAAGCAGAGACTCTTAATCACTACTTGAATAACACAGATTGGTTCGGCAGTCTTACCTGTGAATAGGGGTTGCACAGTTATGATGCAACAGTGCAGTCACTCTAAAAGCAAAGGGCAATTATTGCACTTAATTAGGTTTATTTTAATTGGGATCTCAATTATTATGCAAGTAATTATGCTCAATTATTTGTTACTTGAAAGTCAATAGGTAATGATTAGGGATAAAGAGACTGGTCAGTGGGAACCTACGAGCTATCTGTGACTCCTAAGTGTTTGTTTCGCCATCTGTTTCTATTAGTAGAGAAGACATTAGTGTTTGCTTGCCAACCTTTTCCTTAAGTTTTCTGTGGGAGTGTATCGAGTAAATGTCACCTCTTTATAGAAGATACAAGGTTAAATCCTGCCCAGTGATAGGGCTCCATACTTACAGATCTGTCATGACAGTCACCTTACACACGCAATATCTAATCTTTGTTTTTATATTATTCTAATTTACAAAAAAACTGAACATGTAAGTGAGCACAGTAGATTAAGTTTTAAGTCCTAAAAGTTTTCTTTTTGTGGTGCGACATTCATTCAGCCAGTAATGAAAGGATCTGGCTGTGTGCCACACTGACATATAGACACTTATTCTTATTTCTGATAGTTTTGTCTATCTTGATTGTAATGGTTCAGTAGAATTTTGACTTAATTAGATATCAGCGGCCAACTGGATTTTACAACATTATGGATGATTTAATGTAGATACTCCAAGGTCTAAAACCTAATAATGATGTCTTTGACTTGTTTGACAGACAGTGAACCATTGATGAGGAGTTTGTTTTCAGACAGGGCGGTCTCTGTTTTCAGGTATCATATGTCCAGAAGGTTTAGATGCATCAAGAAACTGGGTCACCTTCTGCTTTCATAGCCCAGGTTTCCAATCCAAAGCAAGAGAGTGTCATATTTGAGGAGAATAAAACCACTTTTCACCTGTATGTGACTCTGACTACGCAGAGACCATTAGTTCCATTATTTAATCCACAGTAGTGGAAGGTTATGTCAAGTAATTTTTTTTTGTTTCTTTGTTTGTTTGTTTTTTGGTCAATAATATATATAGATAGATAGAGATAGATATATAGTAGATGACTGATTTCCTTCTCTCTAATCAGCAGTAACAGCATGTGTGGGGTGTAATTACTGTCTCTGTCACATTAAGTTGGGGAAAAAAAGCATCCATCTCTCTCAGCAGACAAGTAGAAAGAGCCTGCGTCAACACAAACTACCCTCGTGTCTCATCTAACAGATATGATGCTCCACAGACTCCCGCTACCCACACAGCTCTGTTGAGCCCAGCGCTGCGTGCCTCGTCAGCGGGGAAAGCCTTTGTCTTGTTGCATTTACTGATGTCACGCATGCATCATGTAGGAGGTTTTAAATGTGTCATCGTGGCGTTGGGCATGAAATATTTACCGCCCTACTAACTGCAACATGTAGTGTAAATTTGATTATCGTGGCCAGACAATTCTGTCCCTCAGAAGAGAGATGTGTTTTTTAATATTCTTATATTTCAGTAAATAAAGACTATTCTGAAATCCACCTAGAGTATGAAGTTTAGTTACAGAGTATTCATTTTCTGATGTTTAATTTATGGAATAGACACTTTTTTTTTTTTTTTTTTGACCCCAAATATTGAGTAAAAATAGAGGTTTGTGTATTATGTCTTTTTTATAGCTGACCAGGGTGATGATATATTTTTTCTTTTTATCAAACCTTTGTACTTAACATTAAAACAATAGCAGGCGTGCTGACACAGTCTTGGCTGCACTATTAAGTATGTGATCTCTGGAAAATGCAATGAAATTATACCACAGTGACAAAAGTTGATGTGATAATTTCCTGGATGAACATTTTAAACAACAGGTCACTTTACTTTTTACTGATGTTTAAAAAGTGTCACTCTGTTTCATTTTTGTTCTTCTAAAGCACCTGCTTCCTAATGGGACCACTAAAACAGCTGAAGCGCATGTTTGAACCAACAAGACTGATAGCCACCATTGTTATGCTGGTAAGTATTTTGTGTTTTACTGTTACTTTGAGCCCTTATTATGCTTCACTGGATATTTATACACCTGTAAGTTTATATTGGAAACTATTTGTGGTCTTTACCTTTTTACTAAAAGTGTCAGAAACAGTTTTCTTGATAAAACCTTGACAGAAAGCAACATTTCTCATAGTGTATCTGCTTTTACCTACCCCTGAAAGGTCTGTATCTTTCTGACTTTGGATTAGAAGGCCAGGTTCGGTTTATAGGTCAGATACTCATCACCATGTGTTCTTAAAGGATTGAGCAGATAAAGTGACTATCTTGCCTACATTTCTCAGCTTGACACTGTTGTTGTTTTCTGTGAACAGATTTAGTAATTTTCTTGGGGTTAGAATTGTACAGTTCCTTTTTGTAAGAAATCAGTTGTCAAATAGCAGACATCACTCTGCAAGCACACAGGAAGATATCGTAATCGTTTCTCTCTTCTTCTGCCAGCTCTGCCTTGTCTTAACACTTTGTGCAGTGTTTTGGGTAAGTAGTTAATACATAGTTCTCAAGGCCGTTAAAGTCTGTGTTGTTTTTAGTGCAGTGTTTTAAACCATTAGAATAACCATTGTGTTATTATTTTACAGTGGCATAAAAAGGGACTGGCTATTATCTTCTGTATTCTGCAGTTTTTGGCAATGACATGGTAAGTGTGACCCGAGAGTCTCAGCCATCTTTCCACTGTAATATAGTTTACTGTTCATTTACTCATCACTCACACCTAACCAGATGAAGCCGTTTTTCCGTGCTCCAGCTGGTTTGGCTTGCATTAAATGTCAATGAGTTGAGATAATCACGCTGCTGAAGCTTTAAGATGACTTACTGCTGTCGGCACATGCACAGCTAAATCTATAAAAGGTTAAACCTACACGATCATTGTCACACTGCACATTCAACCACAGTATACCTGAATATAAACACTATACATTTTCCAAAGTTTCAGAGCACCATGACTTTTCAAGATAGTTTAAGCTTTTTAACTTGGATTATAAAGAGCAAATGTCATTCCATGTAAAGTGTCATATAATGATAAATAGAAGCATATAAAATGCAATATGAAAAATTTGATTGAATTGATTTGCCCTAGTTTGCCTCAGCATTCAGTGATATGTGCTTGATATAAAGGTTGAATCTGTGGTGTTGTAATAAGACTGGTAGATAGATCATGCCAGTTGTCATAGTAGGTCAGTATATTTTTGGCCTGTGGAGGATGAATTAGTGCCAGGATCAGTGTGGAAACTTCTTGTTTAGAATCGCTTTTGAAGCCCTTGCAAGTAGAGATAGGCAGGTGTACCCGCCTTTGTTGCTTACACACGAGACAAAGTCAATGCCAGCCCTGGCAGAGACAGAGATTACACACACACACACACACACACACACACACACACACACACACACACACACACACACACACACACACAAATAAAGACCTGAACACATTATTATTTATTATTATATAGAAAGTATAGAATGTTAAGTGATACAAGTTTCACTTTGAGATTCATTCTCAAGATTTTATGGGAGTACACAGAGGGCTTTTTTTATCATTTCATCTGCTCTACAAAATCAGTTTCCTGTTTTTGTTTTTTTACACTATCTGGTTTGAAAGCTTTAATCAGCTCTGTTCAGTTTTTAAAAAAAAAACATGGTTTTGACATGAAATGTGTGTTCATTAGGGCTAAACACTTCAGTTAATTGATTAAGTAGGCAATCTCCAGAAAATAGACAGTCAACAATTTTGATAATTGATTAATTGCTGTAGTCATTTATGAAGAAAATTGCCAAACATTCTCAGTTTCCTGCTTCTCAGAATCTGAGTATTTGATGCTTTTCTTGGTTTTTATAAGATTGCAATTGGAATATCTATGAGTTTTGGACTGTTGGTGGGACAAGACAAGACATCACCTTTGGTTCTGGGAAATAGTGATTGTGCCATAGGGGAATAGTGATTTTGACTATTTTGACTTTTTTTTTTTTTTTTTAGACTGAACGGTTAGTCTATTACAAGTAAAAATGTGAATAATTGTTAAAGTCCTAGTTCTAATACTACTTTTAAATTCAGAGTCTCAAATTTGGCTCAATGAATCCTGCAGATAAATCAGACTAGCTGACTGAGAAAAGAGAACATATGGTATTAAAGTCAGTGGGGTTAAGTTACAGCATGGCAGTGAATAACAAGACCTGTGAATGATGTGTATTGGCATGTCAGCACTTGTACGTTCACTAATTTGAACATATTTGCACAGCAGTAACAAAAGAGTTTCAGTGTGTGAATGTGCATGGAAACACAAACACCAGCGACTCAGGAAGAAGGGAATGGACAATTTCAGTGCATCATGGAGCAGGAGTGTGTCAGCCTCATGACTACACTGCTTTTGCACCTACACGTAGTACATTGACTTCCGCTCTGCTGGCGTTTGCAGAGGCATCACCATGGCAACCACAATCACACATCCCATACTCATTCACAAAAGAGCGGGGGCATAGTGCACTCCCACGCAGGCACTCGGAGGTCTGTGTGGAGGTGGTTCTGTAACAAGACGTCGCCACTGACCCACACAGAGGTGGGCAAAGTCCAGTCCTCAGGCTGAAATCAGTCAAGTGACCATATCACAGTAAAGCGCCACTGGCAGAGACTGACTCAGTATACAGCATGGGAGACAGTAGGAAGTTTAAAAATGAAACAGTACTGATTGCTTCTACTTACCTTACTTGTTTAGTTAACTTATTTAGTTTAGACATTCAGAACATTCACTTGAAAAGTGTTTACAGTACTTACAGTGATTGTCACTCAGATGGGACAGATGAGGGTTTCATGCTCAGTGGTGGTCAAATAAGATGGCAGTCATGCTCAGTCGTGGGCTTTAGTTAATAATTCAACTGTTGTACCAGATTCCTCACATATTTGATATATATATGTGTCTGCTCAGGGGCTTTTTTTTTTTTTTTTTTTAAAAAAAGCTAAACTTAAGCTTAATCACTTCCAGTACAGGGTATCATGGTTTTATTGTACATGGTGTTAGGCATACCAGTCTGTCTACAATCATCAGTGCAAAGATTGAAGTGTATCCAATTCATTCACAATCACATCTGGTTAATCCCCTTGCTGAGCAACATCAAAGACCCTTCAGTCCAATAATTACTACTTGATTGAGCATTTAAACACATTTTACATTTTGGTGTCTTGCTCATTAAATAGCCATTATTATGCTGCTATGAAGTCCTAAATCTATTTTAGCTTCTGCATTCTTTGTGAAGTTTTTTTTTTTTTTTTCCTTTTTAATCCTAAATCTCTTAGACATCACATCATTACAAACCCATGATGTGCAGAAGAGCATTGTTAAAACAGACTGAAACTTAAGTTCAAGTAAAGATCCTGAGATTTCTAAAGATATGTCATGTTGAATTACACGAAAATATATGGACAGTGATTTAAAGACATGTTAAACTATCTGTGCAACGGTGCAGCCAAATAATGGCAACTTGGTTGTAAATATTTCACTTAAGTAGCCAGACAGAAGGAAAAGTACATTTCAACTTTGAAGCCATCTGATGCGAATATAAGGGAGACATCACATTCATTACATGTTGACATGAAATAAATACCAGTGGCAGTGTATTTTAAAATGTCTCATAACAGCCTCATAGTACAGTGTATTAATACTTTCTTCTAAGTAATTAGTGTCTTTTTTTTTTTTTTTTTTTTATATAGACAATAACTTATCTTTGACATAAACAGTATTTGTCTCCTCATCCTGGTGTTTTTTGTTTTCCTCTTTCAGGTACAGCATCTCTTACATTCCATTTGCCAGGTAAGATAAGATGATGATATGATTTATGTTTTGTCTGCATTGATCTTAATGTGATGCATATGTCCTGTATGTTATGTTCAGTTGTATGTGTTGCTTTCTGAATTAAGTCTCTGTATAAGGGTAGGCCTTTCACTTGAACCGCTTTTGAGAAACCACTTACTGTCAGAGGAGACCTTTATATACATATTCCTCTGCTATTTATATCTCATTAATGCCCTGTCTACAAATGATACCGTACTGCCTCACACAACCAACTGGAGGAAAAACAAAGAGCGACACTTCAATGAAAACATGTTTTTATTTGCCTCTAAACACTGTTTGCTCCACCATATGGCTATAATCCCCCTCTACAACTAGTGCAGGCTCACAGTGTCAAACAAATGGCATTTTGTTGTTTCACACTCCTCTGTCTTGTAGCCTTGTGATGTTATTTGCTGTAATTATAATATCCTAAATGAAATCATTTTTTGTGGAAAAATGCTCTTTCAGCCAGATTTACCAGAGGTATTCCTCCCCCCTTGTAGCTTTTACATTACCTGTTGATGAGCGTATGTTAAACTCTATAGGGTTGAAGTACAAAATGCAAAATTTTAGTTAGATCTAGACCCAAATAGGTTGTCCTGGTCACTTACTTTGTTTTTTTTTTGTTTTGTTTTTTTGTAGATAATTCACAGTATAGAGCCTAATTGAAATCCTACAGCTATTGGTTTTGTAATTTCTTCAGACTGTACCACAGTGAAGAATTTTAAATGAAAGAAAATACTCCCCTACACTCAGCTATTCACTTCTCAAATTGTCCCATATGGACTACCACCTCAGTGCTTTCAACAAGCCAAGGATGAGGTGTGGTGTTGTTTTGCCAGTCCAGCTGTAAGCAGCGTTATGTCTCATTTGATGAGAGGTCCAGAGCCCCCACGGAGCCCCCACACTAAGTGCCTTGTGTATTTAGGCGACCTTATAATCCATTCTGACAGCTGAGAGACGTGCTATAACAACCCTGAGCTCCCCCTCCCCCAACCCAAATGCCAACTACAATACAAAGCTGAAACAAAGACCTTTTTCCCCTAACACCCTTCCAAATAAATAAATTCCTATGGAGAAATGCAAATTTGACTGCTAGTTTTGGGCTGACCATAGAAGTCCTAGTGATTGCTTATTTATTTGTTAGTCCTATATTATTATACTTCTTACATTTTTTTTATCAACATATTATCCTCCCCTCCCCTTAAGCTTCTTATTTTAATCCATTTTTCATTTAATTTAGATTTCATCATTTAGGTCTCTTTGTTTGCCATGTTGCTACAGAACATCTGCATATTTTGATCTCAGGGCCTATATCACTCTGGGTGACGTACAAAAGCGTTAAACTTTGCCCTTCCCATCCCCCTCTGTGGTCAAAGAAACTGTGATACCTGGCAAGCCACAACACCACATGGCCAGTTGACCTGATCCTTTAATGTATTTTACCTTGTTGCCTATTTATAACCTCTCATGCCTGCAGACCATGGTACTTAAACCTGCTGAATATGCACTTCCCACAGTGCTTGAAGGCTACTGTTGCTCTGATATTTAATCAGAAGTGGGGGAAAGTCTCTGAGACGCCTCATTTATTCATGCAGTTTTACTGAGGCAAAAATAGCATCAAGCCTCCAGTGAATATTAAAAAAAAAAAAAAAAAAAACTGCATTCTGTATTGAAGCATAATATGAGAACTCTGGTGTTGAATGATTTTGGTTTATACACCAGAGGGACTAACCAGATTATTTGAAGGAGCGAGTCTCCTGTGTGTCCACCGACCTCCCCTCCTCCTCCCTCTCAGGCTCCTTGTGATTCCTCCCTTCTCCTTTTAACCTTGAAGGGTTTTACACCTCCTCCCCGAAATTTGACTGTGGCTGCAGGCGAAGTCTGCATAGCAACACACTGATGGCAAGAGCAAACGGTGTGAAGGGAAACAGAGTAGGAAACGGTCTGCGGTTGCCATGGAGATTGCTCGTATTGCATCATCCTTCAACACAGACTACCTGGAGAGTGGAAGCCCCCATCACTCTGAACATGTGGTGCTTCCCCACCAAAACACACTCACTTATTCATGATGAGCCCCACCCAAATAATCGTAACAAAGGGTGGAATTTGCTTTTTTTTTTTTTTTTTTTTTTAACTTATCAATTACAATGCAATATGCATGACAGAATTTTCCGTCCACTGGATTTATTTATTACTGGATCATTTTAGAACAACACTAAAATAACACTCCTTCTTTCCCTTTTCCTCTATTTATTTTTTTTATTTCATTGTTTATAATGCTGGTTATTAATTGTCTGGACTTTTTCTCTCCATTTTTTTTCACAGGGATGCTGTGATGAAATGCTTCACAACCTGTCTGAGTTAGGACTCTGGAGTCCACAATTTCATGTGAGGAGTGGTCCCAGTATGCAAACTTCAAGAACTGTTGCTCTGTAAAATACAAATCTATGTTGTTTATACATTATATCTCCAAATTTTTACCATGGCTGTTTCATACTGTGAATTTTTGCTTTTAAGGTCTGTAACAATCATCAGTTATAACACTTTTCAGTCTTTTGCTTTTGAAGTGAGAACAATTAGTGCCTTAAATGCTTAATATATTTAAAGATATTTTCCAAGGATTTTATACCATTTAAATGCAGGGAAATGATTTTGACTTTGCTAAACATTGTAACACACGTGCCTTAACATTGCGTATACACACACACACACACATATATATATATACATTTATTACAGTGAAATTCTATTTTCTTCTGGATTTTAAAACGGTGGTCTGACTACTTATACATACACATTATTAAAACACATTGTCTTTTTGTTTTCTGTCTGTGTATGAGGCAATGATGTATAAAGAGGTTCTCAGATGCTATTCCGTGTTTATATATGATCATTTTCCCTGAGGCAATTGAGACATTGCTTCAATGATGATGCACAGGGATATATGATATCCACTGCTCTTTTGAGGTTTTTCCAGCTAAACAGACATAAAAAAGGAGCTCCTGTCTACTTTGTTAGTCTTCAGTGTGCATTTGAACACACCTGTCCCCCCCCACCTCAGCAAATGACATTAAAATTGCTTCTTTTTTTAAAATTTGATTTCCTGCCACATGTAGCAATGACCCAGTTAATTGCGCTTTTCTGAGCATTGTAATTTTGACGTGACCTAATAACCCAGCATAGCTTGCATTGGGTTTCCTATATTGCTTCGGCATGATGGTGTAGCCTTTGAGGATGTAGTTGTCATGACAACCTCCTCCGGAAGATTCATAACCCCTTTCTACCCCCAATCTGTGGTGCAGATGTTCACATTATGGGGATGAGAAAGTGTGTTTCATTCTATAGAACACTTTGGACTGGCACTCAGTCATGAATATATCACCAGATCTTTGTTTACACTGGGGAAAGAGAGAGAAAAAAAATCTCTGCATAAAAAACACTGTAATGCATCCTATCACCATATGTATCCGCTGCAGAATATGCCCTGAAACATGCCTCAAGGTTTTCTTTGTGCCTGATGTAACTAAATAAGTGCATTTTTCTTCCTGTTATGCAGCCCCCACATAGTTTCTTTAGATGCTTGTATAATGTGGTAGTGGATTAATATGGACAAAATCTCCCTTCAGTACTACTTGTTCAACTAAATTGGCAGAGACCCAGCTAATCCCTCTCATGGTAATCTTAGGGATAAAATAATTCAGATGAATGAAGGGACTCTGGTTGTTTTTGTATTCTGTTTTCTTTACCCGCCATTTTTCGATTACGCCAAAGTTTGAAGATGAAGAGGAAGTCCCCTGACCTCAGCAATCTGTTGTTGTCCCAACTGTTTCCTCTAAATTACATGTAATCCATTCTTATGTCAGAGAGAAGAAGGCTCCCACGCCACAACAACCACTGAAATTAAACAAATCCGTGTGTTCTGTTCAGCTTCGTGATCCAGCTCATCTTGTACAGATGAATAAATAACTTGGCCTGTGTTATCATGGATAATTTCCGTGCCATTTATTAATACCACAAGCTGTATGGTTGGCCTAGAGTGGAGAGGAGTGCATTAAAATAATCAGCTACAGCAGTGTCATTTTGGTCAAAGGAACTGTTGTCCTGGTTTTGCAGTGTAACTTCCCAGGGTGAATCACATTTTCTGGAAAGTATAAGCAGTCATTTGCATCTTGTTACACACAGTTGGTGCACTTTGATACAGTAAATTAAATCAAAAGACATGAAATTAGACTTAAATCCCAGGTATTGATATGGAAATCACAAGAGCAACAAAATATCAATTGCATGACTCAACTGTAAAATATGAGCATCCTCAGGCAATATCACATAAACAGTCTAAAAACTGAACATTTGAAAGGAGGTATCGATTTCTTGTTAAACCCTACACCGAGGGAAACAAAATCACATTGAATCAATTGTGGAACTGTCTGGGTGAAAGCGCAGATAACGGCAGAAAGGGAGCGAAATCAATATTGTATATTACCCCAGATGTCTTTCATAGGCTACATGGCTGAAAGGACAACAATGGGCCATCTATACACATCAGTTTATTGACATTTGAGACTATATTGACAGACTGAAAGGATAAAAACAAAGTGCATGTCATTGTGCCCCTGACATGTTTTCTTAGTTCAAGGACAGACAGAGTTATCTTTAAGACCCAAGGACCAAACAGTATGTTCATGACCATATCCGTGTAAGATAATAGGGAGGTGTATCATTCATTCATTATGCTGCAGTTCCAATTAGGTTGTCCGTTTAAAATGACTATTTATTTCTTTAAAATAGGCCAAAATGTGTCAGTCTTCATGAAAGCAGATAAACCCAGGCCAGTGGCCACTTGTAAGTCCAAAATATATCCATCCAATCATGATACCACGGCTCTTTGAAGGAAATGATGGGTTTTCACGCTTATCATCTATTAAACAAATTAGTGTGTGTGTGTGTGTGTGTGTGTGTGTGTGTGTGTGTGTGTGTGTGTGTGTGTGTGTGTGTGTGTGTGTGTGTGTGTGTGAAAAACTAGTCCAGTGACTGGAAAGCAGCAGAGCAGCGCTGTGAGAAAAGATGAGGGGTGACATGAGGCGGAAGTGGCTCACGGCTTGAGGAAGTTATTGGAAGCGATGAAATGACATCACCACACTTTTTTCTTGGCTTTGTTTGGTGCGTCTGCTGACCACGCCTTCCTGCCACGGCGATCATAAAGCAGCCAGGCTCCTGCGTGTGCACCAGTTGAGCTCCGGTCGGCGCGGACAACAGGTGCAGTGCAGCCGCCCTCCATCTCGCTGCTGGATAATGCCCACAGAGCGCCGCTCGTCGCTTTGCGCAGGGCCCCCTCAGCTGCACTTTGAACACTTGCACGTTTGCATATCCTGATCACTTCCAGACACACACACACACAAAAAATGCCTTTTCCGCCAATCAGCCTCCACCAGCGGATCTCCTCTCCTGGCAGGGATCTGTTCGGGAAAAAGAAAGCCAACGGAGTGCCTCCTCAGACTGAGCTCACCAGCAAATCCGGCGGAGAGAGAGGGGGGTCCGACAAGGAGAAGCAGTCCACTTCTTGGACCTCCGCGAATTTCAGGAATTTGGGGCGAAAGGCCCAGCACGAGAAGAGTAAAAGCTCGGCTGAGAAGCCGGCCGCCGGTCAGGAGACCCAGGGAAAGTGCTCCTGGCTGGCGGTGCCCAAACCTCAAGACTCATCCGAAGGAGTCAGGCGCTCCAGCTCCATGGACTCCACCAGACAGCTCCATGGCAAAGAGGAAGGAAAGAAGGAGATTCAGTTTACCCTCAGTCTCACCCCTGAAGCCATTCTTGTCATCCAAAAACGGAATCTAGAGAAACAGATGATGGCAAAGCAGCAGAAGTGTTGCGCCTCCGCGGACTTTCGGCACCGGCGAGTTTTCCCGTCCAAGAAGTCGCACGGGGCGTCCAAGGGCTGCGCTCCTGTCGCCAAGGCGGAGAGCGCCGAGCAGGACATCTCCGCCATCGTCAAGATATCCCTGTTGAATGATCAATACAAGTACGACGATGTGGAGTATGAAGAAGAGGACGGAGATGTGGATGAGACTGTTGTAAGGAAATGTAAAGAGTGGCTGAAAGGGGTCGAAAACGCCGCTGCTTTGGGAAAAGTCGACAAACTTTCTGCACTCCCGCACCTTAAAGGCTGCTGACACCTGACGTCTGATCTCCCATTTGTAAACTTGCATTGAAGAGATGGTGGACTCGCGAAAATGTGTGCATCGATGTAGGCCTGCTGCAGTAGCATCTTAAATTTGAGCTTTGTAAATGAGGGGAGAACATCACCCTCTTGTCTCCAAATGAATGCCGATGTGTTTCTATTATGTCCTAAAATAGATGTCACTACCTTAAGAATGACATTTCTTCAAGGAAAATAGAAGTAGACCAGCAAATTGCATTGGAATAAGAGGTAATTTGGCATTCACCTCTTAACAAAAATCAGATTTTAAAGGTTATTTACAGCCTGGTTCATCCGGTAGTGCTCATGGTTCACAGGGGCGTTGCTTTGCGAGTTTAATGTCTGTTCAATGTTTTGTTGAAGTTTGAACTTAATATCTTAATAATTCCGTCCTTTGCACATGGTTTCTGTTTTCAGTGGGGGGCCCGTGGATTGGCAGAGGGGTTTGCGTAAAGGGAAGCGAGACCGTTCCTTTGTGTTGGAGAACAATACGCTGTCAACAACAGGGCTTTACATGCGCCTGCTGCTGAAACCAAACTGGACTGTTTATTTTTCCTCTAATGAGAGGATTATATCCTTTGTAGGGATTTATTAGTCATGTACAGTATTTAATATTTACTAAATATTTGTACTGTCAAACGTTTTCTCAGCTGATGATTTAATGCCATTTGAAGTAAAATGTTTTTTTTTAATTATACAAGTGTCCCTGACCCTTGTAAATCTTTGCTGATTTGTGTTGTGCCTCTTAAATAATTCTGTTACATGATGCTGATTTGCAGTCATTTAGATTTCTTTGATGCTTCTGGCCAGTTCCCAGTCAGTATTTTAAAGGCTCTTTGTTGCCACTGTTGCTACCTGGGGCCATGTGGGCATTAGTGTTCTAAGCTTCTTAGATTTCCTGTTTCCTGGCCCAGGTACATGATCCCTTCGGGAAAAATGACCCCCAGCTTGCTTTTCTTTTGTCATATCAAACAACACACAGTGCATGCAGCTACAAGAGTAAATTAGTGCCAGAAAACTTTGTGATTTGCAGCAGAGGTATTCCCACTCTGAACTAGGAGCCTCATCCTGACATTTCCGTACTCATGTGGTACTCACCGAGCTACAAAGGACCATATTTTTATTCTATAAGTAGCAATGAACTTGGTTTGCAACTCAGAGAGAAAGAGCGGGTCTGATTCAGAGCGTAGAAACCAGTAAATGACTGTTTTCAGCAAAATACAATAAACCAAAGATAGAGAAAATTGAGCCATAAAGATATTTTTGGTTTCTTTGTTGATTCACTTCAGCTGCCTTCACTTTATTGCACTGATCATTAAACCACTCAAGGGAAACTTTGAAGGAAACACCGATCACGTGCAAGCCTTGGACACAAATTAAACCTTCATGCCGGGTCACAGACATAATTGAATGTGTGTACAGTGTGGAGGTTCACTGCAATAAGCTTTAACTCTTTTCTATTATTCTCTGTAACTTGGTAACCAGAGTTTGACTCAGCGTGGTTCACTTTAAAAGCTCAATTACAACTGGGACAGAGGAACTTAACGTTTAGGACAGTGCAGTGCATTTGAAAAGCTCACACAACAACTGGTAAGCTAAAATGACCTCTACTCATATCCTCAGTAAACATTGTCGTTTGATATTATTTTGGAATTTGATGCGAAATCATTTTCATATCAGCGCTGTGAGTTCTTACATTATTACAGTGAGACCAGACTGTTATCTCTAAAGGCCCCGATAGTGGATTTGCCATGAGATCTGAGGGCAAAGATCTTCATCAGTCAAGCACTCTGCCCTCTGCTTTGGGTGCACACTTATTATCTGTTGTCAGTTAATAAGGTGTCATAAATGCATTTTATATAACCCACTCATCAGCACTGAGATTTTTACAACTTGCTCTACTGTTACCCTGTTGAATGGCATTCTATTCAGGAACAGATGAACGCAGTCACGTGTCGAATACATCTCCTGGTACAACTTTGTAAATATTGTGGGCCAGTACAAGACATTAAGGGTTTTCTCATTTATGTCGCATGAGTAAACAGACAACTTGCTAGAATACAGCATCTTGTCCTGAATAGATGTTCCTATTCAGTGTCACAAAGTGGTTTTATTGTCACATGTGGCAGACTGAGATCATGGCTGAGCCGGTACGGTTTGTACCAAGACCCCTTCGGTTCTCCATTGCTCCTGTGATGATATTATCTACTGGCTCGGTGACTGAAAGTTGTGTAATCCTCGTCTATTGTGTCATTTCAATTGTGTCCTTGTTTATGTGCCTCCCTCTGGTATTCATTGCCGTCCGATTTAGGCCCGAAGCCGAGCTATTCGTGACTGTCCTGGGGGTGAGAACTGCATTATTATGTCTGAAGGAACTCAAATACTTGTATTCAATAGGAAAAGTAGAATTTAAAGAAGCAGGAGCTGGTGAGAGTTGAGGCGGTCGGCTTGGTTACAAGTGGAAACACTTCCTCTAAAGCGCCCCTCAAGGTCTTTTTCATTTGGAGTTGTTAACTCCAACCCATGCTGCAGGTCTCTCTTTTCAACTCAGTTTTCATCCTCTGCCAAAAACTGCTTTTTTCGTTTACGCCCTCAGCATCTAATGTCTTTTATGTCTAAGTTTCTAATAAGCCATTCCCATTTAATCTTCCGTTTTCAGATCAGGAGTAAAAAAAGAAATGGCTGCGTGCTTCTGTCAACCTCGCTGCAGTGTCATGATCACTGTCTAGAGGAGTGACGTGGTACAGCAAGACAGCCGCATTATCCTCCTCTGATTTATAGTGGCAGGCAGCGCAGATGGATGCTGCCTTCGGCCTGTCACTGACACTTTGCACACGGCAGTGAGAGCAGAGAACAGCAGGTCCCTTTGCTCCTCCGCGACAGTATTACTGTGGCAACGGAACTGATAAATCCTGCGTCTCCAGCAGCTTTTGTGAGAAAAGACAGAGCAGACACTCCCTGAACAGTCTTGGCCCATAAACTTTAGCAATGCGGTCATTCAGTGGCAGCCTGTTAAGAATGAGACATTTCCCAGGCACAGGGCAACCTCAGCGGGAAGATTTAGATCAGAGAGTACAGTCCTCCCATAAATGCTCAAGCATGTTTTATTCTTCACTTGAAGGTTTTAAAAGGAAGCATAGAGCTCCATGTTTTTCTGTGAACTTAATCTGCTCTGGCATGCAAGCTGTTACTCGCATTAGCCTTGTATTTTTTTTTTTTTTTGTAACATGCTCCACATTTTGCATTCCTTTTCAGTTTATATTTTCTCTTTATACCCTCAGCAGTCTTTGCTGGGACAAGTCGACATTTGACTCAGGATGTAGTAGTGAAATCTGTCCCTACAAGCTCCCTCTGCAACATCTGTTGAGTGTCATTCTTCATCAGGATTAAATACACTAATTAAAGATTAAAGAATACTGTTGCCTAATATAGGTTTAGGGCAGATTATAACCTTACAAATTAGTTTTCAGGAAGATGAGGAAAAAAGGTGAGGGATTTATAGGAGAGGTGGTGGGCAGATTCCTCCTGCGTATCTCTCTCTTTTTTTTTTTTTTTTTTTTTGGCTGAGCATTGCAAGAACACAATGTCAGGCTGTTGTGTGGGCTGCTTTTGGCAGATGAGAGGGATTACCAAAAATGCATTCTTTTTTTAATCTTGAGGCAAGCTGACTGACTCACTCCCACAGCATCTAAATTGTTTTTTCTAAATTGTTGATGGGCAGGGGATAAAGTCACAGTGGAGCCCTGGACGAGGAAGGCGATGCAAGACGGCAGCCCAGACCCAGACCAAGAGGCCAAGGCATGGCGTCAGGCTCAGCTGGAGCAGCTTGATAAATATTGTGCTCATGTCATAACGTTGAAGACACTTGATCGTCAATCGTCATCGCAGAGAAGGCACAATATTAATAATGCAGCGAGAGAACGGGGTTCTTTGAGCAATGCCTCCCAGTAATCAATATCATTCACTATTTCTTTATCTGTAGTCAATACTGACACACTGCTCTCTGCCTCCACACTCAGGTGGCGCTTCCTCTGAGCTCATTTCCCCTTCAGCTGGCTGCCTTCATTTTCTTTGTTTATCCTTCAGCGCCATCTAGAGACCTACAGGAACATGGACCGTGTCAGAGACGCTCTCTATTGTCGCTATGCTGCTCTGCTCAGAGACAAAGGTCCACTCGCAAAGATTACTGCTACAGCAGAGAGACGAGACTGCCAGGGCAAAGTCAGAGAATGAAACTAACCTGGTAAATCATTAAAAACCCAATGCTGAAAAACTTTACTTATGTCTTGTGCATGTTTTGTAGAGGTTATTACCTGCCTTACTTTCACAGTTAACGGTTTCAAATGAAAGATAAGCGTTTTTCTTTGTAGTAATATTATTTTTTCCAGTTTATTGTTTCTATGAGTTGCCCACAGAAAGTTTTCAAACCAAAAGCCTGCTTTAGGGCCATGTGTCATTTGAGATTATACTGCCTGGCCCATGGTTCTGTGTCTAAATTAGCTTGTGGTAATTTCCTTAAACAAGTTTATTTAGAAATATGAACTATATGAACGCAACATAAACGGCAGTTATAAAGGTCTTACAGCTAGATTTTGACACAGGGCCCCTTTACAAGACACAGGCAAAATCAGGCAATAAGGCAGGACACGCCTCAGCAGATATTGTACTTGCAAATTTGCAACATTCCTAACAAATTTACAATCAACTAAAATATGAAAACCCATCTCACATGAAATGAAATGGAGATTTTAGGGGCCCCCGGGTGTCTGGGGCCCCTGGCCTGGTTGGTCAACTCTCTGACACACTCTACACCAGGGGTGATACATTTATGGTTAAATGAAAATACCGTTGTTGTTGCCTTGGGAAAAGCTTTGGAATCCACGTGGTGCTTTATTCATTGAAATGAAGTATATTTTATTATCAGTTTGTGTCAGACTTCGCTTCAGCACCGTGCTCTGATCAAATAGCCTGGCACGGCTGTGGTTTGCTTGTTTCTCTTCACATGGGGGCAGTGTTACATTCACCAAGCTCATATCTATTGAGATTTACACGAGTGTTGAATCGGCATTTGTATCTAGAGTAAACTAGGACAGTGAAAACTTCAGGGGGCCAAATATTTTGCTGGGGGGCCGGATTTGGCCCGCAGGCCACTATCACTGCGCTACACTTTGTCTGGGCTCAAATACACAACCCTGTGTGTCAAAGCCTCTCTGTTTTGACTACAGCACCTTGACACTCTCTTTTACTCCTGAAGTGACATGCATATCATTAACATGATCACAGCACTTAATCCTGTGAGTCTGTATGTCCTGCACAGATTGGGCAGTATAGGCAAACACTTATGATGAATGTGACTTCATAAGCAACTGTTGTATGAACCTATTTTTGTCAAATGTCAACTTACTGCCTCCAGTCAGTTATCTGGACATCTTTCTTGGATCATGTGACTAACAGAACATAATCTGATAGGACAGAGGTCTAATAGATTCCATTCAGGCTTGATCGATTATCCAAGGCAACGCAGATGTTCAAGTTTGATTTTTTTTTTTTTATCGTGTATTTTGGTCTCTCAGTTTCACTAATCCAATTTGGGCTTGACTTGAATTTCAAAATCCAAAAGTGACCAACTACATTTCAACAGCTTGAATAAAGTTTTTGAACACTGGGCACTTCAATTTTCTGTCTACATTAGCGAACCCTTAAAAATACTTAAAATCTTGTTTTTGAAATTGCATCACTTAAAAGTAACCTCTGGAAATTTGAAAGACGGG